>NW_020171836.1:14228-53500 GCF_003031525.2 Neophocaena asiaeorientalis asiaeorientalis
TCCCCTGCATCGGCAGGCGGACTCTCAAGCACTGTGCCACCAGGGAAGCCCCTGTTAGAAGATTTTTAATGACAGTTTCAATTTCATTACTTGTGATTGGTCTGCTCATATTTTCCATTTCTTCCTGGTTCAGTCTTGGAAGGTTATACCTTTTTAAGAATTTGTCCATTTCTTCCAGGTTGTCCATTTTATTGGCATAGAGTTGCTTGTAGTAGTCTCTTAGGATGCTTTGTATTTCTGCAATGTCTGTTGTAACTTCTCCTTTTCCATTTCTAATTTTGTTGATTTGAGTCCTCCCCCTCTTTTTCTTGATGAGTCTGGCTAATGGTTTATCAATTTTGTTTATCTTCTCAAAGAACCAGCTTTTAGCTTTATTGATCTTTTCTACTGTTTTGTTTGTTTCTATTTCATTTATTTCTGCTCTGAGCTTTATGATTTCTTTCCTTCTGCTAACTTTGGGTTTTGTTTGTTCTTCTTTCTCTAGTTCTTCTAGGTGTAAGGTTACATTGTTTATTTGAGATTTTTCTTGATTTTTGAGGTAGGCTTGTATAGGTATAAACTTCCCTCTTAGAACTGCTTTTGCTGCATCCCATAGGTTTTGGATCATCATGTTTTCATTGTCGTTTGTCTCTAGGTATTTCTGATATCCCCTTTGATTTCTTCAGTGATCTCTTGGTTACTTAGTAATGTATTCTTTAGCCTCCATGTATTTGTGTTTTTTACGGTTTTTTTCCCTGTAAAAGCTAATGGATTTTAACTGGACCACCATACTGCACATTAATAATGGCAAGCAGGTGAGGAAAAGTATTCAAATTCTAATATAGGTATAATTTTTAAAATTAATTCATGTGGACTCAGAAATTTAGGCTTAGGGGAATTTTGCTATCTTGTAAATCCAAAGTCTTAGCTTACGTTAGTCTGAACTGAAGACTTTCTCTCTTTAGAGAGATTTTGGCTTCTACAAACTGGAAAATTTAATTGAAGAATATTTTGTATCATCTCTTTTCAATATTGTACCTTTATACATCTTTTTGACATGACCATATTTCTGTTTCAGATGTAATCAAGATGAGACTTGTAAGATGAATCATGTGTCTGGAAGGAGGCATTTTGTAAATCAACAGACTACAACCACCAGAAGCTGTAAAACTTAACTAAAGGGTTCAGCTTGCAGTGAGACAGATTTCTCCTGAACAACAAAGGAAATACTATCTTACAGCTATGTATGTTGTGAATGTCCCATAAATTAGAAAATACTAGAAAAATATGCAAATTTTCAAGTGGCTATAGTGACACTATGTTCTATATACTGTGTCACCTTTGTAGTATGATACAAATTAACAAAGAGTATACAAATTAGCCCTCATTTTAAAGAACTGACCAAAATATCAATTGTGAAACACCCTTTTTCATAAAAATACAGCATTTTAAGCAAAGATTAGTTGAAAATTAAAAATCTGTATTTACTTAGACAAGTAGTTTCCAGAGTGGATACATTTATTTTTTAAATGCAAATACATCACCCTTCAACACATATACAATAGTTATAATTTCCAAAAATTAAGTCTGCCTGAGAGAATTGCAATCTCCTTGATTCATATGCCTAACCCTTCAAAGCAGAACCTCAGAATTTCACACTTTAAACATACAGAAGAAGGTTCTGGAAAGAGGAACCTGTATCATCTCAGAAAGGGAAATAGTTCCTTATATTTTCTGGGTTGACTGAGATAAAACAAGATGACGTCTCTCATTTTACATCAAACATTAAATCTAAAATAATATTCCTAACAGGGAATAGGCTAGTTGTGATTTTTACTTCCCTATGTACTGCTACACTGTACTGAAACAAATGATATTAACCTCAGTGTAAACTCATTTTACACATGCCAAACACTGCATCTTGTTCATTAACTGAGAAAAACAATACAAAATGTAAACTAGTGATTTGAATTAAAGGTCTTAAGTATCCAATTTTCCAAAAACAATTGATTAGAAAAAGAAAAATTATCAAATACTCTAAGCATTATTTTTCAGACGCCTAAGACTATAAAGTCTTTGTATAAATAAAAAATGTACTTCTATGAAACACATACAATACGAACTAATGAACTGCTTTAGAAATCCTTAAAATCTTAAACAGTTAATCCAGAAGTTTACATAAATTTCACTGAGAGTGAAAAATATTGCAAACAAAAATAACTTATGATCCTATCACGTTAACTCAGTGTACAGTACTGGATTCACGAGTGCAGTAAAAATGAACAGTGAGGTCACGTTAAGTAAGTGGTAATATTTCAAAGGACATTAAATACCTGCTTTTCATAAACTTTTTTGGGGGGTTCGGCTTTGTAATAAATATGTAATAAATATCTGTAGTACTTTGAACATGTTCAGTGCTATCTTTCTCCATTTGAAAGTCTTTCTCCAGAGTCATAATGTCTTAGAGGCATGCCAGAGGGTGGGGAGTTGGGACTTTGCAGCAAGTCCACTAACAAAGCAATCTTATTATCTATGTGCTCCTGGAGTTTATATATTCGCTGATCAATGTAGTCCATAAGTTTCTTTTCCATCAGTTCCATATTTTTAGAAAGAATCTTTTCCAAGTAGGAACAAATGGATTGCTCTTCCATTCTAAAAATAAATTAAAAAAAAATAATAGAACAATTTTCCCTAATATTATAACAAAAACAACCAAACTATAGTACCACAAGCAGCCAACACACATTGCTAAAATTTGTCTCCACAACTATACTCTGTCCCCTTACAACATATTTCCAGGTTCTAAAATACATATGCAACAGGCAACCACAATCCTGAATGCCCAAAGGATTCTTACTTCTTAAATTCTTTAAACATTTAAGCATAAATTGAAATGAGAATATAAATATGAAGATGACAGAATTTCTACCCTCAAAGAACAGGTCTTTAGATAGAAAGGGTCTTTCTGGTTTTGAGCCTCAAATCAAAAGCGATCTTACTGACTTTTTTTAAGGTCTCCATGTTTGTCTTCCAAGTGCTTCCCCAAGCAACCCTACAATTTAAACAGTTTTCTCTTTTTTCATCCAAAAACCTTACTAAAGCAGTGGAAGGACAAGGACAGTGAACTTCAGAGTGTGGTCCACAAAACCCTGGGGTCTCCACGACTTTTTCCAGGGGTTCCTTGAGGTCAAAAGTATTTTTATAATAATAATAAAATATTATTTGAACATGAATCGTACAATGAATGTACAATGAATTATCCAGAGGCTATACCATGTATAATGTCATTACTGTGATAACTAATAGCATGTATGGTTGTATATTCTGTTTCCTAGAATTCCTTAAAGTAGTAGGTTTACGGTACAGATAAATGTTTTTTTCAGAGGTAACTCAATTTGTTCTCAGTATTTCTACTGTGGTCTTACTAGCTATGTATGTTTGTACATGCTATAATGCAACATATGAGAATACAATCCAAAGCTAATAAAGCTTTACATAAATTTAAAACAATACCGAACTTCCCTGGTGGCGCAGTGTTTAAGAATCCACCTGCCAATGTAGGGGTCAGAGGTTCGATCCCTGGTCTGGGAAGAGCCCACATGACATGGAGCAACTAAGCCTGTGAGCCACAACTACTGAAGCCTGTGTGATCTAGGGCCCACGTGCCACAACTATCGAGCCCACGTGCTGCAACTACTGCAGCCCGCGCACCTAGAGCCCATGCTCTGCAACAAGAGGTCACCACAGCGAGAAGCTCGCGCACCGCAAAGAAGAGGAGCCCCCACTCACCGCAACTAGAGAAAGCTGGCGCACAGCAACAGAGACCCAATGCAGCCAAATAAATAAATAAAACTATACAATTCTCACTAAACTTTTTAAAAAGAAAATATGGTATTTTTTCATAAAAATGTTTATGTTACTAGGTAATGAGCTTATTGTTATTTCTAAACTAATACATATTTTTATATAGCCTACATAAATAAAAGTTCTTTGGAGTGCTCAATTATTTTTAAGAGGGTAAAGACCAAAAAGTTTGAGAACCACTACTCTAGAATATACGAGGAGCTTTTTATTTTTCTCTTTATTTTCAAATAATTATAGATTCACAGGGGTTGTAAAGATACTATAATTCGCCAATGGTCCCAATCGTTACATCTTACCTAACTATGGTATAACGTTAAAACCAGGCATTTGATGTTAGTACAATGTGTGTGTATGACATTTTATCACATGTACACACATTCATGTAAACATCACATTCTTGACAGAATCAAGTTCTGTCTCGATGGTAAAAACCACAGTCAAGAGACAGAACTATTCCTTAACTACAAAGATCTCCCTGCTGCTACCCTTTTATTGTCACATCCACTCTCCTAATCTCCTCTATCCTTAACACTTGGTAATCACTAATACAGTCTTCATCTCTATTATTTTGAGATTATTATAATAATCTCTATTATTACACAAACAGAATCATATAGTATGTGACCTCTTGAGATTCTCTTTTGTCAATCAGCATAATGCCTTTGATAGACAACCAAGTTGTTGCATGTATCAACAGGTCATTCCTCTTTATTGCTGATAGCATCCCATGATATGGATATACCAGGGTTAATTTAACCACTCATCTATTTTCAGACATACTGGTAGTTTTTGGCTTTTACAAATAAAGCTTCTATGAACAACTGTGTACTGGTTTTTATGTGGAAAGAAGTTTTCATTTCTCTGGGATAAACGCTCAGGAGTATAACTGCTGAGTCACATGGTAACTCTATGTTTAGCCATTAGAAACTGCCAAACTTATTTAGAGTGGCTGTACCACTTTAAATCGCCACGAGCAATGTACGAGAGCTCCAGTTTCTCCACATCCTCATTGGTATTTGGTTTTGTTACCATTTTTAAATTTTTTATTTTAGCCATTCTGTGTAGTGGTTTCTTGTGGTTTTCATGTGTGTTTCCTTAATAGTCATGAGGTCAACAGCACTTCTATTCATGTGCTTATTTGCTTTTTGTACATTCTCTCTGGTATAATAGCTCTTTATGTCTTTTGCTCATGTTCTAATTGGATTTTTTTAATGTTGAGTTTTGAGAGTTCTTTCTATATTTTCGATATAAGTCATTTGTTGGATATGTATTTGCAAATATTTTCCCTTATTCTGTAATTTGTATTTTATTCCTCTTAACAGAGAAGAGCAAAAGTTTTACATTTTCATGGCATCTAATATATCAAATTTTTGATTACCCTGCATTTGGTGTCATATCTAAGAAGTCTTGTCTTGCCTTAGGTCTCCAAAGATTGTTTCCTATGTATTATTAGAAAAATTTTATAGCTTTATGTTTTACATTTAAGTCTATGATCCATTTTGAGCTAATTTTTATATAAGGTATGAGGTTTGGGTCATGGTTCACTTTTTGCCCTTCGGATATCCAATTGCTCCATCACCATGTGTTAAAAAGACTATTCTTCCTTTATTGAATTGCTGTTGCAACTCTGTCAAAAATCAGTTGAGCATATTTTTGTGGGTCTATTTCTGAGCCCTCCATTATGTTCCATTGACCTATGTGTCTGTCCCTCTGCCATCACTACATCATCTTGAATACTCTAACTACATAAGACTCGACACTGGGAAGAGTGATTCCTCCCACTTCATTCTTCTTTTTCAAAGTTGTTTTAGCTATTCTACCTCTTTTGTTTTTCATATAATTTTTAAAATGATCCTGCTTATGTCTGCCAAATATTGTGGTGGGATTTCAATATGCATAATATTAAGCCTGCATATCAATAGGGAGAACTGACAACTTTACTATGTTAGAAATCGAATTGGTAATTTAACAGTTTCCAGGAAAGAAATAACCAGGCCCAGCTGCTTTCCTTAGAGACTTCTACCAAACATCTTAAGAAGAGATAACACCAATTTTACACAATCTCTTCTAAGATGTAGAACTCATCTTATGAGGCCAGTATTACCCTCGTGAAAACCGGACAAAGACAGTACAAGAAAAATACAGACCAGTATCTCTAATGAATTAGATGCAAGAATACTCAGCAAAATATTAGCAGATCAGATCCAGCATTGTGTAAAAAAGAATTACAGCCCACAACCAAGTGGGATTTATTCTAGGTATACAAGGCAGGTTCCCTTTTTGAAATTAATGTAATTCCCCATATGAACAGACTACAGAAGAAAATTCATGATCATATGAATGGCCATAGGAAAAATATTTGACAAAATCCTATACCCATCTATGATGAAAGAAACTCCCAGGTAACTAGGAACCAAGGAACACTAAGCCTCACAGTCCCTGAGCAATCTGACTTCTTTCCACCTTTTACAGTCTTTGTATGTTTGCTGGATTATGTCCAGGGATTTTATTGGTAAAAAGGGGGATCTGAGAGAAATGGGGACATTCCACCTCAGCTGGACACAGGAGCAGTTTTTACATCTGTTTAGGGTTTTTTTTTTTCCTTTGGGATTTATTGTTCATTTGCTATGAACTATTGTTCATAGTCTAACATTGATTAGACTATCAACAACTAAAGACTGGAACGTCCCTGGTGGTCCAGTGGTTAAGACTCCGCGCTTCCAGTGCAGGGGCACGGGTTCAATCCCTGGTCGGGAGACTAAGAACTAAGATCCCGCATGCCACGCAGCACGGTCAAAACAAAAAAACAACAACAAAAAAATTAAAGACTATTGTTATCTTTCCTTATCCTTCCCAAATAAGAACCACTTGTTCAATAACGTCAGCTCCTCAAATTGAATGCTACTGGAGACATTAAGAAAGTTTCAACCAATACAACTCCCGCATTTTACATGGGAGAAAAGGCTAAGCCAAAAGATTTAAACAGTAAAGCAATAGTTAAGCTAGAGCTATGATTAGAGTCCTGAATTCCAATCTAGCGCAAAATGTGGACACATTACATCTATATAAAGGATGGGGAACATACTAAACACTCAGCCACCCCTCAATCAAAGCAGGACTGGAAAAAATTGGAATTATGAGATCAGGGGATAAGGGCCTGTACACTAGAAATAATTCAGAGCTGAAAAATGTTTGGATGACTCCGAAATTAGCCTAGGTCACACACGATCTACAGAGGAAATCTGTTACAATGGCTCACTTCATACAATCAGGCAAAAAATGTACATATCATGGTCACCACAGCTCCTCTCCATTCATGCAGACAGCTCTCTACTCTGACCCTATCTGCTGCTTGTACCCCTTCCATCAGATGCCTGAGAAGTGCTCGGCACCTCCAGTTTTACCCACTTCTTTCAAAGCAATCCATCCTACTCTGCTGAGTATTTCTTTCCTATGTGTTAATGGTGAAATGTAAAAGCTCCTAAAATCCTCTCTGGAAACATTTTCAGGCAGTAGTTATTGAAACAAACCTGTTTTCCTCCACCTGCCTCCCCGCTCCTGTCCCCAATCTAAACCACACTTGTCTTAGGTACTCACGTAACACCAACAATGCCTTCGCCGGGCTTGGTGATGCACTCTTGCTATGCTCTTCAATTTTTCCACAAGAGAAAAGCAAAACTACCTCTAGCCTATCTAACTGTTAAGTTATATACCTCCATCTTAACTTCTAAACACAGAACTCTACTAGGGATTCTTATAGGGGATATCATCTCATGCTTAATGTTGCTCAGTATCTAGTTAGAGAGACTGAGAAAAATGTTATACAAGATTAGCTGAAAACACTCAGTCCATATATTTTCTGAATATTCTAAAAAATGATTCTTGGATAAAGCCAGCCCCAAACTCATTCATTCAACAAATATTTACCAGAAATCTACTCTGTGTTAGGTACTGTTTCAGGGACTGGAAATAAGACAGTGAACAAAACAAATACAAATTTGCACGCATACCCTCAGATTTCTGAAAAAAATAAGTATCTCTGAACATCTTGTAGGATTTCTGAAAGGTCTGTCTTTAACTTTTTAAATTATCACAAAATCCAAAAAGTATCACCTTGAAAAAGCTAGAAAAAACGATGTTTTTATCTTTTCAGATGAAAAAGGTAAACAGTGAAAATCTTGAATAACTGAATATATTTTTGTTGAGAAAATGGGGCACAGTTTTCCCTCAGATAACATTAAATGACAACTATGCCAGGCACTTTGATTCAGAATTCCTACTCAATTATTCTAAATTGCTAAAGCAAAAACAAATGAAAGTCAGCACATGTGAACTTCAAACACAAGGAAATAAGAAATCACTTTAAGAAACTTTCCAGGAAACAAGGAACCACAAGGCAAAGGTGAAGCAGGGAGTCTAGAAAGCTGCTCCCCAGGTCCTTTCTTTCCTCATCAGGACAGGCCCTGCCCCAATTAACATATGAAGGTTCCAAACAGTGTGGGTTTACACCCCTTCCATAGAAGGAGAGGTTCTGATCATGAAACATCCCTACTTTATACTCAACAGATAGTTACAGAGCTTATATGACACTTTCCAGGAAGACGTCCCATGGATTCCTTGTTTGTGGACAAAAGCAATCCTAGAGAACCAGGTATATCCTGTGAGAATCATTCATAAATATAGCCTCCCCACGAGAAAGAAGACTTTTATTAGCATGTTTAAAAGACGATTTAACAGGATCACCTTCTTTCTTCCCCAGGGGGTTTCCCAAAAATGTCCCCATAGATAATGATTTAGCACGTGTGTTGGGGGGTTAAAACACGTGTGCTGTTGGTTGGAGGACTTGTGTTTCTATATGATAGAAAATGCAGGGTGGGAGCACGTCTGGATGTTTGTGGAATACCCACATCAGAATGTCTAGAGCAAGGCATCTAAGGAGATGCAGCAGGAGATGAGGCTGAGGAGGTAATGAGGGCCCAGATCTCAGATGAGAGCGTAAGGAACCTGGATTAGTTCTGAGTGTCAGGGGATGTCAGGGGGCTTGACACAGGGGATGTGGAGTCCGATGAGGTCATGCTGGCTGCACTGTGGAGAGGGAGCGTGGTGCAGGAGGACCAGCTAGGAGCCTCCTGAGGTATGGAGGTGAGATGCTAGTGCCAGAGCAAGGAGAGAACGGACGCTGTTCATTTCACAGCTCTCCTTTCCATGCTTTCCAAGATCATCAGCAACTCTCCTGCTCTCCTGTGTCTGCCTGTCGATCCAATGATCCTCATCCTAAATTAATATTGGCAAATCTCACAAAAGTTATGCAAGCTTTTAAACTCATATTATTGGTTTTAACTTTCATCCTATGATCTTACCAGTATTATCGTTTAGATTGTAAACACGAAGAAATTTATCCTCAAAAAGAGGAAGCGATGCCAAATAACACAGAACTAAGAGCTTTGAATTCAGGTCTCCTGACATCAGATCTCTTGCGACTCTTAAGCACTGCTGTGTCCTGCTCTTCTGGTTCCCTTTTCCTCTCCCCATATTCTTAGCAAACGCACCTACTCTCCCAGGGTCTTCCTTCCTGGCTCCGGTCTCTCCCCTCACCCCCTTCCCCATCATCTACTAGGCATGCTCCTCCCAAACCTCCCTCCACTCCACCAGCCCCACCTGTGTTTCCATAGCCTCACATCATCATCCCAGGCCATGTGTTATTCACATCTAAAACTCAACACTCCCAAATTAAACTCCTTTCCCCCGAGTCACTCCCCACCTTGGGTTCCATGTATATTATGGTATCACCATTTTCAAAACTTTAGTTTCACATTTGATTCTGTTTTTCTCCCACAGAACCCATCTTAAGTTAGTTGTCAAGTCCCAATGGCCCCACTGTTGTAGCATCTCACAATCCAGCATCAGGTTACTCCTTCCAAGTTCAGACTCTCATTAACTGTCCTCTGGATGATGGAAATAACACAGAGCTGCTTTCCTTCCTGTAGCCTCACTTTCTGTTGACGCATCTTTCCTACTGACTCATCTTACACATAATAGCGGATTAAATTTATTAAAACAGAGCTAAAAAACACCCACAAACTCTATAACATCATTCAAAATCCTCTAAGATCCAGCCCCAGTCTACCTGAAACTTCCCCTCTCACTTATTCACTCCAGAGAAATGAACTTGTATTCATTTCCTAGCTACATCCTATTCCTCTAGCACTGAAGATTTAATCCATACTGTTCTCTATCTCTCAAGTTGCATCCCTCCAAATTTACTTGCCTAACCCCACCCTTCCTCTTTAAAGGCCTAGATAAAACGCTACTTCCTTTCATAAGCCTTTCCTAGCATTCCTCATCATTCCTCACTTAGATGCCCTGACTCCCCTAACAAGACTACAGAGATCCTTGACGACAGGTTATCGACTAATTCATCTTTGAATCTTCTAAAGTAACCAAAACTGTGGTATTCACTAAGAAGGGGCTAAATAAATACTTGCTGAATGAATAAATGAGTGAATTCATGGAAAATTGTGAAGTCTGTAGAAGAAATATTTTTTTGCAAGAGAGTAGGTCTACATAATGTTATTTTTAGAAAAGTTAGTAAAGCTTACAGTTAAATCAATAACAAAAGTTGAAATAAAAAGATTTACGTTTCTACATGTCCTTATAAGAAGACAGCATTTAAAGAATTTTAACAGTATCTGGAAAGAAATCCATTTCTACTTACCCGTTGCTGGAAAATAACCTTATTCATCAGTTGCTGAGCTCCAGATGACAACTTTGACCCCATGGACTCCATGATAGTTTGGACCCTCTCCAGGTCTATCCTTGATCCTAGTGCAGGAGAGCCTGCTGAAGAATTTGCTGAAAGTGGCCTCACGTGTACCACAACTTTACTGATGAACACACACTGCTTTTCACCAAAGGAGAGCAGCTATTATAATACAAAAGTTCAGCGAAATTAATGATAATAAAAATAATCATCATTTAAGGTCAGTTCTTGGCAATACTGAAGAGTGAAGCATTCAAGAATCTAAAAATTAACTCCAAGTACATTTTAAAGGTTTCTCTAGAACAGTCATAGACAAAAAAAAGACTCAAGAAAACAATATAAATGCAAAAAGTCCTTTTTAAATTAAAGATTATGTGTAAATAATGTTTTACTTAGTTAGTTTAGGGAATTAAAGATAAACTATACCAATCTGAGATCGTAACATACTGAAACTTGCTATAGTATTATTTAATACGAAATAAGACTGTCCAGTGTCACATGCAAAGTGTTTGTGAAATACTAAATATAAATAAGTCAGGATTTTAGAATTTAGAACTGTAGGGAATATCAATACAACCTAAGAGAGCTCAATAGTTTACACATAAAAAGAGGAGTTCAGGGTGGTTTTTTTAACTTGCAAAAGACACCCAATTAGCAAAGTTGAGCTCTGAGCTTGTTTCTTCTGGCTTCTATCCCAGTAGCTTTTCCAATATTTTATGCTTCTTCACGTTGTCCATGCTTCTAAACCAAAAGACATTTCATGTTTGGTGCAGGACAACAAAGCAGCAAAGTGGAACAAACACAGCATTTAGAATCAGAGAGACCTGTGTTCAGTGATGGCTCTGCCCGGGTGACCACGGGCAAATGCCAAACTTGAGTCAGGAGTAACATGAGTTCACATGGTTGTTATGAGGATTATGTGTTAACATTTCCAGTATATATCATTGAGTAAGTGCTCAAACATATGCATCAGTTACTATTACTTTTAACTTACATATACTATTGGCCCAGAAGAAGCCTTCATACAAACCCAAGGATTTCCCTAAATGAAACACTCTTTTACTCCCTGGTACTTCCACAGCACAGTTTCAAATACCATTCACCTTCACAGACATAACAAACCCATATATCACACAAAGACACAGGCGAACACAGACCCATGATCTAAAAACAAGCCTTCATACAAACCCAAGGATTTCCCTAAATGAAACACTCTTTTACTCCCTGGTACTTCCACAGCACAGTTTCAAATACCATTCACCTTCACAGACATAACAAACCCATATATCACACAAAGACACAGGCGAACACAGACCCATGATCTAAAAACTCAGTGTGGCACCAAAGATGTGACTGTCATCAACAAGTAAGTAAATACCTCATGAAATGTAAACACCCACATTCCAACCTCCATATTATCCCTGTTCTGCTTTTTAACCCCTAAGCCTTTCTCACTAGCAAATGTAGTACCTATTTTACACACTGAGTCAACCTATTATGTGTTGCCCACTATAATATTTGTGATGTGAGGCCTTCATTCCAATATATTTCATAACTGCCAATTCCTGAATGCCAAGTACAGTATCTGGCATCAACAGGCACTCCAGTATTTGTTCGATGAATGCATTGCCTTATTTAAATGACTTTAGAAGCTATTAGTATATACACCTAAAACAACATCTTGGGATAATCAGTTGTGTGCTCTTCTGTAAGTAATAATCAGCATAGAATTTTAGAGATAAAAATAATCCAAGATTTATTTTCCTTAGTCCCCTAATATTACCCATGAAGTAGGTCCAAACAGGTGAAGAAACTTGCCCAAGGTTATTCTGCTAGTCAGCAAAAGAGCTCACTTAATAGTCAGGGCTTATGATTTCCAGCTCCGTACCCTTTCCCTAGATCTGATAACATCAGGAAAGTTCACCTTAACAATATTTTTCATGCTGAAGACAGCAGTCCAAATCCCTTTAACTTTGTGGTGCCCTTGTCCGAAACTTCTCTAACTATATTCTATCTTTCTCCATATTTTGGGACCAAAACTGCTTGTGCTTTTTTTTTGGCACCTAAGTTTTATATAAAGACAAAAAATCTTTTAAACGTATGTATTATTGTAAATAAACTATACCTCGATTTAAAAATATTTTTTATCACAGTTTTTCAAGGCTTAAAAGTACAATACCACTGTATTATCAATCGTACATGTAATGACATTGCTGTAAATAATAAATGTTCAAATTTTGAAAGAGGTAGACAATTATTTAGAAAAGAATTTCTTTTTACATGTTTACTAAGTATTTCTGAACTAAAACCAGGGACCAAGTTGGACTAACTACATTACCAAACCTACAGATAATAAGTATATATAGTAGAAAAATAACTGTAGTTTTCAAATTAGTTAAAATTTAGCAATGACTTACCTTTATTTTACAAGCATGTGTGGAAGACTCCAATTTTAGATATTTTTTGTACAAAATAATCTTTTCATGTTCACTAAAAATAAAAAAGATATAATTTATTAAAAAAATTCACATATTATCACTTTTAACGGTTACATTTAAAATTAAAAGTTTCCAGGACAATATTTAAATCCTTGGATTCAGTTTTCCTGGTGAGGCATAAATAGCTGGGACTTCCTACTGAAGTGCACTGACTACAAAGAAAACATCTGCCACTTACTAGCTGTATAAGAAAATGAAATTAGACAGTGTCACATGCAAAGTGTTTGTGAAATACTAAATATAAATAAGTCAGGATTTTAGAATTTAGAACTGTAGGGAATATCAATACAACCTAAGAGAGCTCAATAGTTTACACATAAAAAGAGGAGTTCAGGGTGGTTTTTTTAACTTGCAAAAGACACCCAATTAGCAAAGTTGAGCTCTGAGCTTGTTTCTTCTGGCTTCTATCCCAGTAGCTTTTCCAATATTTTATGCTTCTTCACGTTGTCCATGCTTCTAAACCAAAAGACATTTCATGTTTGGTGCAGGACAACAAAGCAGCAAAGTGGAACAAACACAGCATTTAGAATCAGAGAGACCTGTGTTCAGTGATGGCTCTGCCCGGGTGACCACGGGCAAATGCCAAACTTGAGTCAGGAGTAACATGAGTTCACATGGTTGTTATGAGGATTATGTGTTAACATTTCCAGTATATATCATTGAGTAAGTGCTCAAACATATGCATCAGTAACTATTACTTTTAACTTACATATACTATTGGCCCAGAAGAAGCCTTCATACAAACCCAAGGATTTCCCTAAATGAAACACTCTTTTACTCCCTGGTACTTCCACAGCACAGTTTCAAATACCATTCACCTTCACAGACATAACAAACCCATATATCACACAAAGACACAGGCGAACACAGACCCATGATCTAAAAACTCAGTGTGGCACCAAAGATGTGACTGTCATCAACAAGTAAGTAAATACCTCATGAAATGTAAACACCCACATTCCAACCTCCATATTATCCCTGTTCTGCTTTTTAACCCCTAAGCCTTTCTCACTAGCAAATGTAGTACCTATTTTACACACTGAGTCAACCTATTATGTGTTGCCCACTATAATATTTGTGATGTGAGGCCTTCATTCCAATATATTTCATAACTGCCAATTCCTGAATGCCAAGTACAGTATCTGGCATCAACAGGCACTCCAGTATTTGTTCGATGAATAAATACCTCATGAAATGTAAACACCCACATTCCAACCTCCATATTATCCCTGTTCTGCTTTTTAACCCCTAAGCCTTTCTCACTAGCAAATGTAGTACCTATTTTACACACTGAGTCAACCTATTATGTGTTGCCCACTATAATATTTGTGATGTGAGGCCTTCATTCCAATATATTTCATAACTGCCAATTCCTGAATGCCAAGTACAGTATCTGGCATCAACAGGCACTCCAGTATTTGTTCGATGAATGCATTGCCTTATTTAAATGACTTTAGAAGCTATTAGTATATACACCTAAAACAACATCTTGGGATAATCAGTTCTGTGCTCTTCTGTAAGTAATAATCAGCATAGAATTTTAGAGATAAAAATAATCCAAGATTTATTTATTTATTATTACCCGTAAGGTAGGTCAAAAAAGGTGAAGGAACTTGCCCAAGGTTATTGTGTTAGGCAGCAAGAGCGCTCAGTCAGGGCTTATGCAAAAAAGAGTGGATATATGTATAACTGATTCACTTTGCTGTACACCTGAAACTAACACAACATTGTAAATCAACTCTACTCCAATAAAAATTTTTTAAAAAATAGGGCTTTCGATTTCCAGCTCAGTACCATTTCCTTAGATCTGATGACCTTAGCAAAATTCACCTTAATACTATTTTTCAGGCTGAAGGCACCAACCCAAACTCCTTTAACTTTGTGGTACCCATGTCTGAATCCTCCCTGATTGTGTTCTATCCTTCTAGATTTGGGGACCAAAACTGCTTGTGGTTTTCTTGGCACCTAAGTTTTAAATAAAGATAAAAAATGTTTTTAACTCAGGTTTTTAAGGCTCAAAAGTACTATACTGCTGTACTAACAACAGTACATGACATGACTAGGAAATGGAGCAGGACCCTATGGTCCTTGCCCCCCTTGTCCTCAGCCTGCCTTTGGTCTGTGGAAAAACTTTAGCCAAAGAATAAGTTTAATCAGACAAGTGAGAAACTGCAGAAACAAAGGAAAACAGTCAAAGGAGACCAAATAATAATAGTTTAGTCATTAAGCATAGTCAAGGACCTTTAGTTCCTCCTCAAGGGCTACAGATCATATTCTGAGCCACATCCTGCGAGCTGTCTTATAGATACTGGAACCCTCACTAGGTGGAGGAAGTTAACTACATGGTGACCAGACTGTAGCCACGACAGAAGTTGCCACAATTCCGAGAACTGGCCTCAAGGAAAAGGGAATAAACCAACCCTGGAACTGAAGAACAATCAAGATGATGCTGGTCAGGCCACCACATGACCAATTTCAAGATGACTGTCAGAGGTGGCTGTGCTGTTTCTGCATGCAGCCCCCTCCCTCTGTCTATAAAAGCTCTTTCCCCATGATGGTCAGTGGGAGCAGTCGGCCTTCAGACAGGAGTCCAGCACCCCCAAAGCCCCACCCCTGCTGTTGCCGGCATCCAAAACAAAGCAAACTTTCCTGTCCACCAACAGTGCCTCTTTATTGGCTTTTGAGTGGCGAGCAGCTGGACACCACTTTTGGTTACAACCACAGCTAATAAATGGTCAAATTTTAACAGAAGAATGTTGACAATTTTTTAGAAAAGAATTTCTTTTTACATGTTTACTGAGTATTTCTGAACTAAAACCAGGGACCAAGTTGGACTAACTATATTACCAAACCTACAGAAAATAAGTATATATAATAGGAAGACAACTGTAGTTTTTAAATTATCTTAGGAATGACTAAATGACATTTAGGAATGACTTACCTTTATTTTACAAGCATGTGTAGAAGACTCCAATTTTAGATATTTTTTGTACAAAATAATCTTTTCATGTTCACTAAAAATAAAAAGGAATTAACTTATAAAAAATTTCACACACTATCACTTTTCATAGTTACATTTTAAAATAAAGGTTTCCAGGACAATATTTAAATCCTGAGATTCAGTTTTCCTTGTGAGGGATAAACAGCTGGGACTTCCTACTGAAGTGCACTGGCTACAAAGACAACATTTGCCACTTACAAGCTATATGAGAAAATGAAATTAGATATCAAATGTATTCTCATGCAGCACAGAGCAAACTGTAAAGCTCAATAACATACCCATTATGTCCAACGTGCACGGTATATAAAACACTTCGTATTTTGATTCATATTAAGGAGAGATTAGGTCAGAATCTTTGTAAGAAATCAGAAAAAAAAATCAAGAAGTATAAAAATGGGTTAAATAACTATACGGGTATGGCACAGTGTTGGGCTCACGCACTATGTGTAAAGAGTTTCCTACAGGAAAATGTTCAAAGTTCCAGACTGATAGACAACTTAATTTTTGGAAAACAGATCGCTGTGAGTTAAAGAAAACAGACAAGAAACACTTACCAGAACTTCATCTGATCATAGTCTTCCACTAACTAGCTATGATCTTTTACCAACTACTCTCTTCCACTAGCTTCAATTTTCACGTTTATAAAAACAACTAGGCTGAGCTAGACTGTCTTTAAGATCCCTAAAGGTCTAAACATTTATGTCTGCTGGTATGTTTTTATCTTCTCTCCCCTAGTATCTGGCACCAATGTCAGATACAATGTCAGAGAATCAATAAATTTCACAAAAGCTCAAGAAAATAAAACACTACTTCAGAAGAACACTTCCACATGCATACGTCACAAACCTGTTATCCAGAACATTACAAACATTCTTGCCCCTACTGGTTCCACAGTACTCCTCTCCTGAGTATACTTCCATATTTCTTGCTGAACTTAAAATGCCAATAGAAACGATTTCTTCACCTCCAGGAGGGTCACATCTCAGGTAAAGGAAGCAGGGGTTTTCATCTTGGCTGTTCACGTTCCTTTTCAAAATCACCAGATCCTGGCTGAAAAGAAAATGAAGAATATTATACAGTTCTCTGAACACTGTCATTCCCACTTAATGGGCCACAGGGGTTGACATGTTATCCTATTCATTTACATTTGCATTTGGAGTCCAAGCGCCTTGCAAAGCACTGACGAAATGCTCAATACAGAATTTTCAAGGAAATGATGCTTTAGAGGTGAGGGCTCTCCACTCTCTTTTCCCTTGACTTCTGTAATACATTCTAAGCGACCTCCTATAATTGCCTGTCCAGTTAATGAAATATATGTACTGGGCAGCTAGTGTAAATTAAAAAACAGTTCAGAAGTGGGGGTGGGGCGGAGTGCAGAATGGAATAAAGAACCAAAGTGTGCCACTTTCAAAACTAAGCTGAGGAAGATTTTCGACATCTGAATTTTTTTTTAATGCCTCTTTTGGTGGACAGGAGATTTTTGTTTCGGGACAGAAAGGCGGTTCTGATCCCGACAGGGGGCCTCAGGAGCCGACGTGACGGACGCAAGGGGGAAGGGGGTGAAACGCCGAGTCTTCAGGTCACCTGCCCCCCGTCCCCTGCGCCCGACGCCCACGCCAGAGTCGCCTCCTCTTTCCCGCGGGCCCGCCACCCGGGACCTGCCCCCTCGCCCTCGCCGCCCGCACAGACCCGTCACCGGCTCGGCTCCGGGCCCAAACCCTCTCCCCTCACGGCCCCCGCCTCCCCTCCAGGCTCCCCCAGGAGCGTGGCTGGCACCGAGCACAATCCCAGTCCCCGCCGGCCCGGCGCACCCGGTGGCAGGCGGCGCCAGCAGCTCCTCCCAGTCGGCGTCCCGGGCGCCGAGATCAGACCGGGTGAGATGGAGACTCTGGGCCAGGGCTCCGCACGCGGCATCCCAGGAAGAGGCCAGCGGCGGAGGGCGGGTCAGTGGCGGGTGTGCGGTCTCGGTCTCCATCTGGCCACCTACACGCCAGGCCAGCTCCGGAACCTCTCTTACAGCTCTTTAATTTCCGCCAGACTGAGGGACTGTAAAGGAACAGAGCGACTTCCGCCTCGTCCGGCTGCAAACCCCAGAGCCGCAGCTTCTCTTTGGGGTGGGGGTAGACCAGCTACCGTAAACCCGCATGCGCGCGCCGGCCGGTTTGGGCGGAGGGTTCAAAATCTGCGGGGTGTGGGGGGAGAGCTGGAGTCCGGCGCATGCGCACTGACAGCCTGGTCCAGCTGCTGGGCTGTGCGCAGGCGCGATGCGGTGCGCGAGGGAACCCACTGGTAGTTTGACGTTGGACCCGGAGATGTGTGGATGCCGGTGGCTGGACCTACCCGCAGGGTCGGTCCGGTGAGAAGAGTACGTCGTGAGGTAGGTGTGATGTCGTGGCTCTCGAGACCTGAAGGACCTCGTCCCGACCCTTGCTGTCTGTGTCGCGGACGCCGAGCCTTTCCGCGGACTGCCGAGCCTTTCCGCGGACTGCGGTGGGGTGCGGGGGGCTGGGGACGCGGCGGCCGGGCAGTGGCGTCGCCTTTTCAGAAAGTCCTCAGCCCGCTCCGCACACGCGCTCTCTCCTCCGAGGGTGTCAGGTGGGTGCCGGTCGTTCGGCTTTAGCTGAGGAGGAGGTTGGGACGGTGTCGCCCTTGGTGTGGGGCCGGGGCGAGTGGCGTCTGAGGAAGGTGTATGGCTCTGGCGCTTCGCCGTGTCAGGTGGCCCGGGCCGCCCTCGTGTCCCCCGGGCCGGGTGGAAGGTGGAGAAAGGCCTGGGCCCGAAGGGGGTTGGGGTCTGCTCTCCCGGCCCCGGGAAGAGCGAGCAGGACGGCGGCCTCGGGTCTGCGGTGGAGCAGAATGCGAGCTGGAGCTGAAAGACCCTGAAGCTTTGGGTCCGGGGAAGTGGGAGTGGGTGGCTCTTTCCAGATGCCCCCGGGATAGGAAGGCCTATGATGCCTTTCTCCCCCTTTCAACCGCACCTTGTGAAGAAGTGCGAAGTAGAGTAAAATACAATTGTAATGTCAGCATTCTGCAAATTTGGCCCGTCACTTCTGTAGTTCTGGTGGTGTTCTGTGTAGGAAATAGACATCGAACTTTGCTACGGCAATTCCCTGGCTGTCCAGTGGTTAGAACTCGGTGCTTTCACTGCGGTGGCCTGGGTTCCATCCCGGGCCGGGGCACTAAGATCCCAGAAGCCGTGTGGCGTGGCCAAAAAAAGAAAAAAGAAAGAAAGAAAGAAAAAGAAATCTTTCCTCACATTAATTTTGTCTTAGTACTTCCTGCTATGGGTTTTCTGGGCAAAGTAATATTTATTTTCTTTTTCTTAAGTTTTCATCTCAGTTGTTATGTTGGGATATTTACCTAATGAGAATGCAGTGCTCTTTGGCCTTCTTTGTACGTACTTGTGGAGTGGTGCTAGAAAAATTATTAATGTATTTTTCTATAAGTAATTATCCAGAGTGTTTGTTAGATGGACTTAGGAAGATTGAAAGAGAAACCTACCACAGATTTGATAGGTACAGAATTTATAAAGTTAAAAGTCCTTAACTGTAAATGTTCTGGTTTTAATGATTGCAAAGATTAGTCCCCCAGACTTAACGGTAAGCAGTGTATTTGTCATGTATGTCCTGCCTCTTGTGGTCGTAAGGTAACTTTGATCCATGTTAGACTGTTTGCACAGCCTGAAGGAAAACTGGCTCTTCTTCAGAAATACCAATCTGCAATTTATGCGCAAGGTCAATATTAACAACTGGATCTTGGCTTCCTTAAATAAAGCTGAAAGACCATAGGTCAGAAAACTAAAGACTTCTGTGGTCCCCCCTGTTTTATTCCCATATATCCAATAAATCACTGTCTTGATTTCCCCCTTCCTTTTTTTTTTTTTTTAAGGAAAACTTTCCTCTTTTTCTCCATCTCTGCCTTTTCTGTTTTCCAGCACTGACTTTCAGCTGAAAAGTTCCAGGATTTTCTTTATTGGTCTTTTAGCCTTTTTTTTTTTTTTGGCCGCACCACACGGCTTGCAGGACCTTAGTTCCCCGACCAGGGCTCGAACCCGGGCGGGGAGTCCTAATCACAGGACTGCCAGGAAATTCCCGAACCTTCATTTTAATTACCTCCATTTCATCCTCTGCATTGCCCTCTGATCCTTCTGGTGTTTGCTGCGCCAGACTGAGTCACGTCACTCATTAGCATGGCATACAAAGCCTTTGGTACTCTTACTCCTGCCTGCCTCCCATTCTCCTCCACCTTTGCACATGCTTTTCCCTCTGTCTGCAATGCTTTTCCTTTTGGATAGCAGGGAAAATTCTGTTCATGATCAAAAGCAAGTACAGACCTCCACTGTGCTACAGAATTAATCACTAATTCCTCTGAACTACACTTTTTAGATACTATAATTCTCTTGTGGTTTGGGACTTTATAAAATAATTCTCACATTTGTGTTTCCTACCGTGTGTATACTTATGGAAATTAGGAAGTATTTTACACCTGGTAGAGGGTTTTTGTATGGAATTGATAGGGATAACAATAGAAGCCCTTCCTTGTTGGCCCAACACCCCCGCGTCACTTTTATGCCCATTGTTTCCACTGACTCCTTACTGGACTATGGGACATTGGGGTTTGGGGGAAGGATATGGTCCTAGACTGAACCAGGAGGATCCATTCCTAGTTGTAGCCAGGTGTTTGGCAGCATGCTTGGTGTTGCCATGGCAAAGCTAGCACCTGTGATACAGGGGAATGTCATGCCCATGAAGAACTTGGGAGCTTGGAAGTAGACCCGTGTAACTTCCCTTGGTTCTTTACTGTTGGAGAATTCTTGGGCTGGCTGTATACAAGTTGAGGACTGGATGTCCTCGTGAGAGTAAGTAAGCAGGAGGCGTGACTATGGCATGCAGACCCTTCTGATTCCTAAGGGCTGCTTATCCTCAGCTATGTCCACAGATACTCTGTTTATCTCTGCTCTGCAAGTAGTCTCACTACTCTCTAGTTTCACTACCTTCTGTGTCCTGTGTGTATACATTCCGTGTATATATTTCATGGGGGCCATCAACCCAAATTGGGAAAGATATTCTCATCTTTTATTTTGTTAACCTCCTACTGAAATGTAACAGTTTAATGATTAGTAAAACTAGCCACAGTAGAATTAGTAGACTTGGAAACACCTATCGCCTTGTCACTAAAATAAATGACGTTTTCACACCACAGTATTCTTAGAGCTGTCTCAAAATTTTATCAAAACCTCAAACTTATAGTTATTAGACTACCACTGTAAATTTTTATTTTTATAAGTCAGCTTCATTAAGGTATAGTCAACATAAAGAGTCACAAATTTTAGTGTATAATTCTTTGCCTTTTGACAAATACATATAGTTATATAATGAACTCTACAATGCCATGATTTGTGTGTGGTAGTTATTAGACCCGTCAGTATTCTGGGCATTGAATCTAATTGTAAAGAAGCACATATACTACTATATTATACATTTGGTTTTTAAAATATTTTGTGATGATTTCAATTTGCTTGATTTCATTTGTAATCCTATGTATTTAAATACTTAAATGTATTATTCTGAAAGGGTCCATAGGATTCACCAGACTAAGTTTCTCCATGACACAGAAAGATTAAGAGCTTCTATTACTGTCCATCTTCCCACCACTATCTTAGGGTATGGTAGAATATAGGCACCTTTTAAGCCTTTAAGGTCTAGTTGATTAGTCACTGACGAGGTCAGAAAGTGGCAATATGGTGACAAGTTTGCAGTTTGTTCTCCTTGATTTATTTTAGCCTCATTGCATTTTGTAAAACAGTTAGGGGAGGAAGGGATTGGATAGGAATTGAGAGAGGTCACATGGTATGATTTGCCTCAGTAGAAAACTTCCAGACAGAACCCCCCGATGAATGTAACAAATGGACTTAGAAAAAACTCCACAAATCTAATTTTAAAAAATATATCTTTAGAGCATTGAAGAAAAATATTGAAAGCAATGACTTTGACACAAAAGGCATATAACAGAGTTTGGAAGAAGATAATCCTGAAAAATCTGATATCTCCTAACCCTTTAGTTGTTAGATACTTGTTATGTAGCCTTAGAGAATAATATTGTGGCAGTTCACCAAATACAGGTGAACTCCCTTGTGCCACCCCTGCCACAATTCATTTGTGTGAAGGATGTCCTGTCTACGCCAGGCTCCATTACCTCCTGACATGCTTCTGTGACCAAAGTGAAGGAGTCTAACCTGGAAATGCTGGGAACAGGTATCTTCATAATATCTTTATGGTTTACATTTAATTTCTTTTTAGTAAAATTTTTTAGAATTTCAGTTAAAGTATATTCTTATTTCTTCATTTGCTTTAGAAGGTCATATTTACATTACCTCTGATGTCTTTTTCAGTAAATATGCAATTATGGAAAAAATTTCTTTGCTCTTGTTTCCTTTTCTGGTGACGTTTCTTTTACTTTTTTATTTAAAAAGTTTTTATATTATCCACTTTGGGACTTGAGACAGCTGGTTTATTTATTTATTTTTTCATATGTATATGAAGCTGGTTTTTAATTTTTTTAGTTTTTATTGGAGTATGTTTGCTTTACAGTGTTGTGCTAGTTTCTGCTGTACAGCAAAGTGAATCAGTTATACGTATACATATGGACATATCCCCTCTTTTTTAGATTTCCTTCCCATTTAGGTCACCACAGAGCCTTGAGTAGAGTTCCCTGTGCTATACAGTAGGTTCTCATTATTTATCTATTTTATACATAGTAGTGTATATATGAGACAGCTGGTTTAAAATCACGACAAAAGAACAGGTTGAATAGAAATTAAAGGAGGAGGTGTAGCAATTTGAGAAGATATATCTGGTGCTAGATAGGGATTAGCCAACTTTTTAAAGGGCCAGATAATCTTTTAAGCTTTGTGGGCCACTTTCTGTTGACACTACTCAATTCTGCTGTTGTAGCATGAAAGCAAAAATAGACAACTTCTGAACAAACGAGTATCACCATGTTCCAAAATCTTTATGGACACTGACATTTGAATTTCATGTAATTTCCATGTCATGAAATATTATTTTGAATTTTAGCTCAACCATTCTTAGCTCATGGACCATACTAAACAGTGGGCTTGTACTTACAAATGGAATTTGTACTAAAAAGAATTTTTACTATTCTGTACTGTTAACTTTGTACTATTACAATTTGTACTATTAAAGAGAAATTAAGAAAAGAATCCCACTGTCATTGTGTCTTGGCATCCTTGCACCTTTCCACATAGGCCATGCAAGCAAAGGCTATTCTGAGTTTTGGCAGAATGCTTTGTATTCCTCCTAGATCAAGAGACGATGAGAGGCTTGTAAGGAATCGTTATAGGACCTTCTGTCACTTCCTTCTCTCCTCTGGGAGGTTGTCGTGAGACAGTTTCTCATTGTCTCTGGATTCTGATGAGTTCTGAGGCTTTCTGCCTTGCCCCCTCCCTGCCCCTTTCCCCCCTCCAAAATAAAACTTCAGAATATAGAACCACTTAGCTACAGGCTAGAACTGACTCCTCAGCATCGAAATACTCCACAACTTGCACTGCAGGCATCCAGCCTCTCTTGCTTTGGTCTCATCCTTTTTGGAGTGTGGAACAGGGATTTGGCACATCTTTCACTGTCTCTGTAAATAATAAACTGTCTGAATCTAGAAGTGGATTGTTTTATCTTTACCAGCAGAATCAGTCGGGTCTCCCCCTGTCTTATGAGTGTGTGACAGTGCCCTGCTACTTACCTTCATCCAGGTCAGTCCTTTGACTCTTAAGAATTTGCATTTTGGGGGAAGAGCAGAGAAGGTTTAATCAACTCATTTATGATCTTAACAAACAGAAATGCAAAGCAGCCTTATCAATTCCACGAGTAATTAATTACTCAATGCCTACTCTGTGCTGTGTATTGAGATACCCCAGTGAAGGGCTTTAGTTATAGTACTCTCTGTAAACCTTCTGTGAACGAGTGGGGTAAAGGGAACACTCCCTTTTTGGGAATTGCTGATAATAAACCAGTCATACAGCTACGGTATTCTCACATACATCTGTATATGGCTGGAATTGATATGTATCCCTGGAGGCCAGCAGCAAACTTATTCATCAGATGGTGTGAGAGACCAGAATTATAAGACTGTTGGCCCTCAGAGCTGCCAAGCCATTTGCCGTGATGGAGGCATTAAGAAGCCTTGTCCCTTTGCCCCTTTTCATTTTACCATGTTTGACAGATGAATTTGACTGAGGCTGAGGGAAAAAAAAATTTAACCAGGGTTTCAAATGAAATCAGTTAAGTTCTCCTTTCAAAAGGCCACAGCCAGAAATTTTAAAACTAAATTATCCACTGCTGGACATAATATGGAGAAACATTTTCTGTTATACACTCTTAAGTGGAAGATTATGTTAGTACCACATTTCTTCAGAGCAGTTCGACACTATATAAATATGTGGAACTTGACCTGGTAATTCTAGTTCTAAGAATTTATCTTCATGAAATAATCAGATATATGCATAAACTTGTGTATCAAAGTGTTAATTATGGCATGCTCATTATTGTAAAACATTAAAGAGAACACACATTTGTAAACCCATACAACCCATACAAAGGATTACTCCAAAGTTAATTCTTTTTGTTTTTTTGCAGTACGCCGGCCTCTCACTGCTGTGGCCTGTCCCGCTGCGGAGCACAGGCTCCAAACGCGCAGGTTCAGTGGCCATGGCCCACGGGCCCAGCTGCTCCACGGAGGATTACGGAATTTTTTTCTTTTAATTGTCTTTGCTTTCTTATTTTTCTGTAGCAGACATGTATTGCTCTTATGATAAGAGTTGATTTTAAGTAAGTAAATAATTTAAAAGCCCTTATCTTCAAGGCATTACCCTTCAGCCAAAAATAAGAAAGAAAAATAAAATGGGGGGACTTCCCTGGTGGTCCAGTAGATAAGATTCCATGTTTCCAAGGCAGGGGGCACGGGTTTGATCCCTGGTCGGGGAACTAGGATCCCACATGCCACGTGGTGCGGCCCAAAAGTAAAAATAAAAGAAAATGATTGTTTTTTTATATGTGGTGATTACAAATCACAAGTTAGGTTTCATTACAGTTTTTTTTTTAATGCAGTTAAAGAATCTTCTAGTAAATTCATCTTTTCTTCTTCTTTTTTTTTTTTTCCCTTTGGCTGTGCGGCATGTGGGATCTTAACCACTGGACCGCCAGGGAAGTCCCAAACTCATCTTTCTTTACATAGAGAAATCATAAATGCTTTTCTCCCCAAGGGCTCCAGGAAGGAGAAATCAATTTTGGTGGCTTACTTTGTGAGGACATAAGTACACTTCAACATTAGCTGCGTGGTTGTTAGGCTGTGCCCTCCAGACCTGCAGACCTTGTAATTGCCCAGCCGAGAGACTGAAGAAAGAGCCCGGAGACAGCGACACAGAGACATTAATGGTTTATTGGATAGGGAGTCTTACAAGTCTTACAATTCAGTAGATGTGGAAATTGATGACCAGAGAAGTCACTTAAGACACAGTTACATAGTAATGAAAAGTGGAAGAGGAATCAAATCTTAGCACTCTTGGCTCCAGGGTCCATGTTCTTAAACATAGATCAGTGGTTCTTTAAATAAGCTTGCATTCCAGTGAGCTAGAGGGCTTGATGAAACACAGATGGCTGGGTCCCACTACAGAGTTTCTGACTCAGAAGTTCTGAGCTGAGGCCTGAGAACTTGCATGTCTAACAAGTTCCAGATACGGCTCCTGATGCTGCTGGCCTCAGGCACACTTTGAGAACCACTATATTATTATCTTAATTAAATGTTATTGAAGTGACCTCCATTTGACTCTCAAACTAGGAAATAAAAGAGAAGAGGGGCTTCCAAATATTCTGGAATGGTGATGTTATTAGGGGCAGTACAAAATATTTTTGCTGTTTTAAGTAGAGGAGAGAGATCAGAGCATGGGAAGAACAAGGGAAGAGGAAATTGAGATTTAGCATTTACTGGGCACCTCTTGTATGCCAAGCCTGTGCCAGGTGCTTCATGTCCAGAATACCATCATGCCATAGTATGAAGTAGGCTGTGATATCCCCATTTTACAGACTAGAAAACTGAAGTCAAGTGATGTTAAGTCACTTAGCTAAAGTTATAGAGTGACTAAGGTAGGATAAGAATTCAGGTTTGTCCACGCTTGTGGTTTTTCCTCAAAACCACCTTGGAAATGTGTCTTCGGAGGGCATTTGGAGAGACCCTGTCAGAATGAGCAGAAAACTAAAATTCTGGGTTAATTGTCTAATACGTGGCATGGAACTATCTTTAAGAATGTGAAAGTGGTGATGTGGGAACTGGGGAGACGCTAAGTCTTGCTTTACCCATATTTGGATGAAAATGGCCTATTTAAATGATTTACCTCTCAGGTATTAACCTGGGCAAGGGAATTGCAAGAGTCTCAGGGTAGCCATGCAAGAAGAGTTACTTCACCTGACAACAGCTTTGGATTTCAAATGATAAAGGAGGTCAATTACCCATGAAAATATCTGTTTGGGGCTGAATTGTGCTCCCTCTCTCCCAATTCATTTGTTGAAGTCCTCACCCCCAGTATCTCAGAATATTATGTATTTGAAAATTGGGCCTTTAAAGAGGTAATCGAGTTAAAATAAGGGCATTAGGGTGGGCCATAATCCAATAAGACTGGTGTTCTTATAAGAAGAGATTGGCACAAACACAGAGAAAGGAACACATGAAGATACAGGGAGAAGGCTGCTGATTTTTTTTTGGCACTACTGTTATCCCCATCTTAAAACAGTGTTGACACATAGTAGTAGTTCAATAAACATTTTTCCTTAAGCTAAATTAAAATGAATTAAACAAAAAATTGAATGGAAAAATCTACACGAGTTCATTTTTACCTCATGGAAAAATATGTTGCACCCAAAACTCCCTGGTCTTGGACTCCTCCATTGCTCATTAATATAACCGTCATCTTGTTTGTGGACAGGATGATGCGGCATGAGCAAGGCCCTCAGCCACGCAGGTGTCTGAAGGTAAAGCTGAGAATCCCAGGAGCAGAGCAGAAGGAGCTGTGGAAGGGGCACAGAGCTGGGACGTGGGCCAAGTAAGGGGGCCTCACAGGGTTACTCCCAGTAGACTGGCATCTGGGCTGCTTTCTGCCACCGTAGATACAATTTGCAGGTATGAGGGTGTGCAACCAACTGACCCAGGTGTTAGTCACAGGATGGGCACTTGGCAAAATAACTGACCTGGGTAAAAGGCCTTGAGTGTGAATTACAAAGAATTTCCCACAGAGAGAAAACAAGCCCCTGTAATCACATCACAGCGTTCAGCTCACTGATTCTGAATACAGCTACTGCTTACCTTTTGTCATCTGGAACACACGGCCCCTGGTCCCCATCAGTCCGAGTACTCTTGACTAGTCATGCCATGTGAATTGCCAATGAGATAGCTCTTAGGTTGAAAACATAATGATAATAACCAGCCCCTTTCCCTAAATGAAATGCAGCTGGATCTCTTTGCCCATCTTTCAGCTCAGAGTCAAAATCAAAGACTCTGGATAATAGACTTGGGGGGACTGGAAATAGGAAACAACATATCATTTCAAACCGTTTCAGAAGGCAGGGGGCTGGAAAGGTGTTGGACCTGGGAGGACAGGGGCTGGAGGGAAAGATGACAGAACCAGGCCCTAGTTCCTGTCCTGCCAGTGACTTGCTAAGTGATCCAAGGGAGTCATTTGTTCTCTGAGCTTCAGTTTCCTCATCTGCCAAACAGAGGTTTTAGTTATTTCCTCCTAGTCATCTCTAGAAAGCTGTTACTAAAACACGTTAGAAATGGTCAGGCCAATAGTTTAATGTTGGTAACACAATGTGAAATATCCTTATCAATAAATGAACTAATACTGGTCAGGGCTTACTGCTATGTCTGAATTTATTGCTCTGTCTGAATTTAGAGGCTCAGGTGGGGAAAGGTGTTACCAGATTGATAAAATTCATATTTGAGTCATCGTCCATGACATGTGCTAGCACCTAATGGATTCTAGGCTCTCTTTTTGATACTTGGGGATCCAGAGTTCGTTCCTCATGAAACTTACACCTTGCAAAAACACACTTTAAACGTACAGAGTCATCAAGTAACTCAACAGTCAAGTAACTACAGGAATAGAAGGAAACCAAGAGATGAAGTGGTCAGCTCTGTAAAGAAAGTCAACATAGCCTGCCTCCTTAATCGTGACTTACCATATTCAAGACTGTGTCCCTCAGAATCGTTACTGCTTCAATAGGAAGGAATAGAAAAGAAACTTGGAAAAATAAAACATTTTTGAGTGAGATAAAAAGTCGAAGGAAACCCACAGTTAATTTAACTCAAAGTACTGGGTTCAGTGAGTGTGAGCATAGTAGGTTCCTTTACTCAAGACAAATGTCTGTTCAGAGTTAAAGCAGGAGCTGGAAAACCTTAAGGCAAACAGAAGTCAAATTTTCAGAGCGGTACAAACAAAGGTCATGATACAGAGGGAAAGGAGCAATTAACATGGGGTGGGGGGCAGATGGGAATCAGTGAAAAGTTTACAGATGAGATGGCATTTTAGTGAAGCTTTGCAGGATTAGTATTTCAGCTGATAGAGGAGGAGAGAGACTGGAGAGCCATCTAGCCAAAACTCAGGCATGAAAATCCATTGGGTGTGGGGAAATGCAGTGGGGAATGAGGCTGGAAAGATAAGCTATGATGAGATGACAGGGCCCAGTCTAGGATGACACACGTGAGGTGCCTGGGGTGCACGATTTAAGGAGGCATTCACTCAGGGTCGGACAAGCGGGATTGGCACAGTGGCTTTGGTCATTAAGTAGAGGGTTGATGTCAAAGTTTCCCACATGAGAGACTTCTGCTTCTGGTAAGATGGAGTAGATGTACCTTTCCTTATGCTTCCCACTAACTGCAACTAAAAACCCTGAACATATAAAACAAACATAAGACTCTGACAGATGGAGAGACGAAAACAGACAAGCTTAGTAACCTTGAGATCCAAGGAAACATGGTGGTGAGTCCCCTGGATTTTGTTTTTGCTTCATATTTCCAGACTTGGAGCCGAAGAAGCTGGCAACCTGGAAACACCAGTGGGTGCAGACAAAAAAAGCCCAACAAAAACCTGCTGTTTCTAGCCAAAGGACCAGGAAACAGGCAGCCTAGAAAGAAGGAAATAACTGCTGTGTTCCAGCCAAATGCCACAGAAAAAACTGGTCTCACTTCTCCTCCCCTTTCTGTCCCCCACAGCAGAGACTACATGCAGAAACTAGACTTCCATTATCACCAGGCTCTAAAGAGGTGTCCCAACCCCCTCTCTCCAGGTTAGTGCCCGAGAAGCCTGAGTAGAGCTGAGACCTGCATCCCTTCCCAGCCCCTGTGGTGTCAGTGGAGACCTTGGGAAGTCTGGACTTCCGCCCTCATCTGGTGCAGATGAGGCGCTGTTCCACCTAACTGATGCAGTGATACCAGAAGAAGCCTAGTGGAAATTCAAGACTTTATCTCCCAGCAGTAATAAAGCCACCTCCAATGTGGTGTCATTGGAGACCAAAGCACGAGGGGTTTTTTCTTCAGTCTTTACCATAAGAACCTAATTGAGTTCCTAGAGGTAACGTTAAATCATGAAAGTGTGCCCCCCACCACCAAAAACAAAACAAAACAAAACTGAGCCTCCAGGAGGTTTTTGGTTTTGTTTTGTTGTTTTTGTTTTGTTTTTTGTTTTGTTTGTTTTCTCTCTTAAGCTAGTCCTCATTCAGTAATTCATCAATTACTATTTAATTGTTCCTACCCATTGCTGGCTCCAGCAGTGACTTCTTCTCCTGGTGTACTGTATGCCATGATTCTCTGTATTCACCTGTCTCTTAACTTTTGGGGGTGGCTATTTTCCATGTGACTTCAATCCTCTTGTTAACTTAAGAAGACTTGTTGATTTTCAATTTGTTCCATTTTTTTTTTCTTGTTTTGAGGATGACAGTTCCTGAGCTGTTTACATTTTGGAATGGAAATTGGAAGGTCCATGATTATTTTTATTTATTTTTTCTTTCGGTTCCTTAGACTGGATAATCTCAATTGACCTGTCTTCACTTTCTTCTCCCTGTTCAAATCTATTGTTAAGCCCCTCCAGTGATTTTTTTTTTTTTCAGTTATTGTACTTTCCAACTCCAGAATTTCCATTTGGTTCTTTTAAAAAATAATTTCTCTCTCTATTGATATTCTCTATTGGAGACATTATTCTCATACTTTCCTTTAGTTCTTTAGAAGTGGTTTACTTTGGGGATTTCCCTGGTTGTCCAGTGGTTAAGATTCCACGCCCCCAATGCAGGGCTCCTGGGTTCGATCCCTGGTCAGGGAATCAGATCCCACATGCCTCAACTAAGAGCCCACATGCTACAACTAAAAGATCCTGCACGCGGCAATGAAGATCCCGTGTGCCGCAACTAAGACCCAGTGCAGCCAAATAAATTAATTAATATTAAAATAAAAAGTTTTACTTTGGTTTACTTTGGACATGTTTAAAATAGCTGATTTAAAGTCTTTGTCTAGTAGAGCCAACGTCTGGGCTTCTTCAGGGAAAGTTTTTTTTTTAAATTTTTATTGGAGTATAGTTGATGTACAGTGTTGTGTTTCAGGTGTGCAGCAAAGTGAATCAGTTATACATATACATATATCCACTCTTTTTTAGATTCTTTTCCCATATAGGCCATTACAGAGTATTGAGTAGAGTTCCCTGTGCTATACCACAGGTTCTTATTAGTTATCTATTTTATATAAGGTAGTGTGTATATATCAGTCCCAATCTCCCAATTTATCCCCCTCCCCCAGGGAAAGCTTTTATTGATTGCTTCCCTCCTCCCCCTTTTTATGGGCCATACTTTCTTGTTCCTTTGCATATCTTACATTCTTTTGTTGAGAACTGCACATTTAAAATAATATAGATAATAAAGAGTTCCCTGGTGGCCTAGTGGTTAGGATTCCAGGCTTTCACTATCATAGCCTGGGTTCAGTCCCTGGTTGGGGAACTGAGATCCTGCAAGCCACACACCATGGCCAAAAAAAAGCAAGAAAAAGTAATATAACATGGCAACTCTAGAAATCAGGTTCTCCCCATTCTCCAAGGTTTGTTGTTGTTGTTTGTTTAGTGACTTTTCTCAACTAATTCATTGTAAAGTCTGTATTCTTTATTGTGTGTGGACACTGAAGTCTCTACTGATTAGCTTAGGAGTCAGCTAATGATTGGCTACTAAGCATTTAAGATTACCTTAAATGCCTGGAACCAGTATACCTCCCAGTCTTTCATGAGGGGCTCTGTGTGCCTACTGGGGCATGTCTTCAACAGTATCAGCCAAGCAGTTGAAAACTCTGCCTTTGCCTTCACTTCCTGCTTGGGAAAAGCTTCACGGTCAGCCGGGGTTGAATGCATAGGGCCATCTCATGTCTTTCTTGAGCGTGCTCACAGCCCTGCATGCACACGGCTCTATACATGTGCGTGGACTTCTAGACTCCTACGGATATGTCAGAGCTGTTCAGAACCCCTATGGACATCTAATTTACCAGCTTTTCCTTTAAGCTTTTTGACTAGTCTGTCAGTTGCCGCAAATAATCCAATGCCTCAGAGAGCCAGGAAGTTAAAACATTTTGTCAAAAGTTTTGCCAAAAGTTCTGTGAGGAGAAGACTTTTTTTGCACTGAGTGGACTCCAAGTTAGGTCAAATGCAGATAGCTTTGCAAGCAAGTGACGTCTTCCAGAAAACCAGCAGATGAGTCAGATAATGACAGTTCTTTGGGAATGAGACTCTGAAAGGGCTCTACCTCTATTCTGCTCCCTCTGGTGACTGCGTTGGAATCTAGGCTGTTGAAAATAAGGCTACCATGGAGCTGGAGAGTGGATGATGGAACAGTGCCACAAAGCATGCTGTTCAATACTGAGATTCAGTTGTTCTTAAATAAATGTTTCCTGAGCTGCTGAAAGCTTATAGTTAGTATCCAGAGTCAGAAAAACCTGATTCTGACAATTTCTTTTTTTGCCAGATTTTTCATTGCTTTTACAGAGAAGAGAATTTTCAGAGATCTTATGCCACCATTTTGGGTTATATCTCCCCTGCAGTTTGTAACCTCACCCAGGGTTTGGCCAGAGCAGCAAGGAATAACCCTTTGTAGTTAAAGTAATTCCCTCATTTAATGGAACCAGCTTTGCTGGTGTGAGTACCTTGAAATCACAGAAACCCGATTTAAAACAGATATCCTATCTTTTTGTCTTAACTATAAATTATGATAATATTCTGAAGTCAATGAACCTATATCCAAATCCTGTTCAAAGCTACAAGTACATACTATTTCATTGTGTTACTAAAACATAAAGTCTAACCAGCCTTCTATGACTGTACTTTTAAATATGAGTATTTTTAGATATTAGCCTCCCCACATAACTGTCTTTTTATTTTGTTGAAATCCCAAATTTGCTTTTTTTCCCCCCCCAAATTTGCTTTTGATTAACAGTCAAACCTTAAATGGTCCTCTGAGAGAAACAAAACCTGAAAAGGTGAGATTGAAATTAAATGATTTAAAATAGTATTTGGGCATTCACATTTCCATTGGTGCTAAAATATATCTGAACATGGAATGGAATTCAGAACTCCATGAAAGAGAGCTGGTGTCCAAAGCATTGATGTCACACAGCCTAAGGCCTGATAGGCATATAAGTTGGAGCTGGACAGTGGTTGTCCATTCTGGTCGCACTGGTGGAGAGTGTGCTTCTAAAAGCGAGCTCTTCAAACTTATATCTCAATTACTCCTAACAAGGATAATTAGAATCTTCTTTCTCAAATTAAGGGTTTGAGAAATTCCTGATAAGATGTACTGTTCCCTAAAGTTGATTTTAATTGTGATTTTTTTAAACTGTCAGCATGTATACAGCTTTGGCGACTTAGATACTGGTAAGTATGCTTTGGCAGTTGGATTGTTTATTCCTCTCTTCTGGCTCACTTTTCCCCAGTTTCAGGGAGTCAGATTAAACAAATTGCTTATTCCACACAAATGGGGCTTCCTGGAAAGATTTAGCATTTAGGAGGAAAAATGGCAGTTGTCAGAGGGAGAATTGAAAGCTTCCTTTTCCTGAAACACATATCACAAAATAGATTAGTATATTCTTAGTATTTCTGAACATAACATTTAAAAAAAGTCATTCCCTTAATAATTGCCATAGAAGATTTTTAAGCCTGATGTACAGGGAAGAGTTTAATTCTGACTCTGAAAGGGAACTTATTTCAGGAGGCCCAGGTGTTTGGGAATAAAACCATTTGCTCGAGTGCAGGCTGGTTATTTACAGCTGCACTTTACTGCATGTGAAAGAGAGAAAAAGATTCTTCCCACTTTCTTTCCTTCCTTCTCTCTGGACTTTGCATTTCAGTCCCATCTCATTTAGAAATGAACCCTTTCCCCCATCTCTGGGCCAGCTTAGGGTCCTGGGCCCCCCCCGGGAAGACTCATTTGTGTTTTACACGCATAAGGATCTGTGGTTTGGGTTCATTCTTCCTCCACTGAAGGAAGCATATTGAGGTTGCTAGGTGGCTGTGGGGAGGGAAGCCACATTCACTGCTTGCCTGCACTTCTCTGCCTAGGTGAAGCTTCCCAAGTTAACACGATAATTATGTTCTGCATTGGTGGTGGTATCCTTTTGGCTGTGCTTGTGCTGATGGCTGCTGTCATCTGTCTTTACTACAAAGTAGCCAACGCATTGAAGTGAGTGATGTGGGTAAGAGTGGCTAACACTCCCTCAGATGGGATCCTGCGGTTCTGTGCTTGAGTAGGGTCATGCCTTGCCCCATGGCCGCACCCCGGGTGAGGTCAGGAACAGCGGGAGGGTTTGAGACGACAAAGGCAGTGCGTGTAGAATCTTGGTTTCTTCGCCTTCCTGTTTGGGGCTCTGAGCTCATAAGTAGAATGTTCTCAGCCAGGTGGCTCTGTGCTGCTTTGCTGTTACTTGGCCTCACCTCAGCTGGCTAATTCCACACACTGCAGGCTGAAGACTGTGTGAATGCGTCTCTCTGCCTGCGTTCACTCAGAGGACGGGCTGAGTTGATCTTCTCTTGCCTGAGTTGGGGAGCTCTCAGTGTGTCCTTGGCCTTGGGGACAGTGAGGTGGGCCTATAGGACTTGGGGGAAGCTGAGTTATGTGAAGATCCTGGGGTTTGCCTAACAAGGGAGTGTAGATCAGAAAAGTGAGCATTAGATTTTGGGGAAAGGAACCTTCAAATATGGGAGAGATTGGTTGCCAGAAGCAGTGGTGTTCCCATTCATTAACGTTCCAAGGAGGCAGCGTAAGTTGTTGAACAGAGTCCTGCATCAAGCTTTCAATGACCTGCCTTTTATTTACAGCTCCTCCTCTGCTTGTATGTGTTTGATCAAGGCACTGTGTTTCTCCATGTCTCAGATTCCTTATCTAATAATGGAGAGAAAAAACAAACAAAAAAGCAGTGGTTTTCCCATTCTAGGGAACTTAGGCCTGTGTGCTGGAAGGTGAATCCCAGCACCCAGGGGACGGCTGACTTTGGCACCTGTCATGCTCTGCACTTGGAGGACTTGCAGTGACCATCTCGTGACCCACACTTGCAATTCACACTCCCTTATTTGCTGTAACCTGATTTTACATTTCTGGCAATCTTAGTTAGGAGAGAAAGGGATTAGACAGGAACGTGGGATGGGGGCAGAGCACTTTAGTCTTGGGCTGGTGTCATGTGTTTCATTGGCTCCAGTCCTAAGGTTCTGAGATACCTCTGACAAGTTGTAACAAATGGACTGAGAAGAAAAATTCTAATCCTATGCTCTGTGTATGTCTTTTCTTAAGAGTTCCAAAGGTACCTAGTTCTTCAGCCTTAAAAGATAATCCAGCCATGGTCACCCAGGACAAGGTCACTGCGGCCATCACCACTGGGTCTTATCCCAACCTCCAATGCTGTGATGAATGTAACTTGTATGCTGGCTTTGATGCCCTGCCACCGTGCTTCTGTGATACAAACGAGGGACTCTGACTTGGGTGGGCACAAATATCTTTGTGAGCAATATTTCTTTATTAGTAGAATGTTTTTATTATTCAAGTCAAGTTTTATACCATTTACATTATATCATGTGCTATGTAACATATTTATGTACTTTTGAATAACTGAAATATTGAAAAGAATCCTCTCTGCCTCCAGTGTTGTTGTTGTTAGTTATAAAAGTACTTAAATTTGTGTAGTACCCACTTTGGGACTTGGGGCAACTAGCTTATAAAGTTATACTGCAATATAAGGAGAGTTAGAGTAGAAAATACACCTATATATCCAACCCCAGAAAAAAAATATTGACCTTAGAGTGTTTCTAGTTTCAGACCCTGCTAAACTTCCCACGGGCGGCCCTCCTCCTTCTAAGGGCTTCATTCACTCTCATCCAGCTACTCTACCATGGGCAGCTGTTACACTGCCCTGGAGGGAAACTCCGTTCATCCCAGAGGGAGAGCAGCCAGATGGGCTACCTCTGGGTTGAGGTTGCCTGATATGTGCAACCATGGGGTTGAGCTCTGTGGTGTCAAAAGGACATTTTAAAAACCTGAGATTCCTCCTCCTGCTGTCCTCCAAATCTTCAGAAGCAGACTTTTTTCTTCTTTTGGGATCACTTTAACGCTGATTATTGCTGACTCAGCTGTCAGGGTCTTTAACTGCAAACAGGAACCTCCCACTGAATGGTGAAGCCCAGATCCTCCTGGTCTCAGCAGTAGGCAGGAGGGTGCACCCCTTGTCACTCCTGCTCGTCTGCTCCCTTCTGTTCCTGCTCTTTCCTCTGAGCCTCTGGAACCCCCTTTTAACCATAGACTCTCCATTTGTAACCACAATTTGTTCTTATTTTTTTAAAAAAAATTTTTGAAATGTTGATAGCACATATTTAATTTATTTTTATTTATTTATTTTTTGGCTGCACTGGGTCTTCATTGCTGCGCGTGGGCTTTCTCTAGTTGCGGCGAGCAGGGGCTACTTTTATGGCTCAGTAGGTGTGGCTCGCGGGCTTGAGAGTGCAGGCTCAGGAGTTGTGGTTCACGGACTTAGTTGCTCCGCGGCATGTGGGATCTTCCCAGACCAGGGCTTGAACCCGTGTCCCCTGCCTTGGCAGGCAGATTCTTAACCACTGAGCCACCAGGAAGTCCCCGCAATTCATTCTTTCATTAACAAAACCCTTGCTTAGTGAGCATCATGTGTTTTACTCAAGGTAAAGAATTGACTCGTAACAGGTGGTTGGTTACGTGCTAAAAGGGATGGAAAGGGTAACAGGAAATAATGATGGAAACGGCTACTATCTCTAGGCTAACAGGGAGAGAACAATGGTAGGACTAAGCATTTGGAAGAGGCCACCTCCTGGCTGAGTTTCAGTCCTCAGCAGAGGGCTTGGCTGATGAGGTAGTATTCAGCGCTTTAGTGCTCGTGAAATTTGCCAGAAGGATGTGGGAGCTGGAGCTGCTCTCACACAGTAGCCCTTGGAATGTCTGGGAAACCCGATGGAGGGTGAGTGTCCCCAATCTCAGTAAGAGTTTCAAGAGGCAAATTCAAGGCTGCACCTTCCCTGGAACCTGCCTTCCAGCTGGACGTGACGCGTCCTTCTTGAGTTCCTGGAGCACTTCCTCCCTCTCCTGGCACCTACTGCTTTCTGCCCCTTCTTAGGAGTTCAAATGCAGTTCTATTTTCTCTTGTCGCCAGCAAGCCCCTGAGCACGTCCAATTTCCCTCTGAACCCTACCCAGTGGGCAGCTCAGTGCCCAGCATCTGGGAGGCCCTGCACAAGTGTGTTCCAAATGTGGGGAATATGCCGTAAGTCCAGGCATCGCAGGGTCCTTGAGGGAGGCAAGATGGAGTAAGGGGTCTTTGAGACAAACCCCTCTGGTTGGCAGTACGGACAGAGTGTAACACAGGGGCTTTAGAACTGGACACAGTTGGTTCCAATCCAACTCTGCCTTTCACAGGCTAGTGCCACTGGAGAAGTTTCTTAACCTCTCTGAGCCTGGTGGCTGGGGGCTGCCAAACAGGCAGCCACATTCCTGATGCCCAGAGGCCCTCTCTTTACTCCTGTGTATGAGTATACAGTATGCTGGGGATACACCATGGATACAACAGCATCTCTGCCCTCAGCGAACAAGTTCTTAGGGGCCTGATTGAATTCCAGCTCCAAATCAAAACAGATTTCCCCCATTTTCTTCTTCATATTTCCATGTAGATCTTCCAAATACTTGCCCCAGTGGCCATGCGGGTGAATCTCCTCTGCATTCGTTCATATAACGAATAAGATCTTTTCTAACCCAATGTGAAAACACTTAAGAACTTACTTAGGATGGGCAAATCAAATTAAGTATTTAAAAACAGTGCTGAAAAATTATCTGGTCACTGGCCCGTCAGTCATCCCTCTGTCAGGAACTGACTAAACATCCACTGGTGGCCGTGCGAGGGGCGTATTCAGAGGTGCGTCAGGTGCCATAGTGTAATACGAAGAAAACTGTCAAATACTGTGACTCACTAGAGAGTGTAAAATCATATAACCAGGAATAAAGAAACCTTTGTAGTGCAGCTATCGAGCTGTACAATGCACTATCAGCATAGGATAATGTATCAATGTTGTTTTTCCTTTAGTCTTAGCAGACTCAAAGGGGTGCCTCAGACCTGATGGGTGGAGCTGGAAGTCCAAGCTCCCCACCTGGCCTCCACCTGACTCGGGGGTGCAGGGTGGCCCTCCTTGCTGCCTGGAGGTGATGAAAGTCCCAGCTCTTCACTCTGCCTTTTCTGGCATCACCCTGGGGAAGGGAAGGGAGGGGAGGACAGGGGATGAGATGGGTGTGGGGCACGGAGAGCAGGTGGAAGTCTAGGCTCCCTACTTCACCTTTGCTGCCTGGGCTGGGGGTGGGGCATAGTTTCACCTATGGTGTTTAGAGCAGGTAGGTTATTGCCTAAAAGTTTTCTGAATTGGCTGGCTGCCCCTTTGCTGCTGGTCCTTTGGCTAGAGGGAGCAGGCTTCTCTTGGGCTGTTTTTTTTCCGCACCCATTGGAGTTTCCGGGTTGCACGCTTTTCCCTGTTAAGTGCATTTTGATCCATGGGGCATAAGATGCTGAACAGCGGCCTTGGTTTGCAAACTTCATCATTCCTAAGAATCACCTGGGTGCTTTTGGAAAGGGCAGCTTCCTGGCTCCCATCCACTGAACTACACCCAGAGTACCTGAAATGGAAGTTCATTGGACCCTTATTTATTTATTCTTAAAAATTCAGTCCATTCATTGTCAACACTTTTCACATTAGGGATTTGCTAAAAGCCATAAGATGCTAATTTTGGAAACTGTTACCCTCCCACTTTCTCAACAAGATTTGGATAGGTACCAGTTAATGGGCAGATGAACTTTTCAAAGTGGAAACTCTAGCAGCTCTTGGTTACTTGGAAAAATTCCCTTTTTCATCTGAAGCACTTGCATGAAATAGATGCCAGATGCTAAAATCATTGTTTCGTGTGATTGAGAATGAAGCTACTCATGAGAGATAATTAACTTTAGATACAAAGATTGCCATCTTCATCAAATTGACCGTTAATCACATATCGTCAGCTTCCACTGTGTATCAGCAGGAAACTTACTTTTACCAAGACAGTTGTTGGTGAAGGGCATGTTTGTAATCAAACTGACATGTCTCCCTTTAAAGGCAGTGTCCCTCCTTGGGTCACTTGTCAGATTTTCACCTCTCAGGAATTTGGGGTTCACTCCCAGGCCCCACCAAACCCTGCCTCCTCCCTGGGGGACTTGACAATACTGTATTCTCATCTCACACATGCTGTTTATTGACAAAGATGGGAACGATACCCTGGACTTGAGGGCTCATATTTTAAATATTGTTACTGAATATTTCTAAAAAATTTTTATTGGAGTATAGTTGCTTTACAATGTTGTGTTAGTTTCTACTGTACAGCAAAGTGAATCAGCTATATGTATACATATGTCCCTTCTTTCTTGGATTGCCTTCCCATTTAGATCACCACAGAGCACTGAGTAGAGTTCCCTGTGCCATACAGTAGGTTCTCATTAGTTATCTATTTTATACATAGTATCAATAGTGTATATATGTCAATCCCAATCTCGCAGTTCATCCCACC
>NW_020171836.1:54629-116684 GCF_003031525.2 Neophocaena asiaeorientalis asiaeorientalis
CTTCTTGGTGAAGGGCATGTTTGTAATCAAACTGACATGTCTCCCTTTAAAGGCAGTGTCCCTCCTTGGGTCACTTGTCAGATTTTCACCTCTCAGGAATTTGGGGTTCACTCCCAGGCCCCACCAAACCCTGCCTCCTCCCTGGGGGACTTGACAATACTGTATTCTCATCTCACACATGCTGTTTATTGACAAAGATGGGAACGATACCCTGGACTTGAGGGCTCATATTTTAAATATTGTTACTGAATATTTCTAAAAAATTTTTATTGGAGTATAGTTGCTTTACAATGTTGTGTTAGTTTCTACTGTACAGCAAAGTGAATCAGCTATATGTATACATATGTCCCTTCTTTCTTGGATTGCCTTCCCATTTAGATCACCACAGAGCACTGAGTAGAGTTCCCTGTGCCATACAGTAGGTTCTCATTAGTTATCTATTTTATACATAGTATCAATAGTGTATATATGTCAATCCCATGTGTAAATAAGATCGTCTATACCAGTGTTTTCAGATTCCACATATATGCATTAATGTAGTTACTGAATATTTATTGAAAAACAAAAACAAAAAAATCTGGCTGTGTCCAAGTCTGTTTCTTTAAAGACAACTTTGAGGGTACTGAGCCTAGTGCAGGCCTCTTTCTGACCTGTGTAAATAAGATCGTCTATACCAGTGTTTTCAGATTCCACATATATGCATTAATGTAGTTACTGAATATTTATTGAAAAACAAAAACAAAAAAATCTGGCTGTGTCCAAGTCTGTTTCTTTAAAGACAACTTTGAGGGTACTGAGCCTAGTGCAGGCCTCTTTCTGTTAAGGTATAAAAAGATTAAATTAAGTGGGTGCTGCCCTTCTTTTCTGGGAGCGTGTGGGAATATGCTAATCTTTCTTTGCGTGCTTTTCAGGTTTCCTGTAATGCTTTGAAGATCTGGGAAACAGACTAAGTGCGTGGTAGCTCACAGAGCAGTCCTGAGGGGTTGTCCTGATTGTCGTTAAGTGTCTCATTTGCAAGCTTAACCCAAACTCAATGAAGCCAAGGCCCAATTTGTTCCCTTTGAAACAGACAAATAAAGCTTGTTTTGAGTAAATGGCAACTGATTCAACTGACCAATTATTGTAGTTTAAAGAAAAAACAAAAAAAAAAAACAGCGACTTTCTGACAGACACTTAAGTTTATTCTTCACAAGACCCTTGGCAAGATCTGAAAATAAATTCTCACACCATCAGAGGGACAGAAGCAAAAAGGTACACCTACTAGCATCTAAACATTAAGGAGTCAAAGATATCTTTAAGTTGGCAATGTGGTATCAAGAGATAACTTTTCTTTATAATATGTTGCACTGTTTAAGACAATGATCAAGTTCTTGATAGTGAAGAATTATAAAATGCAAGACTTCTAGCTGCAAAGAGAGCAACTGCCTTAGAAGTTGAATAATCGGAGAAGAAGACTTACTTAGCAACAAACCTCAGAGAGAACCTCTTTAGCTATTTCTTTTACCTGTCTCTACATGGACAACCTCAGATTTGTCAAACTTACTATTTTGCTGAGCAGAAATAGAATTTACTTCTAATTTCTAACAGATTGATGTGAAACTTGGAGAAATCACACAAGGGTCTTTCTTCAATCAGTTCCTTTGTGGCTCTCCAGTGGCCCCACCATTTGGAAATACTCAGTGTGCTCTACTGTGGCCTCCATGGGGCCTGCGCCCCTCTTACTCTGCCCTGCACAGCCCTGGGAGCAGCGGGAGGCGTGGTCCCCCACTTTGCACACGGCAACTTTACACTGCAGATAGATCACATCAAAGCTGGTGAGAAAGCTGAAGACGTTGAACTTGAACTGAGCTATGTTCTTCTGTCGGGAGTGGAGGTTGGCATAAGTATTGTCTTTGATGCACCTGATGGCAAGAAAAACCCCAGGCCAAGAGGATTAACTTAAAGCATGGTGTGAATTAATTCTGGCTCAAATAATCAGGCTTGGACACAGACCTTTGAATTTCAACTGGAGTTCTCCCCACAACCCACTCTTCCTTTCGTTTATTAAAAAACCATATAATACTACCATGAGGGGAAAAACCACCATTCCTGGCCAAACCACCATTCTTGGCCAGAGACAGAAGGGAACTGTGAAATAAAATAAAAACAAGACAAAGTAATTAAATTATAGCTAGAGCTGTTTCCTGCTCTACTTTTTTCAAAAGTGGAGATTAAAGGTGGTGGCTGCATTATTTGAAGGTGAACTTCAATTATTTTAAAATGTATTTTGTAAACCCTAGTGCAACTACTGAAAAACTTAAGGAAAGCAGTAAATGATATATCAAGAGAGGAGATGAAATGGAATAATATAAAATGCTCAGTTAAAACCAGCATATAAAGTGTTATATTAAAACCTGAGAAGGGACTTCCCTGGTGGTGCGGTGGTTGAGAATCCGCCTGCCAATGCAGGGGACACGGGTTCGATCCCTGGTCCAGGAAGATCCCACATGCCACAAAGCAACTAAGCCCGTGTGCCACAACTACTGAGCCTGTGCTCTAGAGCCCGTGAGCCACAACTACTGAGCCTGTGTGCCTAGAGCCTGTGCTCTGCAACGAGAGAAGCCACCACAATGAGAAGCCCGTGCAGCGCAATGAAGAATGGCCCCCACTCGCCGCAACTAGAGAAACCCCACACACAGCAATGAAGACCTAATGCAGCCAAAAAAACCCAGAAACCAGAGAAGGCAGCAAAAGTAGAGTGGGGGGAGAAAAGAACAAATGCAACAGGTAGAAAACAGTCACTAAGATGGTAGATTTTAATCCAGCTATATCAATAATCACTTTAAACATGAATGGACTAAATATACCAATTTAAAGACAGAGACTGCCAGAGTAGATAAAATGAAACCAAGATCCAACTATATGCTGGCTATAAGAAACCCACTTTAAATATAAAGATTAATTAACAGTAAAGGGATAGAGAAAGATTTACCATGCTAATACCAATCAAAAGAAAGCTGGATTAGCTACATTAATTTCAGACATAACGGTCTTCAGAGCTAGGATAATTATTAGAGATGAAGAGGGGCATTACATAATGATGAAGGGGGATCAGTCCTCCAAGAAGATGTGGCAATCCTTAATGTATATGTGGCAAACAATAAAGCATCAAAATATATGAGGCAAAAACTGATAGAACTGCAAAGAGACAGTGACAAATCCATTATTATAGTTGGAGACTTTAACACCATTCTGTCACTGATTGACAGATCCAGCAGGCAGAAAATCAGGAAAGATACAGATGACCCAAACAGCACCACCAATCAGCCAGACCTAACTGACATTTATAGAACACTGCAACAACAGCATAATACACATTCTTCTCCAGCCCACGTGGAACATTCACCAAGATAGACTACATTCTGGACCATAAAAAACCACCATAACAAATTGAAGAGAATAGGAATCACAGAAAATACATCTTCAGATCACTTTGGGATTAATCTAGAAATCAGTAACAGAAAGGTTGCTGGAAAAATCCTAAATATTTGGAAATTAAACAACACCAAGTAACCCAAAGATCAAAGAAAAAGTCTCAAGAGAAATTAAATCTTCCAAACGAAGTGAAAATGAATATACAATTTACCAGAATTTGTGGGATGCAGCTAAAGCAATGTGTAGAGGGAGATTTATAGCATTAAGTTAATGTATTTGAAAGAAGAAAGATCTAAAATCAATAATCTAAGCTTCCACCTTAGGAAACTAGAGAAAGGAGAGCAAATTAAACCTAAAATAAGCAGAAGAAAAGTATGTCAGTTGTTAAATTCCAGCCTCTCTCCTATATGTGTATAATATTTTTTTGGCTGTGCCACGTGGCTTGCAGGATCTTAGTTTCCTGACCAGGGGTTGAACCTGGGCCATGGCAGCGAAAGTGCTGATCCTTAAACCACTGGACCTCCAGGGAACTCCCTCTCCTTGATATATTTTGAAAAGGGAGAATTGAAAAGGGAAGAGCTTTCTCACTCTGACTCAGTGCCGTTTAGTGCCACATCTGTGCACCTCCTGCACCATGGCTCACACTGCCTCTGGAAGGTGCTGCCTCTTGCCCCTCACTGGCTTTTTGGAAACAGGCACCACGATGCTTCTCACGGGCTTTAGGCTGCTGTGGCTCTCACTACTCTGCAGCTGCCATCAGTAAGTGATGGGTTTTGTTATCTTCACACTGGTTGCCAGTTACCCATCCATAAGCATTTTGCCTTGGTTGGGGGACATGGGAGCTATAAAGGCAAACAACTTGTCAGAGTTCTAACTTGGCAAATCCTTTGTTTAACCAAAGGCACCAGAATAAATCTCATCACTATAAGAGCCTAGCCTGGGGTAACCCACCAGCCTATCAGTGTAGGCCAAATATCCTGAGGAATGGGGAGTGTAATACAGTTATAAAGCTTAAGGAGAAGGGGGGCATGGGTATGAAAGGCTGGGATGAGACAGCAGAGTCTGAGACAGCGAGGGTTCTGCCCAGGGCTCTTTGGGGATTCAAGGGAAGTTGTCTAGACTTCCTGTGATTATTTGTCCCCAACTAGAATGAGAGGGATGGTGAGGGCCCGGGCTCTGCTTCTGGGGCATGATGAGGACTCTCTGCGCAATGTTATGGTTTAGGACTACCAGTTAAGAAGCCACAGGTCCCCAAAAGAATGCCACGTAAATGTAACAGTCAACCAGCGAGGGCCTTCTATTTTCCTTACCCTCGTTGGCTCAAATCATACTTGACAGTTGTAAAATCACCAGGATCTGGAGAAGCCACACAGGTATCCACAAAGAGCCGCAGGCAGGGACTGGGGCTATGGAGTGTGACCTGGAGGAAGACCTCTTTGCTCTGGCTGGCGTAGTGCGGCCCCATGCTCCCCACGTGCTGGGACGTGGGCAACTCGAGAAATGATATGGACACATCGTAGCTGGCATTCTCCCTTGGGACGTCAGCCCCAGGGACGATTTCACCTGCTAACGGGCCATCCACCTTGCAGGTGAACGTGAGCTGAGGCACCTTGTGCCGTACAATGACTTGGCCAGGGTGGCCCTGTGTCTGGCCTCTGATGGAGTTGGAGTAGCTGAGAGAGCCGAGGCTTTCCTGGGAGGAGAGAGGCAGGTTGGTGACCAGTGCTCCTGGCTCCCTGACAAGTACTTTCTTCATGAGCAGAGACCCCTGCTTCATGTCCCCCACTTGGAGCCAGTTTTCTGAGAAGCTGGAGGGCATGAGGCCTCGGGCATGACCTTGCAGGTACCTGAGGCCGTGATGGGTGACCTTATGTCCTTGTTTTTGGGAGTTGGGGGTGCATGCAGCGAGCCCCTAGTGTGTGAGTCTGGACTCCCGTCTTCCCTCCTGCAAGGGCCAGGCTGTGGGATGTGAAGTGGGGTGGGAGGTCCACGCTGGCTGCTGGATTCTTCCACTGCTCCTCCCTGCTCTTGACCCCAGGTCGTCCCTGGCTGCCTGTGAGCTGTGGGCCTGGCCCTGCTGACCTTCATGCTCAGCCATGTTCCTTTAAATCCAACATGACTTGAAGGGGCCAAGGGGGTGCTGAAGGCTGATGAGCAGGGGCCACTGCCTCTGGCAGCCTCCTTCCTGTAGCCTGGTGGGTCGCCAGAGACTCACTCTGCCCAGGGACGTTTGTTCAAGGAAGCGTTGGCTTGTGCAACTCAGATCCAGTGACAGTCTGCCTCGAAACCCTCCAAGGACTGCCCTGTCAGCTTACAGCAGTGTTTCTCACTGATCTGCCTTGTTTTCCTTTTTTTGCTTCTAAGAATCAATGTCTCTCTTCCCCCTTGAAGGGGATGTCACCCTTGTTGAGAGGACGCAGCTAAGAAGGAAAGCTAAACTCCAGGACCACATGGCCCTGCCCACTTCGAGCCGAACTTTGGGCTTCCCGTGGCTGCTGGGCCTGAGTCTGTCCCTCGAGCTCTCCAAGCTGGCTGTCGGCTTGGGGGCTCGGCACTGGCTGACCCCCTGCCCGGAGCCCTTGTTCCTCTGTACTTGGCTCCAGCTCCTTGTTCAGGCCTCGGCTCTTTGACCACCCTATTCAGAGTGGCACCCCAAAGCATTTTCTAGCCTCTTCCTTGATTGATTATCTTCTTAACCCTTTTCACTGTAAAGGACTCTCATCTGTGTGTTTATCCAGTGCCTCTCTCCCTTCTCTCGAATGTAAGAGCCATGGAGCAGTGGCCCTGTCGGTCTTGTTGGCTGCTGTGTCCTCAGCACCTAAAAGGTTGCTCATTCACTGACTCTGAAATCAGATGCAGGAGGACCTTTTTATGGTGGTGTTTTTCCCATAGGTGGCCTGGGGCTGGTCACCACTGCAGGTGGTTCCTGACTTCTGTGTCCTCTGGCCCCAGTGCTGTGGTCAGCACATGAGGTTTGCAGGGGGAGCTGGGCCAGCCAAGGCTAGAGAGGACAGCTGCAGGGTTCTCCCTGCTGGCCTGGAAATGTCTGGGGCCTGCTCTCCTCCCAGACACGCGGGGGGTTCTAGCATGGTTTCTGGGGCAGAAGCCTCTGAGATGAAAACTAGAATTTTTAGAGCGAAAGGGATAAGAAAGACCATGGTCTGCACAACCAAACAGACAAACTGCGAAGCATGGAGTTGAAGTGGTCACTTAGCATCATGCAGGTGGTTTGAATGAATTCAACCTCCAAAAATACCAAGTATGTTGGTTTTGGGTTTTCTTGGCATGTGTCTAAACAGGGATGTGAAAGAATAGATGAATAGCCTAGGGATCTTGCTTTGGGACATGTTACATTGTTAAATGTACCTACAAAAATGATTTTGTGGTTATACACTCTTCCTGGAGAAGGAGCCGGACAGACTTGAAATGACTCCCCCACAAAAGTGACTTCCTCCTGTGAAAACAAACGAGAGAGCCGGGGCTGGGTTCTTCAGGCATGCAACGTGCATTTTCCCAAGTACAGAATCCAGAACTCCAGCAAGCTCGGAAGTGAATCACAAACTGGGAGGGGATCGTGCTGGTGTAGACGCGGTTGTGGCTTGGCTGGTGTAGACGTGGTTGTGGCTTGGCTGGTGTAGACATGGTTGTGGCTTGGCTGGTGTGTGGCTGTGCCCTGAGAGGGGGTGAGGGAGGAGGAGATATGTATGACAGGTAGGCAGGACCCTACGACTGTAGGTGAGACTGGAAACGGATTGGATACGTACATGGCAGGTGTGGGGTGTCCAGTGACACATCCTTAATGCTCTCCCCAGCTTCCTGTCATGCAAACCAGCCCAACTAAGATGCAGACAATCCATCTACTTGTGAGGGCTCCGTCCCACCACCTCCTTCCCCTCATGCAGGCAGGACAGCAGACGTCTATTCTACTTTTATGAATTATCACCAGGATTCCACCCTTTATAGGTTATACTTTCAGTGGAAGAGTTACCTTGTGGGATAGGTGCTTGGGGAACGGCAGCTGCAAAAATCAGAACCAAAACAATCAGGAAAACGCTTGGCACGATAACATCACCTTATATCAATACCTAGGTACAAATGAATGAAGCTGCTACTACCCTTGAATCTTAATATATGGTGTGGACACACTCCTTCCTCTTTCCTCCCTGATCTGAGATGCAACCTCTCCCCTTCTTGCAGTGATTCACCAGGAAATCACAGACAGCACACAGTCACGTGATTTGTTTTCTCTTCTGTGCTGGGGTCCACCAAGCCAAGGGCTGTCCTGAGACTGACCAGACATGAGGCATCACCTACAGGAACATCTGGGCTTATGAACACGCCACAGTGCCTGTAGAAATTTATCAGGTGCCAAAATGCAGAGGGACAATGCAGCTTTCAGACCCGGAAAGCTGAGAGCCATGGTGGGGAAAGGTAGGTTGGACAAGTATTCCAATGAAGTAAGACGGGCCCCTTCCCATAGTTCTGCCTCTGCAACCCGCACCAGAAGGGCAACCTACAAGGGATGGCAACTTCCACCTGGGATGCCCTCGGAACCTGGACTGGAGTGGGTAAGAGGCTCCCAATGCGTGTCTCTCCAAATGCACCATAGTGGTGCCAGCCCAAGGTAGGGACAGCTGCTAGCCACCTCGCTTGGCCCCCAAGCACTGCAAGGAGCACCCCTGACCCCGACTTTCCCCGACCCAGGCCACCACTGAGGGCAGAGAGTGGCACCAGTCACCGGGTAAGGCTGGGAGGAGGGTGTGTGGGGCCCAGGGTGCCAGTGAGCAGGGAAGCAAGCGGCTGGGAACTTGTCCTGGAGAGGCAGGCAGCTGCAGGAGGCAGGAGCGTAGGTGCTCTGATGCAGCAGGAGTCTGAGTTAGGAGGTCACGGTGTACCTTTCTCTATTCCTGCTGTGCTGGCTGAGCCAAGAGGCCCACAGAGGAGCCCCAAATGCTTTCACTTCCCCAGTCTGCTTTCTACCCACTGGGAGAGTTCGACATTCAGTGCTTCTTTGTTTACTTGCATGCTTTCACTCTCTAATTCGTATCCCTGAGAGGTAAACCTTTCCTCCTTCCTCTCTGTATCAACCCTCTTCTCAGCCACTGTGATGGAACCATCCTCTTTCCGTGCCCTCCCGCCGCTCTGTGATCTGTTGTCCAGAGAGGAGAGTTTCAGATGCCATTTCATTTTTGAAATGTGACTTTTAGCTCGTTGACCATGCTCCTGGTTCTCAGCCTCGGCTGCATGTTGGAATCACACAGGAAGCTTTAAATACCACTGATGACTGGCTGTGACCCCAGAAGTGCTGATGTGACTGGTCTGGGGTGCAGCTTGAGCATCGGAAGTTTTTAAAGCTCTCTGGGTGATTCCAGTGTCTGGGTCCAGACAGAGGTTAGATTTCTTTTTTAATATAAATTTATTTATTTATTTTTGGCCGCATTGGGCCTTCATTGCTATGCACGGGCTTTCTCTAGTTGCGGCGAGCGGGGGCTACTCTTCGTTGCGGTACGTGGGCTTCTCATTGCGGTGGTTTCTCTTGTTGGGGAGCACGGGCTCTAGGCGCGCAGGCTTCAGTAGTTGTGGCACATGGGCTCAGTAGTTGTGGCTTGCGGGCTCTAGAGCGCAGGCTTAGTAGTTGTGGCGCACGGGCTTAGCTACTCCACGGCATGTGGGATCTTCCCAGACCAGGAATCGAACCCATGTCCCCTGCATTGGCAGGGGGGTTCTTTACCACTGCACCACCAGGGAAGTCCCAAGGTTAAATTTCTTATTCACTTTGCAGAGATAATGGGTTCATTGTCAGACCTACCTGGGGGTGCAGGAATCACATCTGGAACCCAGTCCCCTGCATCTGCATGCATTAAAAAGAGGTAAATTTAGGAAATCTAAGTTAAATTTTATAAAGACAAGTGGTGGCTTTCTAGTGTGGGCAAGTCCCAAACAGGCAGGCTTCGTCTTACACAAGCAAGAACAGGGCATGTTTAGACTCTGGAGAAGCAGTTCCAGACCTGAGAGAAGCTGCAAGGAACAGGACCGGAAAATTGTGTGGCCCTGGAGTGTGTGTTCAGAAGAGAGCGTGGCTCTCAGCATTCTCTGCCAGCCCGGCTGAAGGGACATTCATCTGTCTGGTCACCTGGCCCTGCTCTGTGCACACCTTCCACCCGAGATGCTGAAAGACCAGAAAGAACCTGCCGCAGGAGGAGAGGTATCTGAGCAGATGACGCCAGCATCCTCATGGTGACCACAATTGTGGTCTACCAGCCAGAGCTGGGACACTGGCCAAGGTGGTTCTCGCTTCCCGAACACTGAATGTTGTCCAGGAGGATGTCTCCAGAGCTCAGGCTGAAGTGGGCCGTTCCAGGGTCAGCGACGGCCCTTCCATACCCCAGCTGTCGGCACACGACCTCAGCTTCATTCAGGTCCCATAGGTGGTCACACACGGTGCCCCAGGCCCCTCATGGAGGATCTCCAGGCGTCCTGAGCACTGTCCAGAACCACCCACCAGCCACAGCTCCGGTCCATCTTCTAAACAAAGCAGGATTTTATTTATTTATTTATTGCGGTACGCGGGCCTCTCACTGCTGTGGCCTCTCCTGTTGCGGAGCACAGGCTCCGGACATGCAGGCTCAGCGGCCATGGCTCACAGGCTCAGCCGCTCCGCGGCATGTGGGATCCTCCCAGAACGGGGTGTGAACCCGTGTCCCCTGCATCGGCAGGCAGACTCCCAACCACTACGCCAGCAGGGAAGCCCAGGATTTTATTTTTGAGTGTAGGGAGTTTTAAGTAAGAAGGATTTCTAGCTCCTGTATTTGTGGCTAAGGGAAATAAATGCAAGAATGAAGCCTTAAGGCTGTCTTGATTCCGTAATACGTTGGGCTGAAGGGCTTAAGAGTGAGACAGAGGCGGGTTTGGATCCCAGCTCTACTGCTCCCTAGTTGTGTAACCTTTGACAAGTTATTTCATCTCCCTGGGCCCCAGTTTCCTCATTTGTAAAATGGGGCTTCTAGCAGCATGTATCTCAGAGGTGACAAGCCAACAAGAGTGTGGCTATAAGGCACAGTGCTTAGCCCCAGCACACCTTGGGTTCTGCAGATCTTGCAAAGCTGGGTTCCTGGGGAAATGGGTTCCCAGCTGCTTCTTTGGACATGTCTTGGATAAGTGCTTGGATAAGTGTAGATTTAGTCCCCTGAAGGCACTTGGTCACAAGGGGGTCTAGGACTTCATAAAACCCAAAGGGAATGGCTTTTTCTGGACTGACAGGCTGTGTCCAGCTGGAGTCACCTGTGGTCTCCTGGAGACGCCCTAGGGACAGTCTTCCCTTACTGTGTCCACAGGCTCTGCCACCCTGGCCTTCTTTCAGTTTCTCTAATATGTCCAACTCTTTCCTCCCCGGGAGCAGCCCTTGCATTGCTATTCTCTCTGCCTAGAATGCCCCTTCATGGTCACTCATCACATATAACCTCCTCAGCAAGGCCGCCATCCCCATTCAATCCACAATAGCACCTCCTCCACCCCAGGCACTGTCTTCTATCCCATCTGGCTCTGTATTCCCAGCCTTATCACTACCCCCCAAATCATCTTGTTTATTTACTTGTTTCTTATGTCTTGATCCTTCCCCACTCACCCAAATCCACGCTACTGTAAGCTCCACGAGGGAAGGACATTGTACTGTTTACTGTGTCCCCAGCACTTATAACTGGGCCTGACACAGAGTAGGACCTTAGTGAAGATTATTGGATGAGAAAATGATGATCTTGAGTCAATGAATGGTCTGGATTTCAAATGCTGGACCTTATTTAGCCTCCCCAGGGCAAGATCTCAAGCATGCTTTTGAAGGTAAAATATATAAGGAATTCCCTTACTCAGAAACAAACACCCCCCTGCTTCAAAATACACCCAGGGAGTTTCCACCTGAATTCCTAATGACCTGAGTTACTGGGGCCCTACAATCGGCAGGTAAGTATGCTTTCTGGGTGCAAACTGGACCTGGTCCTGGAATGAGAGGCTATAGCGTCCATCCATTAAGGAGTCCCCAAGCCTCTTATTTGGGTGAGTCTAGGGTCCAGTGCAGGCAAGATGTAGAGTGAACCAGCTGGTGGAGGGAAGAGAATTCTTGCAAGTTTGACTTTTACATTTCAGCACCCTGGACAGTTCCCAGGCAGCCGGCAGTGCCGGATGCAGCTGTGGAGAGGAGCCGCCTGCCCGTTTGACATACAGGCTGCACGTCACTGCCTTATTTCATCGCTCATGAGGCCCTCTTAATGGAAAAATCTAGCAGCGATGCAGCAGGGCTTATGTGTGTGTGTGTGTGTGTGTGTGCTTTTAAAACTTGTTCCCAGGCCTCTGCTAATAGGGGAATCCCTTAAATTAGAAAACTGTTCTGTCTTTTCAGGGCCAAAAACCTGCTTGAAGCTTCCCACCTGACTCTTTCGCCCTGCGGAATTGCATTGAAAAGAGCATAAAAGCCACTGTTGGTGATCACAGAATCACTTCGGAACACCACAGTCCTGATGTCGGAGGAGGAGAAAAACATCACAGCTGCTGAGGCACAGAATTTGCCCATGGACAGCAGGCAATCCTGGGGCCGTCAAAGATTTCAAGTGAGTCATACGGACATCCAAGGATGTCTTCCAGCCTGGGGGAATCACAGCGGAGGGTTAGCGGCAGGTTAGGGCATCCTAGATCTTAAAGTTTGAAAAGTATGACAATCACAGGATTAAATAGTTGGATTATACTTTAACTTGCATATTAATATATAAAATATCAATTAACTTTTTCAGATGCCTTATTAACAGAACTCTTATTATCTTTGTCTGAGGAATGTGTGAGGCTTATGGTTACAACTTAGTAATAGAAATTTAAAACTCATAACGGTTTTGGCCAATCACAACTTACACGGAACATTAGGAAATGCGAATATACACTGCAAATAAAATCTGAACAGTAAAATCATCCCAGTGATCAGCATGTAACCAACATCACAGCCTGATTTTCCTACCTCTGTATCTCACAACATTTTTCATACCCAAATTCTTGGGGAGAAAAAACTTGATTTTAAAATAAAAATAGGGACTTCCCTGGTGGTCCAGTGGTTAAGACCGCGTGCTCCCAATGCAGGGGGCCCAGGTTCCATCCCTGATCAGGGCACTAGATCCCGCATGCCGCAACTAAGAGCCCGCATGCTGCAAGGAAGATCCTGCGTGCCACAACTAAGACCCGGCGCAGCCATAATAAATAAATAAATATATATTTAAAAAATAAAATTAAAATAATGTCAGCATGTAGAAAAGAGTATTTGCACTTTGGTAATTATCCAAAAGGATGTGTATGAGAGCTGATTTTGAAGAAATGGATAACTGATAACATGACAGGCTTTAGAGGTTTGGGTTCAAGGCTCTCACTTCATTGTGGGCTGTGTCCTTAGGGTTTTAGTCAACAAAGATAACATGTTTCTAGGATATCATTTGTCGCAGGGCATGTTGGACTCCATGGACCGAGCAACAATTCAGTGCATGATAAAGGGGGATTTTCATAGCATTTCGCAGTATTGTTGTGTTTGTAGCATGATGTGTGTCACAGACGAGAAGAAGGGCTTTGTACAGACTCTGCTTACAGAACCATATACTGGTGAAGAGCTAGGCCATTTACAGCCAACAGAACTAGAAGGTTGGCCTTGGGCCAGTTAGTTAACCTCTCTGAGCCTCAGCTTCTTTGGCTCTAATTGGGATGAGAAGGACATCTATCGTAGGGCTAAAGTGATGCTGGAACATGACAAAGCATACACAATACATAGTACAGAATCTGAGCACACTAAAACAAGTCAGCTATTACTTTATGTCCTGAAGGTTAAAAAATGGCAATGACTTAGGAAATTCTATCCTTTTTATATCAGAGATGAGGCAATGACTCTACCATCCCCTTTCACTCTGTGGCAACATTTAGAGGATGTGGGGCTCAAGGCTGGAGTAGCCAGCTAATGTATGTGTATGGAAAGCCTCTTAATTTTTAAGCTTCTTCAAAATGTAAAGAAAAAGAAAGTCTAAGAGAATAAATATTGGTGCCTAGTGTATAGTGAGGACAAAGCTGATAAGGATATTTTTAGAAAAAAATCAAAAGAAAAACCATCATAGGAATGTTAAGTCAAATATGTTAATAAACCACTTATTGAATTTTTCAAGCTAGAAGTAGCTCATTGGATAGCACTACAAAAACAACTCCAGCTTCAAACTGGAAAGAATTTGGCCTTCTTCTGGTTTTGCCCCTAAATGTTTCCCACTAAAAGAAGCATCTTTATTATGAGTTCACAAGGCCATACTCTTATTTAGGTGGACTCTTCCCTTTAAAAGTTGTTTCCTTACTTCAAAGTTGGAATCTTGAGTTCTATGCGGAATTTTTTATCCACGTGGATTTCCCAAACACACTGGACGTCTGTTGGGTAGTCTCCTGGATGCAGCGGACTGGAAAATGAGCCAGAGACACTAGAAATGACCCCTCCACAAGAGTTACTTCCTCCTGAAATGACAGGATAAAGGACGCCAGGATGTGCCTCCATGGCATCACTAACGACTGCCTCACAGCCAGCGGCCTGGTGGAGTCAGGCTGCCGTCGGATGGATCTTTAGCCTAAATGTCTCCTGGGAAGGAGAGTCCATTCAATCTAATTCTTATGGGTCAAAAAGTATTAATGCATGAGAGCTCCCTGCCTTTCTCCCTCCCTCTATTATCTGATGAAGAAAATATTATCTTTGTCCTGTCTGTTTACTCTCTCCTCACTCTTTCTAAAGTGGAAGGGTTCTCGCTTGCTGGGAGAGAGGCAGAGCAGATCAACGTGAGGGTTTGGGAAAGAGAGACAGAGACTGAGGCTGGACATGCCTGGGGAAAGGGTGAGTCTGACGAGGTTTGGGTCTGAGGAATCTGAGATGGAGGGAATGGGGGTGGGATGGACTGTTTTGGGAGGTTATGACTGGGACCTCCCTTTCACTACTTTTTCATCACTTTTTCTGGGTAGATTGTGTTTTCTTCAACTCAGTATCTACTGCAACTGGAACTTACAGGTTTTGGATTTATAAGAATTAAACAAGGGGCTTTCAGGGGTGGGATGGACTGTTTTGGGAGGTTATGACTGGGACCTCCCTTTCACTACTTTTTCATCACTTTTTCTGGGTAGATTGTGTTTTCTTCAACTCAGTATCTACTGCAACTGGAACTTACAGGTTTTGGATTTATAAGAATTAAACAAGGGGCTTTCCTGGTGGCGCAGTGGTTAAGAATCTGCCTGCCAATGCGGGGGACACGGGTTCGAGCCCTGGTCCAGGATGATCCTACATGCCGTGGAGCAACTAAGCCCGTGCGCCACAACTACTGAGCCTGCGCTCTAGAGCCTGCAAGCCACAACTACTGAGCCCACGTGCCACAACTACTGAAGCCTGTGCGCCTAGAGCCCATGCTCCGCAACAAGAGAAGCCACCGCAGTGAGAAGCCCGTGCACTGCAAGAAAGAGTAGCTCCCGCTTGCCGCAACTAGAGAAAGCCCGCGCGCAGCAATGAAGACCCAACGCAGCCAAAAATAAATAAATAAATAAATACATTTTATAAAAAAAAAAGAATTAAACTAGTAAAATCTAATTCTTCCATACTAGTTGTCATATTAATATCAATTGATACACACACACAAACATACATACGTAAAGCAACACGCCACACAAAAAAGTAGAAAACTTAGAATTGTCAAATTATTTTAGAGGAAATTTGAAAACATAATGTTTTATTGACCTTGGGGCCAAATTATGAAGATGCTTAACTTTCTTCTTTCTGTTCTCCCCTGCCCACCTCCTCCTGGAATCACACAGATTCCTGGCCTTGCCCACGATGGATGGTGGGAAGTGGTGACGGGCACAGAGCGCTAGTATTGACTGCGCTTGTAGGTTACAGTAACTGGGCCTCGTCACGCTGATGCTGAAACCCCGGGGAGCTGGCAGGGGGTGATGAGCTGGTGCCTGTCATGGGTGTCCGCTGCTGGACGGTGCCCAGAGGCAGCGGGCTGAGAACGGCCAGACGGACTGAGCCACCTTCTCTTCAAGTCCCTTGTCACCCTCCTGCCTACTCTGACCTGGGCAAATCCACACGCCCCCTTCCCAGCCTGAAAGTCAGCATTTACAATTTTACACAAAACTTATTGTTCCCCTTCATTATATATGGATGTCGGCATTTATTCTGCTACTTCTATCCAGTTATTTTCATTAAAAACATGCTTCTTAGCAGACTCACAGATATAGGGAACAAAGTAGTGGTTACCAGTGGGGAGGGGCAATATACAGGTAGGGGAGTAAGAGGTACAAGCTGTTATGTATGAAATAAGCTACACAATGTGGGGAATATAGCCGATATTTCATAATAACTATAAATGGAGTATAACCTTTAAAAATTGTAAATCACTCTGTCATGTACCTGTACCATATAATATTGTGCATCAACTAAACTTCAACAAAATTTAACAAAATCATAAACCAACAAGTCAGCATTTACAGGCATTAGAAGTACTAACACCACGCCCCTCGGCAAGGCTGCAGTGAGGACAGAGACGCTCCTCCGATTGAGTCCTGGCTGCCCTGCCTTCTTGCGGAAGGGGCTGCAGCAGGATGGGCTTGAGCAGAAGGGTTCTCGCTTGCTGGGAGAGAGGCAGAGCAGATCAACGTGAGGGTTTGGGAAAGAGAGACAGAGACTGAGGCTGGACATGCCTGGGGAAAGGGTGAGTCTGACGAGGTTTGGGTCTGAGGAATCTGAGATGGAGGGAATGGGGGTGGGATGGACTGTTTTGGGAGGTTATGACTGGGACCTCCCTTTCACTACTTTTTCATCACTTTTTCTGGGTAGATTGTGTTTTCTTCAACTCAGTATCTACTGCAACTGGAACTTACAGGTTTTGGATTTATAAGAATTAAACAAGGGGCTTTCCTGGTGGCGCAGTGGTTAAGAATCTGCCTGCCAATGCGGGGGACACGGGTTCGAGCCCTGGTCCAGGATGATCCTACATGCCGTGGAGCAACTAAGCCCGTGCGCCACAACTACTGAGCCTGCGCTCTAGAGCCTGCAAGCCACAACTACTGAGCCCACGTGCCACAACTACTGAAGCCTGTGCGCCTAGAGCCCATGCTCCGCAACAAGAGAAGCCACCGCAGTGAGAAGCCCGTGCACTGCAAGAAAGAGTAGCTCCCGCTTGCCGCAACTAGAGAAAGCCCGCGCGCAGCAATGAAGACCCAACGCAGCCAAAAATAAATAAATAAATAAATACATTTTATAAAAAAAAAAGAATTAAACTAGTAAAATCTAATTCTTCCATACTAGTTGTCATATTAATATCAATTGATACACACACACAAACATACATACGTAAAGCAGCACGCCACACAAAAAAGTAGAAAACTTAGAATTGTCAAATTATTTTAGAGGAAATTTGAAAACATAATGTTTTATTGACCTTGGGGCCAAATTATGAAGATGCTTAACTTTCTTCTTTCTGTTCTCCCCTGCCCACCTCCTCCTGGAATCACACAGATTCCTGGCCTTGCCCACGATGGATGGTGGGAAGTGGTGACGGGCACAGAGCGCTAGTATTGACTGCGCTTGTAGGTTACAGTAACTGGGCCTCGTCACGCTGATGCTGAAACCCCGGGGAGCTGGCAGGGGGTGATGAGCTGGTGCCTGTCATGGGTGTCCGCTGCTGGACGGTGCCCAGAGGCAGCGGGCTGAGAACGGCCAGACGGACCGAGCCACCTTCTCTTCAAGTCCCTTGTCACCCTCCTGCGTACTCTGACCTGGGCAAATCCACACGCCCCCTTCCCAGCCTGAAAGTCAGCATTTACAATTTTACACAAAACTTATTGTTCCCCTTCATTATATATGGATGTCGGCATTTATTCTGCTACTTCTATCCAGTTATTTTCATTAAAAACATGCTTCTTAGCAGACTCACAGATATAGGGAACAAAGTAGTGGTTACCAGTGGGGAGGGGCAATATACAGGTAGGGGAGTAAGAGGTACAAGCTGTTATGTATGAAATAAGCTACACAATGTGGGGAATATAGCCGATATTTCATAATAACTATAAATGGAGTATAACCTTTAAAAATTGTAAATCACTCTGTCATGTACCTGTACCATATAATATTGTGCATCAACTAAACTTCAACAAAATTTAACAAAATCATAAACCAACAAGTCAGCATTTACAGGCATTAGAAGTACTAACACCACGCCCCTCGGCAAGGCTGCAGTGAGGACAGAGACGCTCCTCCGATTGAGTCCTGGCTGCCCTGCCTTCTTGCGGAAGGGGCTGCAGCAGGATGGGCTTGAGCAGCAAGGAAGCAGCCCCTCAGCCACGCTACACCAGCCTCTTTGTGCCTTTTCCTGAGCACACCGCCTGGCATCTCCTATGGTGGTTCTCTTGGCATGGAGTTATTACCATGTCAATTTAAAACAAGCGGCTACCTGTTACGCGATCCTGAGAAGCTGTGGAAAGACCCAGAAGGAGAAGAAAAAAGGAGATACTGATGACCTCCAGGGGAAAATAGTCTCATCTACTAGGTTAGCAAAATGTAAAGGGTCTCCTTAGAAATGTCCATGTACTTAGTGCCAACTGAGAAAAGTCTGAAGGTGCTGAGAGAATTCCTGTGGTAGGTTAAAGAAGGCCACAGATTCTCGGACATGCCTCTCGTCACGAGGTGGGTTCCCTCCCTTGAACCTGGGTGGGCTCTGTGACAGCTCTGACCAGCAGAGTATGGCAGAAGCGATGCTGTGCCTTAAGACACTGGCAGCTTCCACTTCCTGTCTCTGGGAACCGTGGCTTGCTCGTGGCACCCTGAGCCACCCCGTAAGAGGTCTGATTACCTGGAGAGACCTTGGGAATGTGAAGAGGCCCTGAGACTGCCTGGAAAGGAAGAGGGCCCATGGCTGAGCCCTCCAGGGCTCCACCAGGACCCCAGGCATTGGAGTGCAGCTGTCCTGGACTGTCCAAACCAGCCACTAGGTGACCCTGCTCAGTGGTATGTGGAGTGGAAGACTGTCCCATCCAAGCCCTGCCCCACAAAACCGTGACAGACAGCTAAGTGGTTGTTTTTTTTGTTTGTTTGTTTTTTGCGGTACGCGGGCCTCTCACTGTTTTGGCCTCTCCCGTTGCGGAGCACAGGCTCCGGACGCGCAGGCTCAGCGGCCATGGCTCACGGGCCCAGCCGCTCCGCGGCATGTGGGATCTTCCCGGACCCGGGCTCAAACCCGTGTCCCCTGCATGGGCAGGTGGACTCTTAACCACTGCGCCACCAGGGAAGCCCTGTATGCATACTTTTTAAAAAGCCTGTTTCTGTTTTCCACTTCTCTCCAAATGTCACATTGTTTATATGCCACCTTGAAAGGTGCAATCTGAGTGACGTGCATATGAAAAGACCCATTTAAAATATTACCATCATCTTGAGTCACAGAGACAAAGAACAAGAGTCCTGCCAGAAAGAGATGTGAGCGATGTTTGCATTGAGAGGAGCTGAAGGCGCGTTCTACCTTCCTTGTCTGATGTCTCAGACCTGCTGGACCCTCACCCTCACCTTAAGCCAAGAACAATTCTCAAATGTTGCCTGTTGTAACAAAGAATCTGCACTTCCCAAGTCTGGGTGCCAGTGCTGTAGACGAGCACCACTTTTCATGTTCAAAATGATCCTTTTATTAAAGGTGATCCTGACACATCCCCACTCAGATAAATTAAATGCCGGAGTAACGCAGGATTAGCAAATTCTGACGTAGAGACAGTGCAGAGCTCTTACTTCAGACTTCTTCCTTCATCTGGTTCCAACTTGTTGCACAGGACCCTGGGTCTACCCAAATTCTGTCTCTTTAGGTTCCTGGCATAAAGTTACATACTGGATACAAAGGTGAGGTTGCTCCTTCCCCAAGTCAGGCTGGGAACTGGGAAGTTCAACTGTGAAGTCCCCCTGAGGGTAGAGCACTGGCCCCAGGGACTCTTCTGGAGGGACAGGGCAGAGAGGAGCTGAGTGGCCAGACCTGGCGTCTCCAGCTGAGACTGTCTGGTGCTGGGGTCCGACAGCGGTGAGTTCTCCAGAAAGGCCACCGAGCAGATGCAAGACTCTGGGATTCCAGGATGACGGAAACCCCCGTGGGACAACGGCAAATTTTACTTCCTTCCTCCTGTTGGCAAATCTCATTCCTACTTTTGTTCCACTGCAGAAGGGAGAGGCCCGTGTGAGAGATCAACTCTCCCCTGCAGCCGGGCAGAGACCCCTCGCCAACACTGACTCACCCCACTCAGCAAACGCCTCAACCTGCTTCTCTTCACCCATCTCCTCTACTGCTCCAGGCCCACTGCAGTTTGTAGAGTCTCTTCCAGGCCAAAAATTAATAGAAAGCCCGGGAGGTGGGTAAACTTGCATAGCCTTTCCCCAAATTCTCATGCACCTTATCTCTGAACACCCATAGTTTGCCCCATGGGAAGTTTCTCTGAGCCCCTGGCTGTTAAGAATCTTCCCAGTGTTGCCAGAATACCACCTTTCTTGCACCAGTTATAATGTGCATTATTATATCCTACACTGACCTTCTGTATACCTGTGGCACCCCATTTTGTGAGATCTGCAAAAGAGAGACCCTGTCCTGTCTTGTTCCTCTGTGTTTCCTCAACATCTAGCAGAGTTGAGCTCATGGCGTGCTTGAGTGGAGGCATGCGTGCACACGTGAACATATGTATGAATGTGTGAGTACCAAAGAAAGCATATCCAGAGAAAAGTGTTCTCCCTTACGGAGTATTGCATTCAAGCAGACATTTAAGTAGACTAAGTATCCTGCTTTGATACCCCTGTAACGTGCATCTATAACGGGCAGCTTTTGCCAGTAATGTCAATACTTGCAAAATGTGCAGAGCAGACATTTAATGGTTAGTCCACTGTCTGGGGGGCTTCTGTGCATAAGAGAAGAAAAAGTGAAAAGTTTGTCCACCTACCAGTCAAATGCCAGTCTCCTTCCATCACTATATCCCGACCCTAAATGTGCCAGGTCTTTGCCTCTGTATTTGGTGGCTCCTCCTTGCCCTGGGGACTCAGCTCTGCCACTAGATCACATGACCCTGAGTAACTCCTCTTCATCCCTTTTTTTTTTTTTTTAACTCTGCACAGGTCGAATGAGCACCCTGGTGAGCCCTGCATCTGGTGAGCTAGTTGGGATGTACCTCCCAGACGTGGCCAGCTCCTTTTCTCTCACATTCTCTTTCTGGTTGTTTACTTCTCAGATAGAGTTTGTAGCAACCCAGACAGGGGACAGAGCTAAATAAGATGTCAGGGGGACATGGGCACAAGACAGGAATGGAGCCCGGACTCTGCCTAGTCATACCCTTCCCCAACCTAACCCATCCCCTTTCCCACTCCTCCCCATCATGGAGGGAGAGTAACACCACAGTCCTACAGTCTTGACTTGCTGTGGCCCCAGAAAGGGGGGTCTTCTCTCCTATTTTATCTGTGTCCAGATTTCACAAGGAGTGACAGGCAGGAAGGAGCGTTCCAGATACAGGAAACTGTCCATGCCCTGGTCTCCTGCTTTGTCTGCTTGCAGTGGGACCAGCAGAATCATGGTCTGGTTTGCCTGGCATCATCTGCACGCCAGGCTAATACAGGAAGTTGTCATTTAAAGATAAGGGAAACCGCAATTAACACCCTCCCTCCATAATCTGATAGAGTCTTGGAACTGCTAAGTTGTTTCTGCATTAGCCTACAGAAAGGTAAGATGATCTTCAGCCTGATTCTCCAAGTGAGTTCAGGCATTATCCCAGCTACAAGCCTAGGCAGGTACTTCCGGCTCCATGGGAAGAGGGCAGGTTTCCTGAGCACGGATTTAGCAGTGCCTCTAGTGGTGACAGAGGGACAACAAAAAAACCCAACGCATCCTACAGCAGAAAGCCAAGGAGGCGAGGGTAATTTGAAGCTAGAAAGGGGTCATTTTAAAAAGAAAGCACTTGGGCTTCCCTGGTGGCGCAGTGCTTGAGAGTCCGCCTGCCGATGCAGTGGACCCGGGTTCCTTCCCCGGTCCGGGAAGATCCCACATGAGGGCCATGGCCGCTGAGCCTGCGTGTCGCAACGGGAGAGGCCACAGCAGTGAGAGGCCCCTGTACCGCAAAAAAGAAAAAAGAAAACACTTGAACGCAAATCTGTCAAGATAGAAAGTAGACTAGTGGTTGCCAGGGGATTAACTATAAATGACCATGAGAGATCTTTTCGGGGAAATATTCCAAAACTGAATTGTGAATTATACAATTCAGCAAATTTATTAAAAATCATTGAATTGCATGTCTAAAACAGGCAAATTTTATGGTAGGTAAAGTATATCCTATGGCCCAGGGCTTCTTGGTTCACTTCCAGTGCTATCTTAGCTATTTCTTTTTTCATTCCACAGATATTTATTGAGTGCCTTCTATGTGTCACAGACCATGCTGGGACTGCGAAAATAGCAATAAGTAAGATTTTAAAAGTTCCTGGTCTCTTGGAGCTTACATTCTAATGGGAGGAGTGAGATAGTAATAAAGATAACTACAGATCGCTATAAGGCAGTAATTCTTAACCCACATGGTAAGACCACCTGGAGGGCATCCAAACATCCCAATGCCCAGGCCACACCCTATCAGACTCTCTTGGGTAGGATCTTAATAGCAAGACAGGCAGCCAAAGGAGAATTCTCAAAGCCTCCTTTCAGACTGAGAAGGTGGTGTTGCACAGTGGTCTGCGTTAATCGGTGAGGGAAGGGCTAGGGAAGACCCTCCTTCTTGTGCCCTGGTGTCTGTTACCTCAACTCACCTCCGTGGGACAGATTCCACTGGGGAGGGGGAGTCCTCCTTGGTGGGCCTGAAATTCTGGTGGGAAAAAATAAAAAACACATGCAGGCAGGAATATCGTCATCCTGGCCTAGATTCTGAGGTCTGATTAGATCACCCTTTTGGGACTTGACCTTCCCCAGATAATAATCTGTTCCCCCTCAGTCAGAAAAAAAGAATTAGAGACCCTGCTTCTGACACCTCCATGTGACCAAGCATTCCCCAGAGGTCTAAATGGAAACAGGCCTCGCCTTATCCGTAGGTTCCACTGTTCTGGGTGGACCTCCCAAAGAGGCTCCAAAAGTGGACCTATTTATTCCTAAGTAACTATTTGTAACAACTCTGCTTGAGCCAGCATCTCCTCAATCCTTATGCCAAGAGGAAGCAGACAGGAAGCTGGAAACTGGATTCATTTTTTAACTTTAATTTTATTGGAGTATAATTGATTTACAATGTTGTGTTAGTTTCAGTTGTACAGCAAAGTGGTCCAGTTATACATATACATACAATTGTTCTTTTTTAGATTCTTTTCTCATATAGGTTATCCCAGAATACTGAGTAGAGCTCCCTGCGCTATACAGTAGGTCCTTGTTGGTTATCTATCTTATATATAGTAGTGTGTGTATGTTCATCCCAAGCTCCTGATTTATCCCTCTCCCTCTTGCTCCCGCTTTGGTAAACATAAGTTTGTTTTCAATATCTGTAAGTCTGGGAAACTGGATTTTAGAAACAGGTTGGTGCACAGCAGGTGAATCCTGACCACAAGTCCTCTGGGCTGACGCCACGGGGGTCCATGTGGAGGTTGTGTGTCATCTGATTCCTCACGGGGCCAAGCAGCTGCCTTTCACACTTTTCTGTGTGTGGGACTCACCTGGGGAGCTTGTTGAATTGCAGGTTGTGACTCAGTTGATCTGGGACAAGGCCTGAAATTCTTCATTTCTAACCTGCTCCCAGGTTATACCACTGCTGCTGGCCCCCTAGCCACACTTTGAGTAGCACCTCGTGCTGAGGAGTCCCACACATTGAGTTGCAACTTTGTTCCTCTTGGACCAGCAGCATTGGCATCCCCTGGGAAGTTGTTGGAGGTGCAGATCTTTAGGTTCCACCCCAAATCTACCGAATCTCTGCATTTTAATTAGATCTCCCCGGAGGGTTATATGCACATTAATGTTGGAGAAGCACTGACCTAGAAGACTGTCCAGGAGGCTGTTCTGCCCAGAGCCAACGGCTTTGTAATGAGAACTATGATTTTAAGGCACACAGCTTCTCATATAAAGTCTGGATATAATGCAGTGTTAGAAAGGAGCACCATTCTCATAACCAAGGGGGCTGTCTCCATAGGGAATCTTAGCCCAGGGGTAAGGGGATGGCTGGTGGGTCTTTGCAGAGCCATCTTTCAGTGAGTGGCAAGATCCACCAGAGGGAGCCAGAGCCTAGGAGGTGACTGAAGGGACAGATGTGGGAAGGGGGGAGGAGAAGCCCGGACTCTTTGTGTATGACTTGCGCACACAAACACACACACACGCAAACACACACATGTACACATACTCCTTGATAGCCATTATAATAATAAATTGGAAAATGTACTTAAAGAAAAAGAGGTAGAAAATGAACATTAAAGTTAATAAGATGAGGGTAGGAAGTTAAGAAAGTTCAAAAGAAAAACGTTTTTAGAGAATAATATAAGAGAACTCATAAATATATACGCAATATAATATAGTAGAGTATCATTCCTACCTAGGATAGGAAATGATTTCTTAAACAAGTCATGAAAAGCACTAACCATCAAGGAAAAGACTCATAAATTGGAGTGTAGCTGGCATAAAAGTAAGAAAGGAGAGAGGCCAGTCTCGAATAGGAGCAGATATTTGCAACATAGGTTACTGGCAAAGGGCTTATATCAAGAATATGTAAAGAAGTTGTACATATCAATAAGAAAAAAATATTAGAAAAAATAGACGAAAGACTTGTTGAATAGACATTTCACTAAGGGTAATCTCAACGGGCAATAGAAAAAGTGTTCAACCTCATTTGTAATCAGAAAGCGCAAATTAAAGCCACAGTGAGATATCACAAGATACCCATTAGTGTTGGCAAGAGTGAATTCTCATACTTTACTGGTGGAATGGTGAATTGTAGAGACACTTTGGAATAGAGCTGAGAATTCTCTAGGAAATCAAAGCTACACGTATCCTAGGGCTCAGCAATTCCACTCTTAGGTATGCACCTGACAGAATAAGTGCAAGGAAACATGACAAGAATGTGCCCCAAATTTTAAAAAAACCAGCCTAAATGTAAACAACAGAAGACTGATTAATAAGTGAGTCTTCTCTTTGAAGAGAAGGTGGCTTCTCTTTGTTGCAGAGCACAGGCTGTAGTTGCTCGGGCTTCAGTAGTTATGGCACGTGGGCTCAGTAGTTTTGGCTCACGGGCTCTAGAGTGCAGGCTCAGTAGTTGTGGTGCACGGGCTTAGTTGCTCCACGGCATGTGGGATTTTCCCAGACCAGGGCTCGAACCCGTGTCCCCTGTATTGGCAGGTGGATTCTTAACCACTGTACCACCAGGGAAATCCTATTCTGTGAAGGTGTTTTTGGACGAGATTAGCATTTAAATCAGCATACTTTGAGTAAAGCAGATTGCCCATTGCTCCGTAATGATGGTGGGCCTCATCCAATCAGGCCTGAAGAGAACAAAGACTTATGTCCCCTGAACAAGAGGAAATTCCGCCAGTGGACTTGAATTTCGACATGGGCTCTCTCTGGGTCTCCAGCCTGCTGGACCACCCTGCAGATTTTGGATATTCCAGCCCACACTCATGTATGTTAATTCCTTAAAATAAATTTCTCTCTGTCTCCAGATCCCACCCCAAACCTATCATTGCCATGGTGACATCACTTCTGGGCAGAGTGGCAGGGTGCCCTTTCTCACTCTCCTTTTCCCTGATGCCTGGAGGAGCTGAGTCCTGACAGTGCCACCCTTTTCTACCTGGACCTGCTGGGACAAGGCCATAGCTTCTCCATCTCAATACCTGGAGGTAACCAGGCTGCTGGTACATGGCCAGCCCTAGAATATCCCCCATCATCCCACAGTCCACTGCAGATGTCTCTGTGAATTTCCTTCTAGTCTTTTTTCCTCCTGCATATTTGTAGATTGACAGCATCCGGATCATACTCTATATAAGTTTTGTATTCTCTCTTTTTAAAATACCACATTACATCGTGAGCATACTATTGGAAATTTGACAAAGACTTGATTTTTTGATAGGCCCATAATATTCTATCATGTATCATTCATTGGTTGTTCCACAAATATTTGTTGAGTGCTTGCAATGTGCCAGGTGTTGTGTGGCTTGTGCAAGCAGTTGACCGTAGGACAAACGTGTGAGTCAATGAATACAGGGCAGGAGGCTCAGAGGCACTTGTTGCTATTTCCAGGTTCACAGCTGTTCCAGGTAACTGAACTTGCCCAGGTAAGAGGAGCACCAATGTATTTTGGGTGGCTGGCATCGGTACGAGCACTGGACTGAGCTCTAAATATCCCCATGTGGGGATGTTTCCTGGTAGAAGCAAAGGAAAGCTTTAGGACCAGTACTTGTCAGAGACAACTTCTTCCATAAGCTGCTGCTTTACTTTTTAAACTTATGTTTTCAATAGGTAGTATGCTTACATTGTTCTAAAATTCAAGACGAAATAATAATGTACACAATGAAAAGGCTCATTCCCACCTCTTCCTCATCTGCCAGGTACCCACCTCTGGTAACCATTTTTATCATTTTTTGGGTATGTATTATTCTAGAGTTTTTTTATGCAAATACAAGTTTCCTTTCCAACACAAAAAAGTCGTCTACAATTTATATACTTTTGCACCTTGCTTTTTGCACGAACAATATTTCTCAGCGATATTTCCAAATAAATAAAGATCTTTTTATTACTTTTATAGTCCTATTACTCCTATATAGTATTCCATTGTATGCTCAACCATAACTCTCTAGCCAGTCACCTGTTAATGGACATTTGAGTTTCCCATTAGGTTTGTCATCTCACACAAGGCTGCACTGACAAACTTGTGCGTATTTTATTTTATACATGTAATTGCTGGGTCAAAGGGTAAACACACTTGTAACTTTTGGTATATATTGCCTAATTACTTTCTACAGGATTGTGCCAATATACATTCCCAGCAGCAACACTCTTGACCCCACTTTTGGGCAGGAACCCAAGATGATTGCTTATTAGGTCAACAGGCTGAACATCTGCTCTATACTAGATCCCATGATAAACAACCCCAGTGCAAAGAACAAGATGCTATTGGCACCTGCTTTTGAGCAGAGGGAGAGACAGACCTATTTATTGGACAACCAAGTCAACACGTGACAAAGCACTATAGCATGATACAGGAAGTGCTGTGAGAATGTGGGCCAAGGGATAATTTATTCTGCAAGGAAATCTTCAGAGGAAGCAATAGTTAAGCTGGGCCCTGAAAGACAAGCAAGTTGTCTAGGGGGAGAGAGGTATTTGAGACAGGGGGGAGCATGTCTAGAAGCTGATTCCAAGAACCATAGATAGAGTTCATGGACGGAGCATGAGGAACTAAGATCGGAGCTAAGATTGGACAGGCAGAGCCAACAGCAGGGAGAGACGTTAGCTGATGAGCCTTCATCCTGAAAGAACCGAGCCGTCTTTATGGGCACATAAGTGGCAGTGACGTGGCCAGATCACCTCCCAGCCACACTCTCTGCCCACTCTATTCCTCTAGACCCCAACACGCCAGGAGCATGGTAGTGTGCGTCCATTTCACCCCAAGGGGTCATTTGTTGCCTAAACTCAGACCTCACAATAGCTCCACGTAGGCCAGTTATGATGCAAGAAGTTTGTGACTGTCCCTGGGGTTCCCATTAAAACTGTCTTACAAAGAAACTCCAGGCACTGACACCTCCCATCTTAGCCTATTGCCAGAGTATGATCAGAGAATGGGAGAATGGCTGTCAGAAGACTGGAAAACAGAGGGCTAGAGATTCAAGGGCCCAAGAAAGGATGACTACAGAGGGGAAGTCAAATAAGAATGGAACACCAGTCCAAGTATTCAATATAAACGATTCCTTTCAGGATAAAGACTCCCTGTGCTGCCAGGGGGATCCATGTTCTGCTTCACCATTGGGGTGAGTATGACCTGTGCTTCTGGTCTATTCCTTCCCACCCATGTCAGAACAAGGCCAAGTGGAGGAGCCCACTCTAAGGCTGTAGAAACCCTGGTCACAGTGACCCTGCCCTGACTAATGTAGAATCACCCTTTGTGAGATTTCCCATTCCAAAGGGAAAACTAGGATGACCCTTTCCGAGTTCTAATACACCTCTCTGCCTTCCAGGATATGGACCAAATGCTACAAATCAGACCCACGCATTGCCCTCGGAAAATACTCCCCCTTGGAAAAAGAGATCCTAGTAAGTGCTGTGAAATTTATACACAGGGAAGCCCCATGGAAGCCAGGCAGTTAGGCTAGGGGAGCCAGAGGTTCAAAAACCACCAGCAATAGAGATGTAAGTCTCCCAAACAGCAGACTGGAGTTGGCCACTACTTGGCCGTTGTGAGCTAGTGGCTTCCACACCTGCATAGCAAAAGCAAAATACTCTCTTATTTCGAAGTCCCAAGTAGGAATATACCTACAAGTGGTAACAAATCGCGGAAGCTGCCTTTTCTCAAGCCCTTATCTTGCACTAGTTGCTTTCGTATATATCTTATGGAGACCTCACAGGGACCTGTAAGATCAATAAAATTCTTTCAAATTCATAGTAGGTAAGAAGGAGAGTCAGGAGTTGAACCCAGGCTCGTCTAACCCCAAAGATCTGTGCTCTTTCTCACTACCCAGGGGCTCGGGCACCCTCAGCGATGGAGGGTGAAGGTGCCACTAGGTAGTTGTTCCTGTGGGTCCCCCCTACTCCTGTCCCGTTGAGATTTTAACCATCCCTTTCCCGTTGTCAGCGTCTAGGTGGTGTTCACACCATAGCAGCCAGGAGGTTTCTGACTTACAAGCAAGAAGAAGAACGGGAAATGCTCAAGGAACTAAAGGTGCTGTCTTCAGACTATAAAAGGGCGGTGGAATATAGGAAGCAACTCACCCCTCCTTGTGCCACCTGTGGACCCCTAGAAAAAATATGGACGGCGAAGGTGATAGTGCCCCCAGAGGAGTTCAAAATGCCACAGCGGGAGAGGCTGAACGTCAGCAAGCACATAGAACGAATGCAGCTCGCTCGAGCCCTGAGGAATAAGCAGCCTTTACCCTACATTGAAAGTTTTAGGAGCTCTTTGCTTCTGTCTGGAGGGGACCTGGGCCTCCCGGCAAGGGACAAAACTGGGGAAGGCAAGGATGACCGAGACGCCGATCACTGCGACTATGCCCATCAAGAGAAGAGAGATGAGGCAGAGAGCAAAACCACGAAAAGACAGGAAATAAAAATGAACGTAATTTTCAAGTCAGAAGAACCAAAAAAATGTGTAACGTACCATCCAAATGATCTAAAACCATTCCTCCCTCCAAAAAAAGCAGAAAGATCCATCGCTGGCTTAACAAACAGAAATCTTTTGCACCTGGCCGAATTCCCTGGAGACCTAATGCTGATGAATCAGGATTTTATATCACGGGGAATCCACCCTGGTGACGTGTCAAAGGCCAGCTGCCTGGAAGAAGGCAGCGCCTGGAAGGAGTACATGCACAAAGTTGCTTCCCACCATTATTAAAGGTTTATTTATTCCCCATGGAAGCCGCGTGCCCTGGTCCTTATTATTCCTGCAGCTCTGCCCCAGGTGGCTTCCCTCTTTCTCTTTTTTTCATTCTTTTCTTTTCTTAGCTTTAAAAAAATTTGATTTAAAAAGTTTTAAATTGTATTTATTAATTTTTTAAAAATTTATTTTATTTACTTATTTTTGGCTGGGTTGGGTCTTCGTTGCTGTGCACGGGCTTTCTCCATTTGCAGCGAGTGGGGGCTACTCTTCTTTGAGGTGCACAGGCTTCTTATTGCAGTGGCTTCTCTTGTTGCTGAGCACGGGCTCTAGGCGCATGGGCTTCTGTAGTTGTGGCACGTGGGCTCAGTAATCGTGCCTTGTGGGCTCTAGAGTGCAGGCTCAGTAGTTGTGGTGCACGGGCTTAGTTGTTCCACGGCATGTGGAATCTTCCCGGACCAGGGCTCGAACCCATGTCCCCTGCACTGGCAGGCGGATTCTTAACCACTGCGCCACCAGGGAAGCCCCCAGATTTTTATTTTATGTTGGAGTAGAGTTGATTAACAATGTGTTAGTTTCAGATGTACAGCAGAGTGATTCAGTTACACGTATACATGTATCTATTCTTTTTCAAATTCTTTTCCCATTTAGGTTATTACAGAGTATTGAGCAGAGTTCCCTGTGCTATACAGTAGGTCCTTGTTGGTTATCTATTTTAAATATAGCAGTGTGTACATGTCAATCTCAAACTCCTTAACTATCCATCCCCCCCACCCTTCCCCCCTGGTAACCATAAGTTCTTTCTCTCAGTCTGTGAGTCTATTTCTGTTTGGTGGCTTCCCTCCTTTTCTCCTTACAGGACCCGATCTCCAGGGCGTCCTCAAGGTAAGACCTAGCTGCTGAGGTTTCCTGGTGTCAGGCAGCTGTTGGCTGTCAGCTGCTCCCCCGACCCCAAGCAGCCCAGGCCTTCGCAGGATGCAGACTCCTCCGAAATTTTCATCTACTCCCATGGGACCTGCCTGCATCAGTTACCTGCTTCGGTGAAGCAAGTCACCCCAAAATTTAACAGCTTACACCAACTTTCATTAATTTAGGTTATAATTCTAATTGTGGGTCAGCAATTTGGGCTGGTCTCAGCTGAGTTCCTCGTGTGTCTGCAGTCAACGGCGGGTCATTTGGGTGGTTCTCTTTCTCGGGGGAGAGCTATCAGCTGGGTCAGTGGGAGTTAAGGGTTACATCTTTCCTCTTCCAGCAGCTGTAGCAGGCCAGCCCCAGGCTTGTTCACGGGGCTGCTGCAGGAGCTGAGAGAGCAAGCAAAAGTCTGCAAGGACTCTTGAAGCCAAGACCAGAACCGGCACACCACCACTTTGCCACACTCTGTTGGCCAAAGCAAGATACACGGCCAGGTCCAGATGCAAGGGTGTGTAAATGGACTTCACCTCTTGTTGGGAGGAGGTGGAAAGTCGTACTGCAAAAGGGCATGAGCTCAGGGAGGCTGGTACAGACAGGACTGTGGCTGCAGTTAGTCTGCCCCAGAGCCCCTGGGGCTGGAGCTGGGACCAGCCTGTAGCCCAGATCGGGGGAAGGAACCCTGCTCAGGAAAGAGGCTGCCCAGGCCTAAAGGCTAGAGGTCTGTTCCATGCTCCCCACTTCTTCCCTAGACATGCAGCTTCTACCTTGGAAGGCAGAGCCAGCCTGTTCCCGGCCTGATCTCTGCCGCCCTCCTCTTCTGGGCAGCCACGTGACTTACACCCTCCCCATCAAGTCAAGTGCAGGCACGGGACACGCAAGGCTGTAGCAGGCACAATTCCTTTGGATGTGTCAGGAGGATAATCCAAGGTCCCTGCGGTCAGTTACTGCTACTGCCATGAAGGCCCTGCCTCAGCCCCAAGGTGGCAGATCTGGGAGATATTTCAGTGTTTGAGAAGATGACACATTCGTTTCTTGTCTGCATCTGAAACCCAGAAGAATCCCCCGGTTAATCACACACTGTCCTCGGCAACTCTGCACACAGTTGGAAAGACACTGAGCTTGCCCACAGGTACAGCTTCCGGGGACAAGGCCAGCATTCTTTCTAGATCGTTCCTCGCCATGGATTTTTCGCAATTGGCTCTTTCAGAACCACAGCTCTCCTCCAAGCAGAGGGGGAGTCATGGGCGGGAAGCTGACCCTCTCCCATTTTCCAGGAGAACTCCATTGGCCATAGCCACAGGTTAAGAGAAAGTATTGTATCGGTAGCAGCTATTGCCAAGAGAGCGATTTAGGGAGAGGTAGCATAATTCCAAAGTCATCAGTAGAAGAATCAGTATAAACCAAAGGGATGCTCGAACTTTTCAACTGGGGCAAAGTTGGAAATTAGGGAGAAGGAAAGTATTTTTTCCGATATTGATATAACTTCTCCAATGGCTATAAAATTGTGAATATCAAAGCAACACGTGAAAACTCAAACCGGTTTGAAAACATTTTAAAGCTATTTAGCTGGATCCTAAACATTGCTCAAGATCAGCTCTGCAATGTGGTAGAAAGTTCTTTGCATGAGAAGCGAGACCAGTGCTCTTCTTAGAGATCTACCACCAACCAGCTGGGAAGTGTGGGTAAACCACAAGGCTCTCTGTGACTCAACTTCCTCAGCAGTTAAATGAGCTCATCAACTAGAGCATCACCAAGGTCCAGTTCTGGGATTCATTTAACAAGCTGTTTGCAGTGGAGTTTGCATTGCTCACCATCTGCTTAGTGTCCCAACCTGAGAACTGTGTTACAGCACCAGGTGGTGCTGGTCTGGAGACATTTTCACTGAGTGCAGTAATCACCTCTGAGAATAAATCAGGGAAGGTGTTAACAACCTTGTTGATAGTGTCATTTTAATTACAACAAACATTAATTACTTGGAGCCATCCAGAAATACCCCACAGTTAACCATACAGGTTTGTGTATCTGTGTGCCATCTTCTAGGAAGTAGATATGAAAATAAACTTAGATTTATTTATTATTAAAGGTTTCTGAAAAATCTCTGAATGAAGTATGTATTCCTTCTAACTGCTTACCTGGAGTTATATAAACACACCCAGATGATAATATTTGATGAAAAGATAAGTGACCTAAAGAGCCCTGCAAGAGCCTTAGGCTATGGTGAAATTTAATTAAAAATGTATTTATTTCTAATTAAAAATATTTTTATTGAAGTATAGTTGCTTTACAGTGTTTCAGGTGTACAGCAAAGTGATTCAGTGATATATTTACATATATGTATATATATGTATATATATTTATACTCTTTTTCAGATTCTTTTCCATTATAGGTTATTACAAGATATTGAATATAGTTCCCTGTGCTATACAGTAGGTCCTTGTTTATCTATTTTATATATAGCAGTATGCATCTGTTAAACTCAAGTTCCCAATTTATCTCTCCCCGCTGCTTCCCCTTTGGTGACCATAAGTTTATTTTCTATGTCTGGGAGTCTGTTTCTGTTTTGTAATAAGTACATTTGTATCATTTTTTTATTTAGATTCCACATATAAGTGATATCATATGATATTTGTCTTTGTCTGACTCACTTCACTTAGTATGAGAATTTCTAGGTCCATTCATGTTGCTGCAATGGTAATATTTCATTCTTCTTTTTAGCTCAGTAGTATTCCATTATATATTTGTACCACGTCTTCTTTATCCATTTCTCCATCGATGGACACCTAGGTTGCTTCCATATCTTGTTTATTATAAATAGCACTGCTGTGAACATTGGGATTCATGTATCTTTTTGAGTTAGAGTTTTCATCTTTTCCAGATATACGCCCAGGAGAGGGATTGCTGGATCACATGGTAAGTCTATTTTTACTTTTTAAAGAACTATGGTGGAACTTAGAAAGCCTTTGGGCATCAGCCCAAAGGTTCTGGTAAGGAGTAATTTAATCTGAAATTTGTAACAATTCTTTATTCCTTGAGAACTCTGATACAAAGTAGCCTTGTGGGACAAGTGATAGATTAAATTTTTCCCAAAAGTCCAGTATTGGTTATTCAATATACAGAGGCAAAAAGAGATAGATGATAGATAGATAGATAGATGATAGGTAGATATTTCAGAGGAAAAAATAATCTGATAGTTGATTTTCACATAAGCTTAGTGTCGTCATTACTGGAAAAAGTCAGAACTTCTTTGGACTTCCTTAAACTTAAAGTTTAGTATCAGTTTTATTTTGAATTACTTATGGAAACAGACCTCATTGTCTTTTCCATTCTTAGAACCAGTACAGATTTTAATCTGTTCTTGCCCGAGACCCACAGGAGCCCTGTGGTGTCAGAGAGGGCTCATTTACGAGGATGGTGTCTGAAGAAGGTGACCAAATGAGCTGGAAGATTCTGGGGTGAAACATCTGGCTAGCACTTTGGACATGGCCAGACCTTCAGCTCCATTTCCTGAAGAGACACTGGGTGCTTCCTGCTATAGTTCACCCCTAGACTGTGTCTGTTGCCCCCCTTTGGGATCCCATAGCAATCTGACTTTGCTCCACCTTCCCTGTTTCATCTTTCCTCATGTATAACCCGCTGGCTGATGAGCCATTTGTGTGACCCCAGTGCCTAGGTTCAACTTAATCATTCTGGCAGCCCTAGTGCCTAGCACACCTTCTGTACTCCATAAATCATTACATCACTGTAATGAGGTGACATTTACATTCCTTAAGAGCTGGTACCAGGATGTATCTTAGGGTAAATTGTCTTTCTTGGGGAAAAATAACCTTACAATTCATTTTGAGCTGGAATGGGATACTTGAGGAGCCCCCCCCAAACAAAACAAAAGAATGGGTAAGCCTTCTTCATGGGGAAGTGAGAGGAATTTTCCATTTCCTCTTGAAAAAGGGAGAAAGAAGGGAGAGAGAGGAGGGAGGAGCTAGTGAGATGGAGTAAGGCAGGGTGCATGGGTAGAGGGACCACATAAAACCCCCAGGTGGCGATGAAAAGGAAGACTTGGACTCCACCCTCAACAAGCTTGTAAACTGGTTAAAGAATGAGACAAATATTCAAAAATGTTAATACCATGGAGCCCCACCTATCCAAGTTTATCTTCCTCTCCGCACCATGAATCTCCAGTTTCAGCAAACAGGGCTTCAGATTCTGCCCTGAAGGAGATGCTGAGAGTTCAAGGACCACCTGGGCTATGGTGGTGGGCACACCTGGGTTCAAGTCCTTGCTCCATTATGAGGTGAGCTGTGGGATCTAGGTCAAGTTCCAGACATCTTTCAGCTTCAGGTTCCTCACCTGTAAATGGGACCAATAATGTGTCTCCCTCACAGGGATGTTGGAGGATTAAATGAGGAAATGTGTGGGAAACACTGAGAACAGTTAATTCAGCATGAGGCTTGGTAACTACTTCATATCAGCTGAGAGTTTATAATATCTGAATCTCTATTATTGTTATTGGGTTCAATCTGGTTGAAGCCCCCCATGTAAAAATTCAATAAAATGTATATGCTTTTCTCCTGTCAATCTGTCAGTTTAATTTTTAGACCCAACCAGGGATCCTAAGAAAGTCAAAGAAAATTTTTCTTCCCCTACAATACGCATGTCTGCTACTTCAGTTCAGTGTTTCATCAAAGTCTCCAAAAGCCAGCAAAGCTGTCAGAAAAGACAACCTGATAAAAATATCAAGGATAACCAGAGGGAAATATGCAAAATATAATGCTTGGAAACATCCATCCTAAAGGTTTACGTAAAACGATTCTTACGTGAGACGATTCTTAAACTTTTTTGACTGGAAAAATCAAATCATGGAAACCGTGACACCATTAGAACAATGGCTCCCATACTGCTACCCTGAGCTACGTTGTCATATTCACATTGAATAAAAGAGCCTCAATATCAGTTTGAGTAATTACTGTTCATCTTTGGTACAAACTCAGAATTCTTCATATGAAAAAACCCAGGAAGTTCAAAAGGCTTGCTTTTTAGTGCAAAAACCCAAATTCCTAGATAGATTAAATCATGCCCTGATTGCATCTCTTTTTCTTTTGTATTCTGTGGTAATTGCCTCCTGAGAGATTAAGCAAAAGATTTAAAATCCACAAAAGTACCCTAATGCACCAGTGAATGTTCGAGACATTCCAATTAGGTTCATTACTTACCATTCGGTAAGCGCTCTTACTGGTGAATAGTATAGCTTTTAGCTTCTAAGCCATACGTTACCCTGACATCCTTTCCATCTCAGCTTTTGACAGTTCAACTCGTCACCCATATCAGGTGTTATTTTAGCAATTTTTGAAATAGAGGGTATAAGATATTCTTTCCTGTTTAGGGGAGAAAATTTTCCATTTAAACCTGAAACACTATTGCTTTTAAAGAGACATATGGCATTCTTGGTTTCAGAATCATGGTGGTATTCAAGGGCTTGAAATATGAGGGGGGGAAATGTTAGTTAATTTTATTTTCATCCTAGTGAGTACCAGGTTTATAAGCATCAAATGGTAAATATTATAACAATAGAAACTATTCCTCTAATAGCTGAAGGAAGAAAGGACTCATACACCTGTTTTTCACTTGCCCCTACATCCCAGCTGTCTGTGCACATAGTGTGGGAGAGGAAAAATTTCCCCCTTTACCCTTTCTAGATTCTGTGCCTGCTCTAAGAATTAAACTGACATAAGACAGATTAACCACTGGGGGGAAAAGCAAATTTAATTATGGATGTATTTATGGAGCCCCATAAAGATATGGGACTCAAAATATGGCCAGCTGATTGGGACTTATAAGCCATCCTGAGCTAAGGAAAAGGATAGGAATTGTAGGTGAAGAGAAGGCAATTCAAGGACAGGTGGGAAGAGAAAATGTATGGGAAACAAAAGTTCTTACCCTTCCAGGCAGGTAAATCTCAGGTGAAAAAAAAGTGATCTCTGGGAGTAGCTCTCCTCCCTTACAAATACTCTTTCTAGTGGAAATTTCCTTTATGAATGTAGATTTCCCTTACAGAAGGGTACCTTCTCCTGCTTCTACAGTTTCTCAGAAATAACCAGCTCAAAATAATCCTTATGCCAAAGGCGCATATTTGGGGGGCCTGTTCTGCTACCCTTCATAGATTTTCTGTTTTTCTAATTATCCTTGTGTACTTGGAATAAATCCTATATTTTCATGATTATTTTTTACATTGCTAAATTCGATTTCTTAACATTCTATCCTATTTTATCTTTTTTTTTTTTTTTTTTTTTTTCAGTATGACTCTCACTGCTGTGGCCTCAGCGGCCATGGCTCACGGGCCCAGCCGCTCCGCGGCATGTGGGATCTTCCCGGACCGGGCACGAACCCGTGTCCCCTGCATCGGCAGGCGGACTCTCAACCACTGCGCCACCAGGGAAGCCCCATCATCATTATATTCTAAACATTTAATAATTTCTATTACCATTTTACCTCCCTCTCAAGAATTATTTTATTTTGGAGTTCATTTTCAAAGTTTACAAATAATTTAATACTTTTATTTTACTATTTAATTGCCTTGAAGTTATAAACATGGTCTATATGACATCTTTAATTACTGGATTTAAAAATTAATCTATGACACGATTAATTTTTGTGAATGTTCAACACGTCCTTGAAAAGACAGTTCATGATTTCTAGGGTACAAGTCCTATATTCATCTTTTAGATCAAAATTTTAAATATTCACACTTTGTGGTAAAATCACCCACCACATTCATTTCTCCTTCTACCACGATCAGTTTTTGCTTTGCAGTTATGTTAAGTGTGCAATTTGTGATTGTTGTATCTTCTTAGTGGACTTTCTTCCACTACTTTTTAGTAACTATTTAAATTTTTATCCTTATTATTGATTTGTGCATTAAATATCTCATTTGGTATGAATATTTCAAATTCATCACATTTTGGGAGGGCTGGGATATTATATATCACAACTTTCATGGATTGTTGTGCTGTTCTGACGGCAATCACATGGCTTCCACTGTTGATGTGCCCTATGGTTTATCCTCACAGTGTGACGAGTGGGCACAGCACAGCTCAGGAATCAGACGGCCCTGGTCACAGTCCTGTGGGCATGAGAGCTGGATGGCTTTACACAAGTTATTTACTCTCCCTAAGCCTCAGTCCATTCATCTGTAAAATGGGGATTTAATAGTAACGGCTCCCTTGGGTTCTGGAGGATAATCCACGCATACACGGCTCAGTGGCCAGCCCAGGGAGCCTCTCCAGTACATTACCCGCCACTGTCAACATCCTATGACAGCCACTTCCTTTCCCAACTAGATACTTCTTTCCTCAGTAAGTAGAAATCAACAAATGCTCTGGAAACTATTTGACCATAAATGTCAACCTGAACACTGGGAGTCCATCTCCAGCTGCCCTTCCTGGGCCCTGAGGTGGCATTGGATTGGGGGGCACAAAAGAAACCTCCCCACCCTGGGGTGTCCACCACGTCTGCTCTGGAAAATATAAATGAAGGTTTGCCTGAAAGCAGGTGTCAAGTGCAGAACCAGAAACTATCCCCGTCACTTCAGGTGGCGTCTCTAGACTGGACCCACATCTACAGTGAACCCCTCTGATCTAGAATCTGAGGTCCCAGCTTTGAAGCAGAGGGAACATGCAGCCCCTTGTAGGAGTTCGAGACATGTCACCCTGAAACATGCCATCTTGGCATATTGATGATTTGAACTGAAGGCACTTGAGAAACAGCAGATGCAGGAAGGGCTCTGATGGACGCATTTCTACCCACAAGCTGCCCACAAAATGTCCCATCAGAATGGCGCCCCCCAGGACCAGGCGGACAGGTCCTCCTCACAGCAGCCTGGGATGGACGCTGACAGGGGTCTGTGGTCACACACTGACCGCACTGACCTGTCCTTCCACTTGCCACCATCTGCATCTCCAGCCCCGACCCGCATTGCCTGAAGGAGATGAGAGCAGTGAGGAGCAGAGGGGAGGGGAGAGCCTAGTGATGGGGGCCGCCCTGCCCCGAAGTGTGAGGGGCAAAGGTGAGCAGGGGGGGAACAATAGGGCGAGGGCAGGGAAGCAGAGTGAGCAGAGCTGAAGAGAGGAGCTGGAGCAGAAAGGGGGACAGCAGGGGGAAGGACAGAAAGAGACAGAGACACAGAATGAGGGAGAAGAAGCCAGAGGTCTCCCTGAGGAAATGACGGCTTCTTTTTTCCTCCCAGCATCGGGAATCAGGGCTGCTCTCCCTCCTGCGGTCAAGGGCAGTCCCAGCGGCAGGGCTAGGCTCTCCCTGTCAGGACATCCTCAGCCCCTGGACGGAGCTGCTGTTCCTGCTGTTCGTTCCCGAACTTGTGTAGCTGCCACGTCTCAATCCCTGGGGGCAGGTGCAGAGCACACCCACCTGTCCTGGGGCTTCCTCAGGGGCCCCCGTTTCCCCATTGGTCACCCCCTCCAGCTCAGGTCCGGCCAGGGTCCCCCCTCCAAGCACCCACACAGTCACAGCTCCAAGAACCCCTCCAAAGCGAAAACACGTCTGGTTCCCCTCATCCAGGTCTGGGCTGAGCCCTGGCTGCCCCGCAGTGCATCCCAGGGACATTGGCTTAAGGCAGGAGGGAGGCGGGAGGCAGGGAGACCCAAGAAAACATCTCAGAACAAAGACAGGGGAGCCCAGAGAATGTTTAAAAATCAAGGTGGTCTCAGCCCAGGGTCATGGCCGTCCTGTTGGACCCCTCCTCCTCCAGCCCAGGGTGAGGGAGACATCTCATTGGAGGAGAGTATCTTGCAGACTGTCTTCGCTGGCAACAAGCAAACTGCATAGAATCTCTAGGTTGAACAGGAAGCAGAGAGAGAGGCCCAGGAGTAAGGGGCTGGGGGCCAGGCTTTACCTGTGCTGAACAGCAAGGCCCAAGGGATGGCGCTGGACAGCTTCATCTTAGCAGGCCTGGCAGCAGCCTCAGGAATGAGCCTGGCCCTGGAGGCCTGGGGCTATATAGACACAGCCGCTGACGCCTGATCCCCTCCCTCCCTCTGGAGGCCAGGCCAGCAGGGCTGCAGGAGCCTCGGGTTCTCTAGAGGGAGGGAGGCTGCCTGCTACTTACCCCTTGTCTTTCTCGGACACTTCTGTGTCCTTTCTCACCCAGACTGGGAAATAATGGGCAGTTTCTTCTCTCCCTCTCCTCTTCCTGTGGTCCTGAATGAAGGGTGGCAAGTTGACCACCTGCCACATGGAACTCCTGTTTGGGGAGCACCTCCTGCCTGGGGTTAAGTGACAGCACTTTCACCTCTAGTAACTTGCAGAAGCCTCACGACACTTTGGACAGGATGGGAACTGAGACCCAGAGAGATCAAGGGACTTGCCCAACATCACAGGGTGACAGTGGCAGAAGCGGGATGAGGTCTGACCTCCTGGCCGCCTGGTCTCTCTGAGAGCCCTCCTTTGTCACTCAGGGCAAAGGCGCATAGACAGCCCCCAGTCTGCTCCAGGTGTGGGTCAGGATTGGTGGAGCAGCTGTAGTACATACCAGCCCGTGTGTGGTGTCTCCACAAGGATGACATGGGTACACGTGTCGGAATTCCTTCTATATTTATGACACCAATACCACATGGCTCGGTCCAAGGAGTGTCACAGTTATAAGAACCCAGGGAAAGTTCCTGTGGAAGACAGTCTAGCAGGTCCTCACCAGACTCCACAGGAGTTTCCATATGGCCCAGCTTTCCACTAGGTATTTACCCGAGAAATGAAAATGTATGTCCACACAGAAAATTATGCATGAATATTCGTAGCAGGATTATTGTAAGAGACAAAGTGTGGAAACCACCCAAATGTCCAACCACTGATGAATGGGTAAGTGAAACGTGGTCTGTCCATACAATAGAAGTCATTCAGCCATAAAGAGAAGTGGCAGCCCAACTGCCTTCGAAGGAGTATTAGCGATTACAAACCAAACAGAAACATGAGAGTCCAGTTCCCTGAAAAATAAACATCTCTGGATTTTACCAAATCTTTCCAAATTTCTTGTTGGTCAAAAATCCTATAATTAATATCTAGTTCTTTTAATTGTTATTTCTCCAATTGCCGGGGGAGTTGGTCTCTTTTAATGTTTCTAATGCAACTGCAGCTCTTTGGTGAAATGCCTGTTTGTACGTATCTTTGGGCCAGTTTTCTATTCCTATTGCATCACTCATCTTTTTCTTAGGGATTGTAGAAACTTCCTGTCCTTTCCAATCCCTGTCTCTTTTCATAGAGGCCCTAATGGGTTCACAGTGTGGGGAAACGTTCCACCCCAAGCAGAACCCAGGGAAGCTGCCTTGAGCCATCTGGTCACTCAAGCTCTCCTGGCTGATGAATGGGGGAGGAAGCGCACTGGACAGTTTCTCCCTCTCAGGATACAGTGAGAATTCAGCTTCAGTCGTTAAGCTCCCTGGTTATTACCAATATAAAATATAATATTTCCTCACAGTTCTCCTTCCGTCTAGAATATCCCTTTCCTAATCCTTCCCTGTTACCCCTCACAGCCACCTCTACTCAGAATACTACCCAGCCCTGGTCTGTGGAGAGGACGGATGAGCTCCCCAATGGATATAAATGCAAGAATTGAGTCAACACGGGAACCCTGGGGAAAAGGCAGTTCCTCATCTTACATCCCAGCCCAAGCACCTGCCTTCAACTCCAAAGTGTCAGGCCGCCTGTCCTCCCAGCAGTGTCCAAGCACGGCTGTGGCTGCCTGGGGAGAAAAAGTAAGCACGGTCCCTTTTCCAGGGAAATTCAAGGTTCCTAAAATCACAACGTCCTCTGGAGGAAATTTATGGGTTAACAGCAGTTTTTGAGGATCTTTGCCCCTCGGATTCTGTCCCCAGAGGTCACACCTGGTTTCTAAACAAGCCTGGTCTCCCCCCTTCTAAGCTCCTTCCCTGTGGACTGCTCCACGGCACATCTTACCTCTCCTTCTCCATGAGATGTACTAGTTGTCTCCACCTGGCTCACAGACCCCCTACGTGCCTTCCACCCCATCAGAACTTTCCATCTACTCTCTTTCTAGATGGGCGTCATCTCCTGCTGAGCACCCAGGCTTTATTCTCACGGAAGCGTTCAAGGGTCTCTTGGGCATTTTGTAAGCTGCCTCCCCAGCATGGATTCTCTCCTCGTTGACAGAGAACCACAGGTTTATTCAGTTTCTCTTCCCCCCTGAATGTCCCATGGGCTTTGGGAGAGGTTGACCCCAGACCCAGCTCTGAGAACTGGCCTCAGTGGTGGAAGAGGTGGTGTGAGTGTCACCAGGGGGCTCCCCGTCCTGGTTGGTGATGGTGCAGGAATGAGCGTGTCCCCTAAATGGGCCACTGAAGTGAAAGGAAAGGTCTGGCTGCAGGGGAGGTGGGCGAGGTCTGCTCTCCACTTCCTCCCAACTGAGAGTGAAGTCAAGTCACAAGGCAAGAGGAGGGTGGGGCTGCCAGTCCAGAGCCACTGGGCAACCTCACCTCCAAAGCCTCCACTCTTCCAGCCCCAGGAGTCATCCCTGTCCTTGTTGTTGAAGGCATTTGAGATGGGGTTTCAATCACACGCAGCAGGAAACATCCTCACCCATTTAAGGTCTCATGAATCCAAGGACAGAAAGTGCTTCTAAGTTTCCTTAGAGACTCAGAAGAACAAGAGCTGTCTTCTGTTTGAGCCCCCCAAGCTGAGCAGACCTGCTCCATCTCACTTTTCTTTAGAGGAAAGGCTATATTGGCTATACTGGGGGAAAGCCTCCAATCCAATGTTGACTAAACTTGATGACAGTCATTCTGTAGTGTTCTAGGCTTGCTCCTGACGTCTCAGTTATAAATTATATGTTTTGCTGTATGTTCTTTCTTGTTGTGAGTTATGAACTTAAACTTGTTTCCTTCAATGACTAGTTTCTAAGCGTTTTGTTACAACATTAATAGCTATTCGGTTTTGTTGAATTTGCTTCTGTATCCATTGAGGTATTAATATGGATTTTAGTGTTAATTCTATTAATATGAGAAATTTCATTGATAGATTTTCTGATTTCAAATTACGTTTGCATTCTTAGGGTAAAACCTTACTTTTTTTCCCCCCTTGTTTACTAATTTTATTCAAATTCAGTCCTTGCACACACAAAAAATAAAACTTTAAAAACCAGCAAAGAAGGAAATGATCTCATCTACTGATAAATTTAAATAAGAAGTGGTTAGTAGCAGTATCCAACTATAGCTATGTAAAACCTTACTTTTTAAGAATATTTTATAAACTACTAAATCCAGTTCCCTAAAGTTCTATCCTACTCCATTTTCTTTTGTCTTATATTTGCATCTATGTTCATAAATTTGCCTAGTTTCCTCTCCTGTACTGTCCTTGCCTATTACTCACATCAGATCATAATTTTATGAGATTATTCTAAATTTAAAACGATCTGGGTAGCCTTTTTACTTCCTCTAAGATATTTTGAATAAGGTAAAGATGATTGGGCTTTCCTGGTGGCGCAGTGGTTAAGAATCCGCCTGCCAATGCAGGGGACACGGGTTCAAACCCTGGTCCGGGAAGATCCCACATGCCGCGGAGCAAGTAAGCCCATGCGCCACAACTACCGAGCCTGTGCTCTAGAGCCCGCGAGCCACAGCTACTGAGCCTGTGCGCCTAGAACCCGTGCTCTGCAACAAGAGAAGCCACCGCAGTCAGAAGCCTGCGCACCGCAACGAAGAGTAGCCCCCGCTTCCCGCAACTAGAGAAAGACTGCGCGCAGCAACGAAGACCCAATGCAGCCAAAAATAAATAAATAAAATAAAATAATTTTATAAAAAAAAAAAGATAAAGATGATTGAAAACAGTGATATTTCCTTGTAAAATTGCCTGAAACTATGGCCTTTGAGCAGAAAACTTTTTTTTTTTTCACTCTGGATAATTTCAGGGCATCCGCCATCATATTTTATTAAATAATCTCTGAATTCCTATTTTTTCTTCCACTTTTATTGAGATATAATTAACATACAGCACTGTATAAGTTTAAGGTGTATAGCATAATGATTTACCTTACATACATCATAAAATATTTATCATAATAAGTTTAGTGATCATCCATAATCTCATATAGTTATAAACTAAAGAAATAGAAAAAAATTTTTTCCATGTGATGAAAACTCTGATTTTCTTTCTTAGCAACTTTAATGTATAACATACAGTGTTGATTGTATTTATCATGTTGTACATTACATGCCTAGTACTAATTTTTCTTATGACTGGAAGTTTGTCCTTTTTGACTGACTTCATCCAATTCTCCCTCCCCCACCCACCTCCTCTGGTAACCATTAATCTGATATCTTATTCTGTGAGTTTGTTTGTTTGTTTGTTTTTGAAGTACAACAACCTTAAACACTATGTTAGTTCCTGGTACATAACATAGTGAAGAGATATTCCTGTACGTTTCAAAGTTTTGTTACGATGTCACCATAGAAAGATATTACTTAGTTATTGATGGTATTCCTCACACTGTATATTTCATACTTGTGACTCACTTATTTTGTGACTGAAAGTATCTGCCTCTTAATCTCTGTCACCTATTTCTTTCCTCCTCCTACCCATTTCCTTTCTGGCAATCACCTGTTTTTTCTCTATGTCTGTAATTCTGTTTGTTTCATCATGTTTGTTCATTTGTTTTGTTTTTTAGATTCCACCTATAAGCAAAATCATGCAGTATTTGTCTTTCTCTGTCTGACTTATTTCACTTATCATAGAACCCTTTGGGTCTATCATGTTGTTGCAAATGACAAAATTTCATTCTTTTCTATGGCTTAGTAACATCACATTGTATGTATGTACCACCTCTTCTTTGTCCATTCATCTATTGATGGGCCCTTAAATTGCTTCCATATCTTGGCTATTGTAAATAATGCTGCTATGATCATTGGAGTGCATATATCTTTTCATTTTCTTCAGATAAATACCCAGGAGTGGAACTGCTGGTTAATATTGTAGTTGTATTTTTAATTTTTTTACAAATCTGCATTGTGTTTTCCATAGTGGCTGCACCAATTTATACTCCCACCGACAGTGCACAAGGATTCCCTTTTCTGCACATCCATGCCAACACTTGTTATCTTTTTTCTTTTGGAAATAGTCGTTCTGACACGTGTGGGTGATATCTCAGTGTGGTTTTGATTTGCATTTCCCTGGTGATTAGTGATGTTAAGCATCTTTTCATGTTCCTGTTGGCCATCTGTATGTCTTCTCTGGAAAATATCTATTCAGACCCTCTTTTTTAATCAGATTGTTTATTTTTCACGTTGAGTTGTATGAGTTCTTTGTAAATTTTGGATATTAATCCCTTTTAGGACACGAAATAGAATAGGACCCTATAGGGCTTTCCTGGGGACAGACGCCCTCCTGTTTCCCTCCTCTTGTTTGGAGAGAAGATTTAGCATCCTACACCTTCCCTGAGTTCCAAAGAACAAATTTAATCAGAGAAGTGAGAATATGCAGAAACAAAGGAAAGCAATCAAGCAAGACAACATAATAAGAGTTTAACCATAAAACAAAGTCAAGGACCTTTAGTTCCTCCTTAAGGGCTATAGAGAATATCCTGAGCCATATCCTTGAGTTGTTTTGCAGATACTAAAACCCCGACCAGGTGAAGGAAGTTAACTGTATGCTGACCACCAGTATGTAGACCCCAGACCTTTTGGAACCAGAAGGTTGATGGTTGAGATTCCTGAAACATCACCATCAACCAACCAGAGAATTGTGCATGAGCTGAAACACACCCTGTGACCCTCTCCCTCACACTGTCTTTAAAAACCCTCCCCTGAAAATCATCCAAGATTTCAGGCCATATGAACATAAGTTGCCCATTCTCTTTGCTTAGCACCCAGCAATAAATGCTGTACTTTCCTTGACCACAAACCAGTGTCAATATATTGGCTTTGCTGCACATCAGGCATGTGGACCCAAGTTCAGTTCAGTAGCAGATATATCATTTGCAAATATCTTCCTTATTTCAGTAGCAGATATATCATTTACAAATATCTTCTTTCATTCAGTAAGTGGTCTTTTTGTTTTGTTGATAGTTTCCTTCCCTGTGTGAAAGATTTTTACTTTGAAGTAGTCTTATTTATTTTTACTTTTGTCTCCCTTGCCCAAGGAGACATATCCAAAAAATATTACTAAGACCAATGTCAAAGAGCTTATGTTTTCTTCTAGAAGTTTTATGGTTTCTAGTCTTACATTTAGGTCTTTAATCCATTTTGAATTTATTTTTGTGACCAATATAAGAGGGTAGTTTAGTTTCATTCTTTTGCTGGACAAGTAACTGTCCAGTTATCCCAACACAGTTTATTGAAGAGGCTGTCTTTTCCCCATTGTATATTCTTGCCTCCTTTATCTTACGTTAATCGCCCATATATGTGTGGGTTAATTTCTGGGCTTTCCATTCTGTTCCATTGATCTATGTGTCTGTTTCTCTGCTGGTACCAGACTGTTTTGATTACTGTAGCTTTATAACATAGATTGAAATCAGGCAGCAGAGAGATAGCTTCAGCTTTGTTCTTCTTTTTCAAGATTACTTTGACTATTCAGGATATTTTGTGTTTCCATACAAATTTTAGAAGTATTTGTTCCAGTTCTGTGAAGAATGCTATTGGTATTTTGATAGGGATTGCTTTGATTATGTAGATTGCCATGGATATTACAGTCATTTTACCAATATTAATTCTTCCAATCCATGAACATGGTATATCTTTTCATCTGATTGTGTCATCTTCAGTTTCTTTCATTAGTGTCCTATAGTTTTCTTGGTACAGGTCTTTTACCACCTTAGGTTTATTCCTAGGTATTTTATTCTTTTTGATGTGATTGTGAATGGGATTGTTTTTTTAATTTCATTTTCTGATAGTTTGTGTTTAGTTTATAGAAGTGAAACAGATTTCTTTATATTAGTTTTGTATCCTGCCACTTTACCAAGTTAATTGATGAGTTCCAGTAGTTCTTGGGTTTTATCTTTAGGATTTTCTATGTGTACTACAATGTCATCTGCAAACAGTGACATTTAACTTCTGCCTTTCCAATTTGGACTCTTTTTATTTCTTTTTCTTTTCTGATTGCTATGGCTAGGAATTCCAATACTGTGTTGAATAAAAGTGGCAAGAGTGGACCTCCTTGTCATGTTCCTGATATTAGAGGAAATGTTTTCAGCTTTTCACCATTGAGTATGGTATTAGCTGTGGGCTTATCATATATGGCTTTTATTATGTTGAGGTGTGTTCCCTCTATACTCATTTTGTTGAGAGTTATATTTCTTTAAAAAACTATCAGGAACTATGGTTTTTTGATGCAGGACACTTTGAATTACTAATACCATTTTTTGGGCAAACAATAAACATTTATTGAATCAAAGAATTAATGAATGGATAAATGGATAAAATAGTTATTTTAAAAATCTGTCTCATTACCCTTGTTTTCATGAGACCTTTTTTTTTTTTTTTTGGCCATGCCATGCAGCTTGTGGGATCTTAGTTCCCCAATCAGGGATTGAACGCAGGCCCCAGCAGTGGAAGTTCGGAGTCCTAACCACTGGATCACCAAGAAATTCCTGTCATAAGACTATTTTTAAAAGCAGTTTTAGGTTTAGAGCAAAATTGTGAGGGAGTCACAGAGATTTCCCACATATCCTAAGCCCCACACATGCATAGCCTAGTCTATTATCATCATAACTCATCAGGGTGGTACATTTGTCACAACTGATGAATCAAAATTGAAGCATCATAATCATCTGAAGTCGGTGGTTTACATTAGACTTCACTCTCGGTGTTTGAACATTCTATGGGTTTGGACAAATGTATAATGACATATATCCATCATTATAATATCACACAGAGTATTTTCATTGCCCTCAAAATCCTCTGTGCTCCACATATTCATCACTCCTCCCTAAGCCCTGCAAACCACTGACCTTTTTACTGTCTTCATAGTTTTACATTTTCTAGAATGTCAAATAGCTGGAATGGTAAAGTATGTAGCTTTATCAGATTGGCGTCTTTCACTTATCAATATGCCTTTAAGTTTCTTCCATTTGTCTTTTCTTTTTTTTGTTTTGTCTGTTTGTTTGTTTGTTTTTTCGGCTGTGTTGGATCTTCATTGTTGTGCGTGGGCTTTCTCTAGTTGTGGTGAGCAGGGGCTACTCTCCATTGCAGTGCATGGGCTTCTCATTGTGGTGGCTTCTCTTGTTGTGGAGCCCTGGCTCTAGGTGCACAGACTTCAGTAGTTGCAGCATGTGGGCTCAGTAGTTGCAGCACGCAAGCTTCAGTAGTTGTGGCTCGTGGACTCTAGAGCACAGGCTCAGTAATTGGGGTGCATGGGCTTAGTTGCTCCATATCATGTGGAATCTTCCCAGACCAGGGATTGAACCCATGTCCCCTGCATTGGCAGGTGAATTCTTAACCCCTGCACTACCAGGGAAGTCCCTTTTCATGGTTTGATAGCTCATTTCTTTTTAGTGCTGGATAATGTTCCATTCCTGGATGTACTACACTTTATTGATTCATTCACCTACCAAAGGACGTCTTGGTTGCTTCTGAGTTTTGACAATTATTAATAAAGCTGCATAACATTCGAGTGCAGATTTTTGTGTGAACATAAGTTTTCAATTATTTTTGTGTAAATACCATGATACATGATTAGATTCCACATATAAGTGATATCATATGATATTTGTCTTTCTCTGTCTGACTTACTTCACTTAATGTGATAATCTCTGGGTCCATCCACATTACTGCAAATGACACTATTTCATTCTTTTTTATGGCTGAGTAGTATTCCATTGTGTGTATATATATATATATATATATATACCACATCTTCTTTAGCCATTCATCAGTCAATGGGCATTTAGGTTGCTTCCATGTCTTGGCTGTTGTAAACAGTGCTGCTATGAACATTGGGGTGCATGTATCTTTTTGAATTAGAGTTTTCTCCAGATATATTCCTAGGAGCAGGATTTCTAGATCATATGTTAACACTATTTTTGGTTTTTAAGTAACTTCCATTCAGCTCTCCATAGTGGCAGCACCAATTCCCTCCAACAGTGTAGTTGGGTTCTGTTTTCTCCACACCCTCTCCAGCATTTGTTATTTGTAGGCTTTTTAACTATGGCCATTCTGACTGGTGTGAGGTGATACCTCATTGTGGTTTCGATTTGCATTTCTCTAATAATTAGTGATATTGATTATCTTTTCATGTGCCTGTTGGCCATCTGTGTGTCTTCTTTGGAGAAATTTCTATTGATATTTAGGTCTTCTGCCCATTTTTTGATTGAGCTTTTTTTTTATATTAAGCTGTATGAGTTGTTCATGCTGTCTTGATAACTGTAGCATTATAGAAAATTTGAAGTCAGATAGTGTCAGTCTTCCAATTTTGTTCTTCTCCTTCAATATTTTCTTGTCTATTTTGTGTCATTTGCCTCCACATATAAAGTTTTCAGTCAGCTTGTTCATACCCACAAAATAACTTGCTGGGATTTTGAATGGGATTGCATTGAATTTATAGATCAATTTGGGAAGAGCTAAAATCTTGACAATATTGAGTCTTCCTGCCCATGAACATGGATTATCTCTCCATTCACTTAGCTATCCTTTGATTTAATTCAAAAGAGTTTTGTAGTTTTTCTCATGTAGATCACGTAAAAATTTTGTTTGATTAAAACCTAAGCATTTCACTTTTGGGGTATTAATGTAAATTATATTGTGTTTTTTACTTCAAATTTTGTTTGTTCATTGCTAATATATAGGCAAGCAATTGACTTTTGTATATTAACCTTTTTATTCTGCAGCCTTGATATAATCACGTATTACTTACAAGAGGTTTTTTTTTTTTTCTTAACAGTTCTTTCATATTCTCTAAGAGACGATCATGTCATCTGTGAACAGAGTTAATCTCTTCCTTACCAATCTGAATACTTTTTACTTACTTTCTTTGCCTTATTGCATACTGGAAGCAAAACTTTCCAGTATGATGTTGAAAAGGAGTGGTGAAAGGGAATATACTTGCCCTGTACCAGATATTCATGGGAAGATTTGAATTTCTCATCATTAAGTATGATGCCTGCTATGGGGTTTTTATGCATATTCTTTCTGAAGTTGAGGAAGTTTCCCTCTATTCCTATTTTACCCTGAATACTGATGATGAATGAGTTGAATTTTGTCAAATGTTTTCATGCATATATTGTTATGATCATGTGATTTTTCTTTTTCACCCTATTGATGTGCTGGATTACAATAATTGACTTTTGAATGTTCAACCAGCCTTACATACCCATAAGTAATCCCACATGATCGTGTGTATACACTATTGGATTCAACATACTAACATTTTGTTGAAGATTCTTGCCCATGTGGCTTTGAAATTATTTCAAAATAAATAATTATTTTTTTAAATATCAGAAGTTATGCCTTCAAGATACCATTGATCTCCTTCAAGATTCCTATTACAGTCTTTGCAGGAGTGTTCTTAAAAATTAATCTGGAGTGACGAGGTAAATCCATAGAGACAGAAGCAGATGGGTGGTGGCAAGGTAGTGTCAGTCTTCCAACAGGATGGAGGGGAAAAGAGATGACCATTTATGCTGTGGGCTTCATTTAGGGCTGATGAAAATGCGTTGGAACTAGATAGACTTGGTGGCTGTACAACACGGTGATAATACCAAACTCCACTGAAGTACCCTTGAAATGGTTCATTTTATGTTATGTAAATTTGACGTCGTTAAAAATAATCTCAATCTCCCAGTTCATTGGGATTGACATATATACACCAATATGTATAAAATGGACAACTAATAAGAACCTGCTGTATAAAAAAAATAAATAAAATTATAAACTGTTAAAAAAAAAACATAAAAGAGCCAAACGGCTTTTAGAACACCTTTGAGGAAACTTATCACTGATTAAATAAAGTTGGTCATTTAGACACGTGAGGCAAAACAAACAAAAAACAAAAAACAATCTCCCCAAACACACTAACCCAGAGTAAACTTCTGTGCCAGTTGTTGATTTCCTTGGCCAACATGCTTAGCATTTCCTTCAATAAATGTGTTGTCACTTGGTTTTGTAGGTCCATTTGGAGCGGGATATCTTCATGATCTCTGTGTCTCCCGCAGCCCTCTCCCCATCCTCTGTCCCCACAGTCTCCTCTCCTGGTCCTAGTGGTTTCACAGTCACCTCCCCGTGGCTCTTTCCTGGGCCAGCTGGATCTCCTGCAGAGATACTGCAGATCTAGTTGGAGATCTAGTCAGAGATCCAGGAGTGCCTGCGCTGTGTCCACCTTCCGCCTCCCACAGCGGGGCCCCAGGTCCAGCAGAAGGTCTTCATCAGCCTCCCTTAGCTGGTGGTCGTTGGGCGGGTGGATGCACGTCAGTCCCCATGTGGTTGGCCGGCTCCTGGCCCTCCCAGCAGGTCATGTCAGTGGAGGACACGGCGGCTCCCAGCTCTCAGTTGACCCCTGAGCTTCAACCTACTGGCCATTTTTGTGTCATCAGTGTTGCCAGATCTTAGAAACATTACTTTTCTATTTGAACCCATGTGAGCTTTTGATTTTTCCCTATGTTATCCATATAGTCATGTGCTGAATTTCAGGGAGGTTTTTACCCAAAGGCAAAGGAACATTTCTCAAAGTGACTGGTGAGTCAACTCTGTAAGAATCACAGTTGGGAACGGGAGGACTATAGATCACTGCCCTGCACCAGCTCAACCAGAGAGGCTCCTGAGTGACTCTAAAGTTTGAAATGACTTAGCTTTAAAACAATTGAGCCTATTTAAAATCTTGAACCTGTTTTCACGTTTACCCTGAAGGAATTCAGAACTTGCCACCAGAAAGTATGTTGATATGGCATATTGACTGTTTTGACTTAAAGACACTTGAAAAAAGACAAATCCAAAGCAACAACACACTCACGTGCACTCTGACCTTCTTTCTTTTTCTTAAAAACAGGAGATAAGTTGCCATTGAAATGCATCCTCCTGATGCCAGACGGAAATAACATCCTTGTCATCAGGACATAAAGTTGAGTCCAGAGAATTCTATACACAGAGACCTTGGTAAAATAATTCTAATTATCTTGTCTTCCTCACACAGTGTAATTACTTTTCCACCGTTGTTTCTCTTTGTTGAAACACATATAAAAGCAAGTAGGTTTCCCAATTTGGGGGGTTTCCATTTCTTATGAAGTCTCTCCCCATGTCATGTAAAACTTGCATTAAATAAACGTGTATGTTTTCCTCCTGTTGAGTTGTCTTCTGTCAACTGAAGCCGCAGCCCTGCCGCATAAAACCCTAAGAGGGTAACCATAAGCTTTTGCCCCCCCACAACCACTACAAGCCAAACCTAATTCCAGTTCAGCAGCCTTTGTCTCCAGGGAGGATGTCAATCTGCTTCCCTGTGTTAGAGAAAAGAGTCAGGCACGTTACAGATGCAGTTACAAACTGAGAACAAGTGCAAGGAAAAGCCCTGGGCCTCATCCGACTGCTCTCCGTTCCCGCAAAGCGCAGCCCCAGGGTGGGCTCAGTGCCCGCGGCTTTGAGGAGGCAGCCCGTTTGCAGTTTCCAGCTGGTCCTCCAGAAAAGGGCAGACAACTCCCAAATGGCTTCTTCTCTCTCTGAGCTAGAGCTTCCCTCCACAGAGAAGTCAAAGCAGGACTAGCCTTCCTTCCAGGAATCTCTTCCTGAAATGGACATCCTGTTAGAACGGGGTCCTGTGACTCCAGCCACCAGGGGCCCTTCCCCACTAGACACTTTCCCTTTTCCACTTCTCCCGCAGGCAGAGATGTCCCTGTGCTCACACACTGGAGAGTGAACATCAGTGGTGCTGGCCTAGCTCCTCACATGGAAGACGTTATCCAGCCCACGCCAGATGTGTGCGTGCACACACGCACACACACACACACACGCACACACACACGTCGTGAAGGCCCGTATGCTTTTGTAACTCAGGGTTTTGATCCAGTCCTGAGTAAAACCTGAGGTCTTCTCACCCATCTGGTCTTGGCCTGTAGAGACGAAAAAAAAAAGACCAGACACTAACCTGAGCTAAGGGCCGTCTCCCAGATCCTGTGTCCGGGGCATCAAGGCAGGTAGCAGCCACCTCGGTTGCTGCACTTCGGCCTGGTCGGCTGCCTGCTTCTCCATCCTGTCTGCTACATTGCGTGGTTGTCATGGGAACCTAGACCCCAGCTCCCCGCTAGCCCTGCTGCCCAACGTTTAGGTTGACCAACCCTCCTGGTTAGTCGGGGAGCAGAGGGGATTCTCAGGACAAGGGGCAGGAGTGCCAAACCAAGAAGGTCCCAGGAAAATAAGGATGAGTGGTCCCCTCCCAAACCAGGGTGATATAAATGAGGCTCCAGCGGCCAAAGGACAGGGGACAGAGGTTTTAGTGGTCAGATGGCCAACCGCATGCAGCGGTGTCAAGCAGGTCCCCTGTCAACCTAGCGGGAGATGCTTTCACACGGATGTTAAAGGCTCCAACTTCCTGTACTTCCTGACCCTCCACCAAGTCTACTCCACAATTCACACCTCACGGGAGGCCCTGTGGGAGGGAGCGGACATGTCATGGGTCATTGCGGGTCTCTGTCGAGAGTTTTCTGTCCTGTTGCCCCCATGAGCTCCTGACATTTCACCCTCTCAGCCCACACCCCAAGCTTGACACCACCCCAGGCCCCTTGGGCCAACCTCAGCCCTCCTACAACTACCTGCTCCATCGAGGACACGTACAAGAAGGGAATGTGCCCAACTTTGCCTCTCATGCCCTGCGTACGGAGGCTGTAATGGGTCCAGGGAGGAGAGGCAGGTTGATGTGGGCGTGGCTGTCTGCCCATCACAGCCGCCTTGCCCGTGAAGACCCCCAGGGGCTGTGCGTGGAGGATGCGGTGAAGCTGTCTCAGCCCCATCTGTCCACTGCTCACTCCGCACTCTTCTCTGCCTCAGGGGCACGACAGGGCAGGGCCCCGTGGCCTTTCTCACTCCTTGTGGGAGCCCACGTTACCTGTCTACCTAACATGAAGGGATTAGTGCTTAGATGTGACGCTGGAAACAGTGACCGAACCGACACTTGCTTTGAAAAAGTTCTTTATTTGGCTTGTCCTATAATAAGAAAAGGCTAAGATATACACCACAGGCCAAAGAAGCTGGTTCATGAAAAGTCAGAAAGGAAATTCTATCTAGAACATGCGCTGCTGCTTCTAGTGTGTGGCTCACTGCCTCACGTGGGATTCTAGGTTCCAGCACCTGCTTGCCTGACATTTTGTCCCAGCACCAAGTCTGCGTTTCTGGGAAAACCTGCTCCCATCTTTCTCACCCCCTCCTCCACCACCCACCACTGTGCACCTGGGCCAGAGTTGGGTGCTCTGTGTGCCAAGCTCTGGACACTGGTTTCTTCCCTCCTCTCACGGGCTCCAGAGCATGGGGGCCTGTGTCTGAGCACTGCGCGTTATCTCCTGCTTCACATCCTAGAGCTCAGACGCTGGCCATGGGCAGCACGGGTGCTCCTCCCCAATGTGAAGGCTGCTACAGCCAAGAGCACGACCAGGAAGACCCCAGCAAGGATGGTGGTGCTGTGGTAGCTCCCCTGGGCGCTGGTCTTCTCTTCCAGGTCAACCTCTGGCTGGTCTGGGAAGGAGAGGGGAGAGAAGTAAGGACGGGGTTCCGAGGGCAGGGTGATGGCAATCAGAACTGTTTGGTGGGCGGGGAAAAGAAGGGAGAAAAGAGTGCCTTTCAGGAAAATGAGGTCAGACCCCAAAGAGCAGCTGAGTGTCAGCCCTGGCAGATTTCACAGTGTCTTGTCAGCCAACAGGAGCAAAGGTTTGTGAACAGGAAGTCAGAGCTGGCCTTTGGCATAAGATCTGGCTGAAGGCTCCCGATGGATGGGAGGAGAGTGAGTTGGGGCATTTGAGCCCATTTGGGAAATGGGCACAAAGGTCCCAGCAAGAGGGACACCGGACTTAAGCTAGCGCAGTGTCGGTGGGAAGAGAAGGGAAACGAGAGACATGAGCAGAGTCCCCATCGGCCGCCTTTGCCCCTCCCTCTGCCCTGCCTTCCTTCTCTCTTGTAGCTCCAGCCCCCGTGGTGGGTACCATGCAGGTGACTTATGGCCGCACTGTGTCCCCTCCCGCTGGAATGGAAGCTCCTCCGGGCAAGGATTTTGATATATTTAGTTCTCTGTCTCCTGGCACATAATAGGTCTTCCAAAGATGCCTGGAATGTTGCAGATGGGAGGAAAGAGCCTGGAAGCAAGCCAGACTTCCAGGGGAGGGCCTGGATCTGGGCCCTGAGGGGAGAGAGCTGTCAAAGATCCTTGTGGGGTGAAGCCTGTGACTGCGGGAGGATTTGTGACTCTAGCGCCGCCCCACATCTGCCCCTGTCACCAAGGCCACCACATTTGTTGACCTGGCCCGGCCTGGACCAGAAATCATGGGAATCCCTCGGCAGACATTTCCTCACCCACATGCACAACAGAACAGCACAGTGGGAAATCTGCTCCCCGTTCTAGATGGGGAAAATGAAATGGCTTTTCCAGGATCAACCCCTTGGAGCCGTGAGAAAAAACCAGTCCTGCCTGGACCTACACGGCCCTGCCCAGACCCTGATTGCATGCGCTTCTCCAGGGCTACAGTTTGTCATCATCGTTATAAGTAATAATGTGACGATTAATGTTGACATTGGTGACAATAACGATAGTAGCAAAATCACTGCTCTTTGCAGCCAGTGGCTTGTACCCGGCAAGGGCCAGAGCTGTGTAACTAACAGTATTCTGTGTAAGGCCCTCAACAGCCCTGAGAGGTGAGTGTTAACGCTTTTGTTTTACAGATGAGTGTGAGGTTGGGTATTCAGAACCCAGAGGGTAAAACTGTCAGGTGTTCCGTGTCCCACATTAGAACTGTCTTGACCAAACCCTACACGCGTGTCCCCCATAGATCAGAAGCTCTTGGAAGAAGGTGAGAACCAGGTCTAGCTCCACTTCATATCACCCAGGGTAGCACAGGAGCCCTATTCGAGGGGAAACGGGACACCCACGGAAGCAACCCAAGTCCCCACGGTGCACGGGCCTGGGCCCCGGCAGATGGCGGGGTGGGGAGATGGCCACCTACCCAGGCTCCTCTTCTCAGCATGCGGGACCTGCAGCTGGATGGGTCCCAGGGCGACATCCACCTTCTCCTGGTAGGAGCCCACACCCCTCTTGGCCCTCACGATGCAGCCTCTACTGCAGCGGGACGAGGCGTCGTACGCCCTGCACACGACCATCTTGCACTTCAGGTACACGGAGGGGAAGCGGCTCAGGAAGCGGAAGGAATTGAACTTGAAGCGGAGGACGTTGGGTGAGGGCTGGTGGTAGGATCGGTAGGTTTCATCCTTCACACACCTGGAGGAGGAGAGGAGGCACCGTCAGCTCTCAACAAGGCGCTGCACTCCTCGTGCCACCCCGTGGGCTGTGCACCCTCCTCAGGGGGTGGCGGTCAGGGGACGGCCTGCTGCCTTCACAGCCTTCCTTGTGGACCCCCTGCTTGGCATGCTCTTTGTGCGGTACCCCATCTCCTCCTTCTTGTTTAATCCTTCCAACAGGCTGTGATATGGGCTTCACTACGCTCATTTGGTGGCTGCAGAAACTGGCTCAGAGAGGTGCTATTGCCTGTCAGGAATGATGCAGCTGGGACGGGGCAGAGCTGGCATCCCAACCTCCATGTCTTTTTTCATATTAAGGCTTGCCTGGAATTTAGTCACTCAGTCTAATTTTACTTTATAGCTAACCTGCTTGATGGCCACTCAGTTCTCCAGAGGCCCAGAGGTGACAGCCTGGCTGGTTAAGCTGGAGCTACTGGGAGCCCAGTCTGCCTTCCTTGAGCTCTAGGGCTGGTTGTGTGCGAGTTATCAGGTAGAGGCTGAAGTCCACCCCATGAAGACACTCCTTACCCACTTCGGATGAGATCATAAGTCAAAGATGTAAAGTCATCGGGAGATGGTGACGCCACACAGGTGTCCACAAATAAGGCCAGGGAGGCGTTAGAATGGAGGATTTCAGCCTGAAGGTACAAATCCTGGTTCAGGCCCACATAGTATGGGCTGCTGGTCACGGGATATAAGAATGAAGAGGATGTATAAAAGGAAATGTTCATGTCAAAATTGCTGTACTGTATGTTCTTGACCTCGAGGCTGTCATTAGCAATGTACATCGTGTTAACCCAGGTGTTCTGGAGCATTTTGCAGCTGACGTAAATGTGGAGGTCCTTCCTCCTCTTGATGATGCCACTCGAAACAGCTGCTTTGAGGGAGTTGGAGTAGGTGATGGTATCATTATCCACCTGGGAGAGACAGGCAGGCGAGCAGAGTCAGGCAAACGGCACCTGCTAAGGGAATCTCATTGCTGCTTCGGGTGAGAATGAGACTGAAATGATGCTGCAAGACTTCAGAACCTTCCCAGAACCACACAGAGACGGTACATGCCTATCACCACGGCTACCGTTCCCTGGGATGGATACACGTCACCGGCAAGACTCCCTCCTTTCTCACATCCCCTTTCCTCTGCCACGTGCTGGGGACCACAGTGTGTCGGTGCCTCCCAGGAGCTGCTGCTTATGGAAAGATGGGGGTGTCTGGATGACCCCCTACCCCTGCTGTATGACTAAGCTGAGTGTGGTCTCCTTGGCTCAGGGCCCTTCTGGCTTGTTCTATTTCATTCTCACTCTTGCTGGGAGAAATCAGGGGAGGCAGTCGTGGGAGGGGCTAGTGCGATTCGTTTTCACTGTGCTGTTTGGATGGGTCAGTAGTTACTGCAGTTTGGTGTCTGAAGCTGCTGGAGCCTGAAGCAACAGAGATCCAGAGCTATGGCTGCGGCAGGTCTCTGACCTCTGGGGCAGGAAATTCCCCAGAGGCTCATATGGACAACAAGGTGGTGGTGGCGTGTGTAGGGGTTGGAGTGGAGGCCATGGCAATGCTGGAGCACTTCCCGTCACGCTTTGCTTCTCCACTCCCCAAACCACAGGACCATTTCCTGCTGTGCCTTTCATGAAGCAGCAAATTCATAAGAATGTTGGTCTCTCATGCTGTTTGATGTGCCTACCGTCTCATAAGAGTGACCTTTCCAGAGACAAGAGTCTCACACCTGGTGGTCTGTAAGCATTTCAAGGAAAGGGTGATGTCTAAGCATCTCTCTTTTCCCCGGGCTTGGTGTTAATTATAGCATCAGTAGCAGCAATAAAGATCCATGGAATGGAGGAAAGGTCCAGGGGACAGAAGTCCAGCAAAAGTACCTGTGATGAAAGAAGGATGGTGCCAGGAGCAACCAGCCCAAATGGCCAAGAGGACACAGGTGAGCGAGCGCCCCTGCAGGCCCCATGGTCATGAGCATCTGGCCGCAGGTGAGGTGAGCACAAGAGTAGCACCCCCAGGTGGAGACTGGGGGTGGTGCACTCTTTCCCTCCCAAATGCTGTGATGGTCCTAAGCAAACTTGTCCTTGCCTGGTACGAGTTCCCACCAGCCGTGGGTGCCTCTGCAAGAACAGGCACAGAAATAACACCGTAGTGGCCTAAATAGAAGCCCTAAAATGTAAGACAACCTTACTCTTAAAAAAAAAAATAGGGGCTCCCCTGGTGGCACAGTGGTTGGGAGTCCGCCTGCCGATGCAGGGGACGCGGGTTCGTGCCCCGGTCCGGGAAGATCCCACATGCCGCGGAGCGGCTGGGCCCGTGAGCCATGGCCGCTGAGCCTGCGCGTCCGGAGCCTGTGCTCCGCAACGGGAGAGGCCACAGCGGTGAGAGGCCCGCGTACCGCAAAAAAAAAAAAAAAAGCTTGTCACTGTCACTAAATGTCATATGACATTTAGTTATATACCCTGTCAGGAGCAAAAGTTCATTCCTTGCCATTTGGGAAATGAGACAAGTTCCCTGCTGAAGCCAGCACTTGTACAACTAAATATAATTATTCTTTAGAGCAGCATGTGTTGGAGAGGCTTTAACTTCATGTCTAAGGTTGCAAAATTCAGCTCTGAGTTTGTCCCTTCCAGAAAGACATGTGAAAAGAGAAAAGTTTAACAACTGTCTAAAGTGGTCTTGCCACCCTGGGACCCTTGCCTACTCTCTGACCATGGGTTTCCCTTTTCTCTCGTCAGAGGGAGGCTCTGGCCTGCAGGGGGCGCCAGAGCCCGCACTTTGGACTCAGGTCTGGCAAAGGGCCTAGGATGGGCTCTATGCCTTCCATTCCTTCATGGGAAGTACACTGTATTTTCCGCCTTTATATTTTCTTTAAAAAAGCGGGGGGAGCTTTATATTGGAGTGCCAGTGGTTATCGCAATAAACCATATAAATGTTGCCACCTTGTTACTCCTTCAAAGACAAGCTGAGGTGTCTTCAATTGAACTCTGTATATTCACATGAAAGTGTTCTTGAATCCACATTTGCCTGTGGTTTCCGTGGTCAAGCTAGATTCTGAATGCACGCCAAACAGTGAAAGTGGGGGGCAGGTGTATTTCTTGATCATCAGAAGCTGTTCTGATTTTAAATTAAAATTCATTATTAGACGTCTGCTCAGTGTACAAGGCACTTGGGATGGAGTGGGAGTCTGGCAGACACGTCAACGGCTATCCCATGGAGACTCGGCCTCTTCCGCCTGGCGTCCCACTCCTGTGGTGGGGAGACCTTGCCCATTCAGACACACGAGCCAACGTTTGTCAGACATCCACTAAACGGGGCACCTGGAGGAGATGTAGACAGTCCCAGCTACGGATCATACCGTCCTGCCTTTGAATGCCGGCTCCACAGTTCATGACCATGTGGCCTAGGGCAAGTGGCTTAACCTCTGCAAGCTTCCGTTTCCTCACAATTAAATGGGAGTAGAAGTTGTCTCGAGAATTTTGAAAGTCTCGTGGAACTCTTAGTTCAGTGCCTGGCACGCATACTAGCCCTTAATGATATGATTATAAAGGCTTAGGCTCCACACCAGGGGCACTTGCAGTTGCATAGATGAATGAAACATTGGCCTGCCCTGGAGGCACGGTTTGCTGGGGGATACAGGTATTTAAGTAAGCAGAGGAATCAGAATGTAGCCTGTGCTACCCATGACCAGCCAGGTTAGAAGACCAGGGCTGGCCCGTGGCTTTGGCAGCTCCTATTGGAGTTGAAGGAACACAGATAGGAGGGCTCAGATGTCAGAGGCTCCAGGCTGCATATTTGGAACTGGGAGGGGTGGGTCACCTTTGGCAGACTGATTCCCACTGACTAAACTCAGGACAAACCAGAATCCAACACGATTGACTGACAGCGCGAAATGTAAAAGCCAGGTCGACTAGAACGTTTGCAGGGCGTGACCCATCTGTACCCTCTTCTGCGTGTAAGCCTCCCTGACCCACTCAGCTCCGATCAGAAGGAGCTCTGGTGTCTGTAGGGACTGTCCAATGGGAGCTGGGGGGCCACAGTGGCGACTGCAGACCCTCGGGCCCAGGCACCCACCTGTGGCTGACAGGCCCATCTGGTTAGCTAAACGAGTGTCCCCTCCCTCTCTCACGGTTCCTTGTGACCTTGCCAGGTAACGAACAGCACGCTCATAGCACCTAGCCGGGCACGCGGCAAATGTACGGTACGTCTTTGGTGACGGGCAAACCCTCTGATCGCGTGTGTCACACACATTGTACGTACTTGAGCCTTTTGTGCTGTATATTTATACTGCGGTCCTAAACCTAATAAAAATATTTGCACTGTGTCTGTTCCCTGACAGACAAAATCTTGAAGTGATTACTTAGGTGTCAGCCAAAAATTCAGAACTTAGAGTGCAGAGTTTTAAATGAATTTACATAAAATTAAATGCAACAACTCTAAGTTTACCATTCGGTGGGGTTTGACAGTAAAAGACTCAACACTCCCATTAATTCAAACAGCTCCATCCTGCCCCTTTGCAGGCAGTCCCCTCCCACCAGGTCGGCTCACTATGTACACAGATTTCATAGAAATGACATCACAGGGTGGGTAGTGCCTGGCTTCTTTCACTCAGTGCCACATTTTTGAGATTCTCAGAGTCTGGCATTGGCCCTACCGCTTCCCGGCTAAGTAGCTTTAAGCAACCTGCTTGACCCCTCAAAGTCCAGTCTCCCTGTTTTTCAAGCAGGATGACAATGAGAGGAGACTTGCATCATCTTGGTGGGGATTTGGGGGAGTTTGACACAGACTAATCTCAGTGTCTGCCACTTGTGGGGGACGGGATTAAGAAGTTTCCTGGGACATGAGACTTCTCCATGCTAAAATCTGCAAAGTCCCAGGTCAACCAAGACAACTGGTCACCCCAGGTGGTGACAGCTCAACAAATGATAGCTGCAGAGGCCAATTTACTGTGAAGCTAATGGAGGTTAAGCTTCAGGGCCCCCCTGCACAGGCTCTTCCGGGGCTCAGCAGTGCACTGGCACAGCCATGTGTTTTTGTAAGATTTCTAAAACTAAGATATGCTTGCATTCTTTCCATGAACGAGGCACCTGCCTCTCTTGCCCACCCCAACACCAACCTGTATCAGCTCCAGGCCCTTCAGAACCTGGAGCTGCCCCTGGGAGCTGCTATCACTCTTGCCGAAGCGATAGCAGCCTGCCAGGCACCCTCTCTGGTGGACAATGTGGGAAAAACTCCCCACTGACTTTCCTTCCTTCTATTTGGACATGGCTGCAGCTATGTCATGGCACCAAGGGACGGATTTGTATCTTCAGCCCGATTACGTTCTGGTTATACCATCATCGTGTTTTCTGGGTCCCCAGAATTCAAAAAGCACAGCGCAGGGCACTGTAAGAAAGCTGGCTCAGCAGGAGGGAGAGGAAGAAGCTCCAGGCTTACCTGCTCGATGGTGCCACAGCCAGAGTAGGGAACTGTGAAGGTCACCTGGCTCGAAGTAATCTGGGGCCGACACCGGTAGCTCCTGTTCCAGCCGGGAATGACAAGGTCCTTGGCAGAGTAACCCAGGGACTGGAGGTAGCCCACACTCACGCTGGCGCGCATGTGGTTCTGCAGGCAAAGCAGCTCTGGGGGCCAAGGGCAGACAGTGCGGTCAGTGTCAGCGCCCCCCCAAGCCCACAGAAAGGTGCAGAGATTGAGATGGCTGGCAGATGGTCTGCCTGCGGACACAGCTCACCACCGCGCCAGGTGCCCTGGGGCTCAAGTCAGTTTCACTCTCACGAGACCCCTTGAGGGCCCAGGGACTAGGATTTCTCTGATGGAGAAGTGAAGGCAGGGTGTGAAAAAAGCAAAATGTTTTGCTAAGTTGCCGCTTATCCATATAGTAAAGTAACGCTCGGGTTGAATTGAGGGGATGTCGGAAAATCAACATCCTTAGCTATGGACCTAAAATAGGTCCTTTAGCTAAGGGGCGGGTCAGTGCTTAAAATCCTGACCTCAGGACTTTAAAAGAGAGCCAGTACCTCACCTTGCCCGGCCCCTGGCCAATCTGTACATCGGTCCACTTAACAGCTCAAACCGTGGCCATCAGCCTCTGCTGGACATGGCCGAGCGGCCAGCTCAGACCGTCTTCAGGCAGCAGCCGAATGTGCTAGATCTCAGGACAAGGTCACAGTGTCCCACACTCTGGGAAGGCCACAAGGCCTCAAGCCAGGTGATCCCCTCTGCCCTTGACACTGACATCTCACTATCTGTTGAAAGCAACACCTTGCCCTTCTACTTCATCTCTGCTGACCACAGAAAGGCCAACGCGCCACCCATCGGCCATGTCTGGGAGCCAGAGTCCCAAGACCCACTGCCCTAGGCCCCTTTCTGCACCGGATCGAGCCTTGGTGACCTGAAAAGGCGGCCATCACTTCTCATCTCACAGCCATGGGATGGCTGAGCAGCAGGAGTCACTCTGAGGGGCCCCACCCAGACAGACGGGGACTTACTCGTGCTCCCAGGGGACAGGCTGGAGTAGTATTCAGCCTGGAACCCTCTCATCTTGATGCTGCCATCGCTGATGAAGCGAATGGACATGAAGTTGGATGACGAGGTGAAGGAGCCCCTTGCCCCATCACAAACCCGGGCGAGCAGAGGGGAGCTGTGGTAAGGGCCGTCAAACACTTCAATATAATCGTAGTTACAGCCGCCTTCAAGCCTGCGGAGACACAGCACACAGTTCTGGCTTCACTTTTTTTTTTTTTTTTTTTTTTTTGG
>NW_020171836.1:116767-122126 GCF_003031525.2 Neophocaena asiaeorientalis asiaeorientalis
CCCCTGCATCGGCAGGCGGACTCCCAGCCACTGCGCCACCAGGGATCTGGCTTCACTTTTAACCAGGATTTGATGCAGGGGGTCAGATCTCCATGAGAGGCATCACACGTCTAACCAGAAACTGTGACAAAATTAATAATTGAAAGTAATCGATTTCTCTTTTTATTGAAGTATAGTTGATGTACAATATTTACAGTTATTATAAAATATTGGCTATGTTCCCTGCATTGTATTGATGCAATGTATCCTTGTAGCTTATTTTATACATAATAGTTTCTACCTCCTAATCCCCTACCCCTGGACTGTCCCTCCTCCAATCCCTCTCCTCACTGGTCACCACCAGTTTGTGAGACTTTCTTAAATTGGGCGGAGATTCATCTTCCCATGACCTCCATACGTGGTTCTAGTCCTGCCTTTTGGGGTCACACATATGAGATCTACAGCCCCTCTCCTGACAGCCTTTTGCATCACATGAGAAAGGATCACATCCTACCTTAGACTTTTTCTTTGATCAAAAAGACCCCAGTTTCCCATAGAATTTTTTAAAATCCATGAATTCATAGTGATAGAAACAAATAATTGAACAAAAAAATACTGGGCAAGTCAAATAGCCTCTCTGCAGCTCAGGTTTCTTATTTACGAAGGTGAGATCTCCCTACCCATGTACACTGAAGAAAGCCGTCGTGAGGCTCAAACAATGTAATACGTGGAGAAGTGCTTCATAAGATGTCACAGATGGTGGTCATTGTTACTAAGACGCTGGCTCAGAACCAGTCACGGTCAACCTTCCTCCAAAGGATTTCATCCAGTCCCCACAATCCAGTGTGAATTGTAATGATGAAGAGATTAAAATAATATTGTACCTTTCTCAAAACCCCACACAAATTTCTAAGGCAGAGACTCCCAAGGCCACCGCAACCAAGAGAGAAAACTACTTTGTTCAGTGGTGGCTGTTAGAGGAGAAATTATGGACACCCCTTCCCAGGACTCTAGAAACTACTGGTGACTCGCTGTGGTCACCCCTCCTTGAACCAGTCACGTATCACTGTCATTCTGATGAAGCCTCCTCCACTTAAAACAAGGATTCCCACTCTTCGTTGGATGAGGAACAGATAACCTAACCTCTGCTGCAGGGATTTCTCCTCCTCTGCCCGAAACTCGCCCCAAAAAAGGAGGAAGTAGAGTGAAAAGGGTTCAGAAAAACTGGTGTGGTTGCTAACAGGATCCTTGTTAGTATTTCTCCTAACAATTATTATTATTACTATTATAATAAATATTGTAATAATAATAATTATCATTACTCCTAACAATAGTCCCACTGGATAACATTGCCCAAGTATTTTCATATATTTCTCTCTTGTGACCCTCCCAGTAACCAGCAAGGGTAGGAAAGCAGTTATTTTATTCTCCTCTCTTGAGGCTAAGGTGAATTAAGTGATTTCCCGTGGTCACACAGGAAATTAGTGACATAGGTGCAACTTGAAACCAGTTGCTCTGGTCCTGGTGCCACCTCTGTGCTCGGTCGAAAATGGAACCCATAAGAAGAAATGTCAACGGGGCAAACATCTCTCCTGAAGTGCTAGGTGCCGTTTATCCCCTTCTAAAGTGTCTGCAAGGTCCCTCGCACACACTTACTGGACGTCTCTGAAGACCAGAGTCACACGGTAGTTGTTTTGAACTTCGATGTCCCACACACACTTGGCATTGTTCGGATACTTCCCAGGGTAGAATGGGCTGAAAAAGCTCCCTGAAGGTTGGGACAGGAAGCCTCCACAGGAATAATTTGCTGTTGGGATAAAATGGAAATACTGATGACCCACAATGCACACTGCACAGTCACCTGGGGGAGATTTTTAAAACAATTCCCAAGACAGAAACCCACCAGGCGGTGCCTAGACCCCAGCTACACACTGATGGTCAGTGGGGCGCCTCTCCACAGAGACTGTCCTTAGGGAAAACATCTCCTCACCATTCTCCTCATCCCTCCCCGGTGTCCCTGTCACTGAGGAGAAGGGAAAGGGGACTTGTCGGGGAGCTCAGAACTTACTGGCTGGGCGGGTGGGGGTGTAAACAGGATCTGTTGACAAAGAGAAAACATAATGATCAGTTCCCTGGTACCCTTGACACAACTGTTGAGTCCTTGCTGGCTCTGTGCCTGGAAATGTGCCAACCCTGGGTTCACAGTGAATGCTGGATACAGGCCTTGCCCTCAGGGACCACACAGCCTGGAGGAGAGGATGGAAAAGAGCAAATCCCAGCGTCATGGGCTGGGACTGCGATGGAGCAAAGCCCAGGAGGTGGTGGGAGCCTGGAGCTTTGGCTCCTGACCCAGACTGAGCAGGGAAAGGGGGTTGGATAATCAGGGAGGCAAGCCAGAAAGGGAGAGAGGGTGTTCCAGGCAGAGAGAACAGTGTGTGCTGAGGAACCTAGGTGTACGTGGCACATTTGGGGAACCTTGGTGTGCATGCAGCAGGGACAGGAGGGATGGCGGGAACTAGGAGAGAATTGTGCAGAGCCCTAGAGGTTGTCCTGAGCAGTGAGGATCTGTGACCAGAAGGCCCTGAGGAATCCGTCCCCGAGACTGGGACTGACCTTGGCATCTTGTGAAGATGCCCCTAGCTGCACTGCAGAGAATGGATCAGAGGGGAGGGGCAGCCTGAAGCTGCCACTGCTTCAGGAAGCCAGGTGGGGAGGAGGGCAGGGTGGGGACGGAGAGGAAAGGTCTCAGGGGTTGGGGGAGAGGGCGAGCTCAGCAGCAGCTCGAGAGCAGCCGGTCAGGAGATCTTGCTGATCACACACCGAGCTCGGAGCTGAAGCGGGCTCCAGCCAGCCAGCGCTGACCGGGGTCTAGTGTCCAAGGGGAGGGGGGGGATCTACACGGGGGGTGGGGGGGCAGCCTCGCCTAGGGACTGACCAGAGATCCGAATCTTAGGCTGGCCAGGCTACTAAAGGGCAAAGAGGAGCCTAAAGAGAGGCCCGGCCCTCCTGGGGCTGGGACATCAGCTGCAGGCATTGCCACGTGCCAGGAAAGGCAGGAGAGGCAAACGCTTTGGAGAGCGAGCACCATGACTGCAGCTCGGGGACCAGCAGGCAAGGCTGGGGAGAAAGAAGCCGTGCCCTTTCGGTCAGGTGGAGAAATTTGATAGTTACTCTGAGTGGTTGCAGTTGATGGGTGCCACCAATCTAGAAAGAAAATGAAGTGATCTTAGGATATTGCTGGATAATTTTTTAATTCCATGGTCATCAGTTTGATGGAGAAAATAAATCCTTTTCCTTACTGCAGGACTTCTCAGAGCCTTGACCATTCCAATTTAGCACTGTGACTGGCCAAAAAGGGTCGGAGTATATAGCACTTCCCAACATACTTAGCACCAGATATTTTCTCTGTATCATAAAAATCATTTGAGGGATTGTTCTCAATGTGAAGCATTCTTTAACAGACAAACGTTTGTAGGAGTGTTCCTCGGCCATGTTTCTAGCATGGTCACAGTTCTCTATGGAATGACTACAAGTTATTTTCATTGGAAACAACCAGAAAACCAAACCTCTTCCCCCACAGCATGTCTGAATGAGCGCTGGCAGCAAGCAGTGGTAGGAGACCAGAGGGGCCCTCCAGCCAGAGATGAGTAACAGCCATAGTCGGGGGGACTCGGCTTATCACTAAAACAGATTCCAGAGTCCTCAGAGGGAAAGCACCCCATAGGAGGAGGCTGCTCTTCTCCTTCTATTTCTGGAAACCCGAGAGGGTAGAATTCCGGAGAGGAGTCTTCGGTTGGGCTGAACTGACTCACCTGTGGTAGTAGAGTAGATTTCTGGGCCTGCAAGAAAGAGGAAACATGATCAGCCTCACCACCCAGTATGTGCTGAAACACACCTAGCAGGTTCCTGAGAGAGAGATGCTGAGTACCTGGCCCCTACCCTCCAGGGCGTGAGAAGAGCGGCCTGGGAGTTGTCCAGGAGAGCTGAATAGCAAACCTCAAACTCATATATCAGTCTCCACAATAAAAACGGTTTTGGGGGAATTTCTTGTTGCAGCCTGGATTCACCCTTCTCTGCCCTGGTGGTCCACCAAGGAAGGTACTACACCAGACCCAAGAGATTCAGAGACCAAGGAATATGGGTGATGCATTCAGGGAAACTGCCCATATTTCAGGGAAGTTCAGGGTGAGAGGAGCCCAGCACAAAGAGCCCTTTTCTGGAGAAAACCACACTAAAATTGAAGTTCAATGACTTGGAAGCCAACCTGAGCAGATGAAACTGGAGGCCACGTGGTGTCCAGAGTTGTGGGAGTTCCAACTGCTGTGGGAACTGCTCTACAGGCACCCAGACACAGGGGTCCAGGAAGCCCAACATCACTTATTTCCAACGTCAAGGTGATTAGCTCTGTGTCTAGATGGCCGAGTGGTCCCAAACCAGTCCTCAGCCTCACAGCATTTATGGGCCCCCTGAGGCAGCCACACTGAGGGGTCCTCGTCTAATTCAAAATCCCATGTGTGATTTGTCCGGCCCGACCGTAGGTGATGACAAGGCTGTGCCCGGCAGGCCACACAGGAGCCACTGCCCTGCACACGGCAGACCTGCTGCCCAGACAGTGCACCCCAGTTCCCTGCGGGGGATACTGTCCCGGACTCAGGAACCAATCCCTGTACCACCTGCAGTCCTAGGCCATGACCTCCATTCAGAAACCTCGTGACAGAACTAGCCACTCTTGCCTCCGCCTTGCACTGTGGCTGTAGAAAAAGGGCTTCAAGTCACTTTCAGTTTGGTTCTTTTTTCCAATTCACCATCTACATGCCTGGCAGCTTGTCAAAGAGCTCATACTAACTCTTAGCAGAGAGACAAGGTGATGTAAGGAAGCGAGAAATGTAGAAAATGCTTTGAGAGGGGATCAGAGTGTCAGAAGGAAACCACGCCCCCAATGAGGGACAACCAGCTTATGTGAGATCAACCTGAGCAGACGACACCGGCGTCCTCGCTGTGTCCACAGTTGTGTGTGTTCCAGCCTCTGTACGCTATGGCTCCTCTGGAAGCGTCTGCTCGCTCTAGAGTGACCAGGGCAGGTACTGAGAGGTGGCAAACGTCCACCCACCCCACCTGGGGCTCCTGGCTGGAGTCTGTGGAGGTGGTTGGGGAGGGAGGGGACACCCCGGTGTCAAGAGGGACAGGACTCACCTGGCAGGGGCGTGGACTGGGTCCCGGCACCTGGGACAGAGAGAAGGCAGATCAGACACCTTGCACACCAGGGGCACCACAGGGGCAAAGGGGGACGGCGCTGAGCAGGTGACACGCTCAGTCCATGCCTGAGCCCTGCTACGCGAGGTGGGACCTCTGCCATCCTCACCCCCAAAAGAGGCTCCTC
>NW_020171837.1:0-1551 GCF_003031525.2 Neophocaena asiaeorientalis asiaeorientalis
CATGTTGTTTTTTATTTTCTTGATTTCCAAAACTTGTGTTTGTTTAATTGATTTCTTTCTAATAATCTGTGTCTCCCCTTTATTGTTTCTTTATATTTTATTGATCTATAGTTAATTTACGTTATTATATCAGTTTCAGAGGTACAACATGGTGATTCATAAATGTTTAGGTTCTTCTCCATTTATACTTATTATAAAAGAGTGGCTCTATTCCTCATGTTATACAGTACGTCACTGTAGATTATTGATTTTATGCATGGTGGATTCTTCCTCAGAATCTCCTACCACTGTTTTGCTCCTCCACCCTGTCTCTCCCTGCTGGTAACCACTAGTGTGTTCTTTAATCTGTGAGTCTGTTGTGTTGTTGTTGTTGTATTCAGTTGTTTAAATGCCACGTGTAAATGATATCATACCAGGCTTGTTTTCTCTGAGACTTACACTACTAAGCATGAAACCCTCCAAGTCCATCCATGTTCTTGCAAATGGCAAAATTTCATTTTTTTGAAGTCACCATAAAAAATCATTTTTTATCCAGTAACCTATTGACGAGCACTTAGTTTGACTCTATATCTTGTCTATGGCAAATAACACTGTTTTGAACTTTGGGGTGCAGTTATTCTTTTGAAATAGTGTTTTTGTTTTCTTCTGATATATACCCGAGTGAAATTGCTGGATATTATGGTAGTTCTATTTTTAGTTTTTTGTGGAACCTCCATTCTGCTTTCCACAGTAGCTGCACTAATTCATATTCACATCAACAGTGTACAAGAGTTTCCTTTTCTCCACATCCTCACTAACCTTTGTTATTTGTGATCTTTTTGATGACAGCCATTCTGACACGAGTGAGGTGATATCTCACAGTTTTGATTTGTATTTTACTGCCGATTAGCTATGTTTAGCATCTTTGTGAGTTCTGGCTGTCTATCTGTACTTTTTCCTTGGAAAATGTCTGTTTAGGTCTCACTTTTTAAAAAAAGATTTTGGGTGTTTTTTTGATATTGAGTTGTATGTGCTGTTTCTATATTTTAGATATTAACACTTCATTGGTCCCCTTTTTGTGTTAACGTCTTATCATGTGCAAATATTTTTGCTCTTTCAGCATGTTGTCTTTCATATTGTCTTTGGTTTCCTTTGCTATGCAAAATGTTTTAAGTTTAGTGAAGTCCCATTTGTTTATTTTTGGCTTTGTTTCATTTGCCTTAGTAGACTGAACCTAAAACTGTTGGTATCATTTATGTTGAAGAATGTTCTATATTTTCCTCTAGGAGTTTTATGGTTTCTGGTCTTACATTTAGGTCTTTTTTCAGTTTTGCGTTTATTTTATATATGGTGTGCTAAAATACTCTAATTTTATTCTTTTCCTTGTAGCTGATCCGTTTTCCCAGTACCACTTATTGAAGAGACAGTTTTTTCTCCATATTGCCTGCTTTGTCATAAATCAATTAAATATAAGTGTATGGGTTTATTTCTGGGATCTCTATTCTATTCCAGTGATCTTTATGTCTGTTTTTGCTCCAGTACTATTCTCTTTTTTTTTTTTTTTTTTTTTTT
>NW_020171837.1:1770-17040 GCF_003031525.2 Neophocaena asiaeorientalis asiaeorientalis
TGTGGTACGTGGGCCTCTCACTGTTGTGGCCTCTCCTGTTGCAGAGCACAGGCTCGGGACGCGCAGGCTCAGCGGCCATAGCTCACGGGCTTAGCCGCTCCGCGGTATGTGGAATCTTCACATACCGGGGCACGAACCCGTGTCCCCTGCATCGGCAGGCAGACTCTTCACCACTACGCCACCAGGGAAGCCCAGTACTATTCTCTTTGATTAATGTAGCTTTGTAGTATAGTCTGAAGTCAAGGTGCGTGATGCCTTCAGCTCTGTTCTTTCTCAAGATTGTTTTGGCTATTTGTGGTCTTTGTGTTTCTATAGAAATTTTAAAATTATTTTTTCAAGTTCTGTGAAAATGCTTTGGTATTCTGATAGGGATTGCATTAAATCTGTAGATTGTCTTTGGTAGTATGGTTATTTTAACAGTATTAATTCTTCCAGTCCATACACCTGCTATAGTTTCCCATCTTTTTCTGTTGCCTTGTCTTCAACTTCCTTCTTTCACCAATGGCTGATAGATTTCTGAGTACATGTCTTTTACCTGCTTAGGTGTGTTTGTTCCTAGGTATCTTATTCTTTTTGGTGTAATTGCATATGATATTGTTTTCTTAATTTTTCTTTCTGACAGGTTTGAGTTTTGTTTTTTCTTCTTTTTCTAATTCCTTCAGGTGTAATGTTAAGTTGTTTATTTGATATTTTTCTTGTTTCCTAAGCATAAGCTTGTATCACTATAACTTCCCCCTGTGAACTGCATTGGCTGTGTCCTATAGGTTTTGGATCATTGTGTGTTCATTTTCATTTCTCTCTGGGTATTTTTAGAATCCCTAAATAATTTCTTCAGTGTTCCTTTCTTCCCCTTTTATTCCCTTCATCTGTGATGTGAGGACTATCTTTAATATTATGTTTGGATTTCTTTCAGTTTGTGTGTGTGTGTGTGTGCGTGCGTGTGTGAGATTATTTTAAGTTGCTGAGCTGTTAATTTCAAATGGACATTAACAACCCTGCATTTTTACTCTCCTCCCCCACAGTTACTGAATTTGACCTTATATTTTACATCTGCTTGTTTTGTGTGTCCCTTAACTTATTGTGAATATAGATGATTTTATTAGTGTTTTCTTTCATCCTTCCTACTAGCTGTGTACATGGTTGATTTACTACCTTTACTACCTTTATTGAATATTTGCCTTAAGCAATGAGGTTTTTCCTTTAGTAAGTTTGCTTTCCTAATGTTTATGATTCAGTCAAGGCCTTTTCTTTTTCACTTAGAATAGCCCCTTTAAGATCTCTCATAAAGCTCGTTTGGCGATTCTGAGGTCTTAGTTTTGTTTTAGAAACTTTAGATCTCTCCATCAAATTTGAAGGAGAGCCTTTCTCGGTAGAGTATTTTTGGTTATAGGATTTTCCCTTTCATGAGTTTGAATATACCATGCCACTCCCTTCTGGCATGCAGAGGTTATCCTGAAAAGTCAGCTGATAACTTTATGCAAGTTCCCATGTTTGTAACTTGACGCTTTTCCTTTGCTCCTTTTAATAGTGTCTTTTTATCTTTATTTTTCTGCTATTTTAATTACAATGAGTCTTGGTATGGTCCTCTTTGGGTTGATCCTGTTTTGGCCTTACTGTGTTTACTGGACATGCATGTCTGTTTTCTTTCCCAGGTTAGGGAAGTTTTCAGCTTTTATGCCTCCAGGTATGTTCTACACTGCTTTCTCCTTCCTTTTTGCTTCTGGGACCAGTATAATACAAATGTTAGTACACTTGATGTTGTTTCACAAGTCTGTTCAACTTTCCTCATTTCATTTTATTCTGTTGTTTTACTGTTCATCTTCAGTGATGGACAGTACTCTGTCCTTTAGTTTTTTGATCCATCCCTCTGTATCCTTGAGTTTACAGTAGTTTCCTTTAAGTGTAATTTTCATTTCATTTATTGTACTCCTCATCTCTGTTTGGTTGTTCTTAGGAGTCTAACTCTTTTAAAAAGCTTCTAACTTCTTGCTCTGGTCGTCCATTCTTCTCCTGAGTTCTTTGATCATCTTTACAGTCCTTACCTTGAACTCTTTCTTGAGTAGATTGGCTATCTTCACTTCACTTAGATCTTCTTCTGGGTTCTCATCTTGTTCCTTCATTTGGATCGTGTTTCTGTGTCATGTCATTTTTCTTAACTTGCTGTTTTTATTGCTATGTATGTAGTAGGTTCGTTACATTTCCTGACCTTGGAGAAGTGTCCTTTTGTAGGAGAGGTCCTATGTGTCCCAGCAGCCCACTGTCCCCTGGTCACTAGAACTATATGTTCTAGGTGTACCCCCTATGCGGACTGCTTGCGCTCTTCTGTTGTGGTGGGCTGACTACTGTGGGTGGTCTGGTAGGCTTGGCTGCCCCCAGACTGACTGTTTTCCAGGCTCTGCCTTGTATGGAGGCTGTCTGTGTTGCTTGCTGGGATGAAATCATAAGGCAGCTGGCTGTACAACGCTGGGAGACATCAAATCTAGTGCTGGTTCACTTATGGGTAGAGTTGCAGTTCAGGTGATATCAGGGCTAGTGCCCAGTCACTGGTCCTGGGGCTATGCTGGCTACTGGGAGGAAGACACAGGTCCTGAGTTCTGGTGGTGGGACCCTGGATTCTCAGAGTTGGTGTTGGATCACTGTACCTGACACAGCTATCTTCAGGGTCTGGGGTATCCCTAATCTTGTGTTGGCATTCTGATGGTCAGGGTCAGGATCCATCTGAGTCCCTGGCTGTTTCTGGCCTGCAAGTGAGTGGCCTGGTTACATAGACTGCTGGGCTGTGGTATTCCTGGAGCTGTTGCATGCCTGTTGGTGTATGTGGCTGATCCCACTGCTAGAGCAGGTTTGCTGTTGGGTAGGTCCAAGCTCCATCCAGTCCCTGTGCAGTAAGTAATCACCTGAAGACAGTTGAGGCTGATTTCAAGGCCAGAGCTGGCTCACTTGTTGGAGTGGCCAGGGATTCTGAGGCTGGTGCCTGCCCACTGGTGGGTGGAGTTGGTATCCAGGGTCTCTGTCTGAGGGGTCTTGGATCTAGTGCCTGTGCACTGACGTGTGGAGGCTGGTCCTGGGGCTTCTGGTGGCTGGGCCATGTCCAGGGGCAGCTGTGCGTTGAGAGAGACTGAAGACACCTGTTGGCTGGTGGGTGTAGCTGTGTCCCTGCTCAGTTAGCTGCTTGGCCTGCGGCCCCCTAGTGCTGTGTCTATAGTCTGGTGGAAATTGGTGGGGCTCGGTCCTGAGGCTGATAAGCTAGAGGGAAGATTCTGAAATTATGCTTGCTGCTACCAGTGGCCACGAGGTAGAAGGAGCTCCCCAAAATGGATGCTGTCAGTGTCTATGTCCCTGAGAGTGTGCTGTAGTTGCCTCTTGCCTCTCTGGGAGACTCTCCAAGATCAGGAGGTAGGTATGACCCAGGATGCTTTCAAATTCCTGCTTATGTTCTGATTCTCGGATCATGTGGGATTTTGTGAGCATCCTTTAAGAGTAGAATCTCTATTTCCCACAACCCTCTGGCTCCCTGGAAAATAAGCACTACTGGTCTTCAAAGCCCAACTTTCTAGGGACTCTTCTTCCCAGCACAGGATCCCTGGGCTTGGGAGCCTGATGTTGGGTTCATACCCCTTGCTACCAGGGAGCACCTCTGAAATTGTAATTATTCTCCCATGTGTCGGCTACACACCTGGTGGTATGGGTCTTGAGTATATTGAGACTTTTCCCCTTCCTTCCTGTCTTGTCGTGGTGTCTTCCTTATGTCTTTAGCTGTAACACATTTTTTATGTTAGGTCCCGGCCTTTTTCATCAATTGCTGTTCTGTAAACAGTTGTGACTTTGGTGTGCCCATGAGAGGCATGAAGCTCTGGGTGTTTGAATGCTACCATCTTGAACAATCTCTCCACTTCATTCTTAAATCATATTATTTAATTTTTCTTAGTATCTTATTTGATTCACGACAGTTGGAAATTTATTATCACTCATGTTTACTTCTGCTGTTTTAAAAAATTGAATAGTGCATTCATTCATTTTGAAATGGAGATAGTGACCTGTGAATTTCCATACCTCAAAAATCAAGGATAGGACAAAAGGATTTTCTACCTGTGTTACCCTCAAACTCTGCACCCGACCCCAGCCTGGGGATTAACCTCTTGCACCCATGCTCACCTTCTGTTATGGGACCGTTAACCATCATTCCATCTGTATGTGTGTTGACAAAGTGAACTATAGTCTTTCCAGTTTTTGTTTTATGGTTTTTGTTTTATGGAACAGTCCTACTATGAATATACATTTACTGGTCTGCTGAAGTTCATATATAAACCTGTCAAGCACATTACCGGAATTGGAATTGCTTGTATATACACTTTGATAAATTTTAGAGAAAATGGTAGAACAGAAGTAAATTGTATTTCAAATCCCACCATATTCTCACACCATGAAAACCCTTCCCTTTTTAATATATTTGTGTGTAGTTTATCGTTATGCCCATAGTATATTTCGCAGAGATGGGTAAGTGTTATGTTTCTTGCTAAAAAGTTTACTGTATTGTTCAGTCGGGTTTTTAGTGGTTTTAGCATCATCATATTTCCCTGAGCTCGCAAATACAGGAGCTTCTCTCACACTGTCTTTTACGCTCTGCTGTTTTATATTGCCCTACTAATTCTCAGTCCTGGTTTTTCTTTATGTTCTTCATCAACCTGGATACGTTATACTATTTCCTCCCTTATCCAAGACCAATGAAATAGAATAGAGCACCCACAAATAAACCCTGATATATGGCCAAATGATTTTTGACAAGTTGCCAAGACTTTTAAAAGTAGGAAGGATAGTATTTTCAACAAACGGTGCTGAGAGGTCTTGTTGTCAACATGCAAAAGAAGGAAGATGGACCCTTACCTAACATCATAGGCAAAAATTAATGAAAATGTATTAAGAAACTAAATATTTGGCCTAATAAAATAAAAAGTCTTTGAAGAAGACACACGACCAGAGCTTCATGACATTGGAGTTGGCAGTGTTTCCTCAATATGAAATGAAGGAATAACAAATGCACAGCTAACAAAAAAATAAACAATTTTCAGTACATAACTTTTTAAAAACGTGTATCAAAGAAATGGAAACAGAGTAAAATGGCAACCCACAAGATGGGAGAAAATATTTGAAAGCCATATATCTGACAAGAGATATCTATCCAGAATATACAGAGAACTCCTACAACTCAACAAAAAGCAAACATCCTGATTCAAAAATGGATAAAAGACTTGAACAGATGGTTCTTCAAAAAGATGTACAAATGACTAAGCACTTGAAAAGATGCTGCATATCACTAAATGCATGTTTAAATATTTGTGTGCATGCATTTGCAGACAAACACACACACAAGCAGAAAACAAGTACTGGTGAGGATGTGAGGGAGTTGGAAGCATTGTGCTATGTCAGTGGGAATGTAGAATGATACAGCTGCTTTGCAAAACAGTATGGCAATTTTTCAGATATTGAAAAATAGAATTACTACATGATCCAGGAATTGTACTATGTGGTGTACCCAAAGGAATTGAAATCAGGGTCTTAAAGAAATATTTTTACTCCAATGTTTGTAGCAGTAATAATCACAGTAGCTAAAATATGAAAGCAACCTAAGTGTTCATCCACTAATTCCTGGATAAACAAAATGTGGTATACCCATATAATACAATATTATTCAGTCTTAAGAAGGAAAAGATCTAGGAATATGCTACAACATGGAGGGATCGTGAGGAAATTTAGCTACCAAAAATGCCATTTTTGTGACGTTCAATGAGTCATAACAATACAACTACTTATTCCAACTATATGGGGTACTTAGTATAGTCAAAACCATAGAAATTGAGAGGGTAATGATGCTTTTCATGTGGTTATGGAACAAAAAGGAAAGTTATGTTTAAAGGATATTGAGTTACAGTTTTAAAAGATAGAAAAGCATTAGAAAGTAAATGGTGATATTGGTTGCCCAATAATATGAATGTATTTAATAACACTGAACGGTACACTTCATAATAATTAACATGCCATATTTTATGTTATTTGATTTTACCAACATACAAAATTGGGAAAGAATGTAATATCAGGAAAGGGAGTGGACCTGGGATGGAGCAGAGAGTAGTCAGAAGGGTGAGACACTGCATATTTTGAAGAAGAAGAAGCGAGAGTCTTCATTGGCCAGAAGAGAATTTATAAAAAAATTAAAAATTACTCTGAGGGTGTATTAAATAGATATCTATGGGTGTACTGCTATCTCCCGTGAGTTATCTTAAAGAGTCTTTAATAAAGTCCATAAGGCTTGCTGAGGATTTTTTAAAAACTGGATTCCCTAGGAGATAATTAGAGGGTGGTACTTAAGTCTATGTCTAGGTTGACAGATTTTGCAGGGAAGACGAACCTGAGAACAGTGGAAGTCCTGAGAGTGTAAGTACATGGAAATTAGAAAAAAAATAGTAAAGGGAATTAGGAAAACTTTGGACTTTGAAGGTCATGGATTACTGAGTCAGACCTTTGATATCTAAGAGTTATATATGCAGCTGCTATTTGGATTACTTGTTGATACAGGTAAGTGGAAAAACTAGAGTTGTTTTTAAGTGTAGGTAAGATATAATGAGAGGATGGAGGTGGAACGTAGGGAGGCCCAGAGAAAAGTGGGAAGGTCATATTGGGCCACAACGGTGGTAATATCCCGCAGAACAGATGGTAGAGCAGACTATGGATTCATCTTTCTTATTTCGGTTCCCCACCTCATCCTTAATAATTCTTTGGGAATATTTCATTGCTCTGTGATGCAGGTACAGAATTCGAGTGAGGAGACTACAGCCCTCAGAGTCCAGCTGTCTGAGTCCTCAGTGTGCTTCAAATGATGGAGAACTATTGCTTCTTTATGAGAAGAGTTAGTACCTTGTAGTTAATCTAAAGCTGGAGCTTATGCAATATTGATTCCATTTTATATATACTGTTGGCATGGAGGTTCCTCCTCCTCTTTCCTTGACCATTATGAAATGAATCTATATTTCTCAATATTTGGGTATATCAGTTAAATACATTAAGTAAAGGAATCCTTTGTATTGCTTCCTGCATAGTTTGCCTCTTTCTTCTTTCTCTTTTACCTTTACTAAATTAGCACAGGGAGAGACCTTGAAATGTTCTAATCAGGAGAGATTAGAACATCATATTACTAGAGAGGTTGGTTGGACAGAGCAGGGGTCCCATTGAGAATCATAGCTTGTTTCTACTGGAAGTGTACTTGTATAGGGTAGATGCCTCCAGGAAACCATGAATATTCCAATGTCCCTGCAGGAGTTCATTAAGAGAGGCAGGATCTGGTACCAGATTAGTGTACTGTGACATGTTTGTCAGTCATCTGATGTGAGATTCTCAGAGCCAATCCCATATGTTAGGGATGACTGCAGAGTGATGCAGAACCTGTGAAAGCCTTTGATTGCATGTTAAATATGAAGCTCTGATTTCAGGGAGAATTTTCTTACCTGACTGAATGTCATACTTCTGTGGGTATGAGATTCTGTGTTTTTCCTCTGTTGATGACCACTGCCTGAAAATCATTAGAGGATCATGTCTAGACAGCATTCTTTATTTAATTTCTTAAAGAAGAAAACATGGAAAACATTTTGATCCACTTTCAAATTGTGGATCAAGGGGAATGACATCAGTGAAACTGTCTGAGTAGGGAGCTCTGGCTTGTGTCCATCCCCAGAAACACTGACATAGGTGGTAAAACCTGTCAAAATTATCTTATCAACACATGTAAGTTTTCTTTTCTTTTTGCCATGTAGATTTATCATTCATTGAAACTTTACTTACTACAGGATGTGGAGAATAAACAAGGAAGTAGAAACTGTGTTTCCTGATGAGAGAATCACTAAGTCAAATTAGCTGTTTTAAGCTATGTCTTACTCACCTTGACCGTAATTAAACAAACAAACAAAACACTTTGTTTTTTTTGTAAGTCAGTTCCGACATTTCATAGTTAAAGACAAGGTTACAGATACAGACTTAGATTTACCAGAATTGAGTATAATTTTGATTGTACCTGTGTTGAATATATGAGCATGACCTGCTACAAAACTTCATTATACTTATTGCCACAACTGACAAATTCCCTTTTTCCACTTCTGATATGTTGCATGTAAGGAATGCATAGGTCACTAACCCCAGTTGGTCACAGGTAAACTCTGCCACATGGATTACTGCATGTTTTCCTGTTATAAAGACCCTACATTCTCGAGTATCATGCCTGCAGAGTATCTGGGCTCTTCTTTTTTCTGGCTAAAGGTTTGATAATCACCTAATTTTATGAGAAATATAAAATTGTATTTGCATGTTCTTCAGGTTTTTATTTATCCATTCTCTTTCAAGTCCTAAGTGCAAATATTAAAGTGATTTCCAAGAGCGTGGTAAATAAGTCAGCTACCTTTATGCTCCAAAGTTAGCAATAAAGCATAATACAATTGTAAATGCATTATTGTGTGATTAATATGTAGATACTTACGTAAATGCAATTTTAGTAATGCTTTGTGGAGAGCTTCAGAATGTAGGTATTAGAAGAAAAAGAAGGAGCTCCTGAAACAATCAGGAAATTATAGAGAAGTCTTTGTTTCTATAATTATCCATCTGAAATAATGTATTTTCTCAGAAATAAACTAGGCATAAAATTGTAGGAAAAAGCTACATAAAATGAAACAGCATGTGCGATGGCCATACAAGGAAAATAATATTCTCAGAGAATAATGAACAGTGTGGAATTCAGCAGATTCAGAGAGTAAATCTTTGGAGAGCCTAATTATGAGTTCCTCATATTTCATCTTTGGAGAGCCGGTAGTCATTTGAAATATGATGTTATACGGTGACATTAACATACTCAAATACTTTCGTTTAGAATGACCACTTAGAACCAGAATAAATGAAACACAAAATTATGTTTTTGTTGATTTTTAAAAACCTCAGGTGAGTGTTGATAATTTAAAAATACATGATGTCTTGAGTAAAGTTGCCTGGAATTTGAGATCTGTAAAAAAGCATTTCTTTTATGTAATGCTAGGATGCTAATTGGATATTTTTGCAAGAAAGAGATTTCAGGATGCAAATCTCGTGTCTCTAAGGTGGATAGTCAGTTCATGGCGGAACCTTCTATTAAACCTGTGTGAGTGGAGAAATATTTCTTTGGAAGTAAGAGGTCCCGAATCCACTTTTAATAAAGTTAGTGGTTTAAAGTATACAAAATGAGCAAAATGGCTACTTCTGAACATTACGAAAAAAATAATATAGTTTTTCTGCATTTATATTATAAAGCTGATGTAAAATATCAAAAATTCTTTATTTTGAAAGACAATATAATCAATTTGAAATAATTTATATATTGAACCTGTGGTACACACACACAATAAAATTAATTTAAAAATTTTTTTGCATTTAAAAAATATTTTCAAGTGTAGTTGATTTATAATTTTGTGGGTTTTTTTAATACATGTTTATTGGAATATAATTGCTTTATAACATTGTGTTAGTTTCTGCTTTAAACCAAAGTGAATCAGCTCTATGTATACATATATTCCCCATATTCCCTGCTCTTGAGCCTCCCTCCACCTTCCCTATCCCACCCCTCTGGGGGGACACAAAGCACCGAGCGGATCTCCCTATACTATGCGGCAGCTTACCACTAGCTGTTTTACATTTGGTAGTGTATATATGTCTGTGCTGCTCTCTCACTACGTCCCCATCTCCCCTTCCCCCCCGTGTCCTTAAGTCCGTTCTCTAAATCTGTGTCTTTAGTCCTGCCCTGTCACTAGGTTCCTCAGTACCATTTTTCTAGATTCCATATATATGTGTTAGCGTACGGTATTTATTTGTCTCTTTCTGACTCACTTCACTCTGTATGACAGACTCTAGGTCCAACCACCTCACTACAAATAACTCAATTTTGTTCCATTTTATGGCTGAGTAATACTCCATTGTATATATGCGCCACATCTGTCAATGGACATTTGGGTTGCTTCTATGTCCTGGCTATTGTAAATAGTGCTACAGTGAACATTGTGGTACATGTATCTTTTTGAATTATGGTTTTCTCCAGGTATATGCCCAGTAGTGGGATTGCTGGGTCATATGGTAGTTCTATTTGTAGTTTTTAAGGAACCCCCATACTGTTCTCCATAGTGGTTGTGCCAGTTTACATTCCCATCAACAGTGCAGGAGGGTTCCCTTCTCTCCACACCCCCTCCAGCATTTGTTAATTGTAGATTTTTTTAATGATGGCCATTCTGATCAGTGTGAAGTGGTACCTCATTGTAATTTGGATTTGCATTTCTCTAATAATTAGTGATGATGAACATCTTTTCATGTGCCTATTGGCTATCTGTATGTCTTCTTTGGGGAAATGTTTCTTTAGGTTTTCTACTGACTTTTTCCATTGAGTTATTTGTTATTTTGTTATTGAGTTGTATGAGCTGTTTGTATATTTTGGAAATTAAGCCCTTGTCAGTCTCATCATTTGCTAATATTTTCTCCCAGTACATAAGTTGTATTTTCATTTTGATTATGGTTTCCTTTGCTGTGAAAATCTTATAAGTTTGATTAGCTCCTCTTTCTTTTTTGCTTTTACAGTAAGTCCCCTACATATGAACAAGTTCTGTTCCAAGAGTGCGTTTGTAAGTCCAATTTGTTTGTAAGTCCAATAAAGTTAACCTAAGTACCCAACTTACACAGTGGGCTATATGTTACTGTACTATAAGAGGTTCATAATACTTTTCACACAAACAATACATAAAAAGCAAACACAAAAATAAAGAAAACATTTTTAATCTTACAGTACAGTAACTTGAAAAGTACGGTAATACAGTACAACAGCTGGGATACTTGGGCTGGCATCGAGGGAACAGGGAAAAAGTTACTGATTGGAGGAGGGAGAGGAGGTGGGAGATGGTAGAAGTGAAGGATTATCAGCAGTAGGAGACAGAGGACAAGCTGCCATTTCACTCATGCCTGACGGTGATGGCACAGGTTCTGGTTCCTTGCTGGATTTAATTCTATCTACCCTCTTGAAAAAATGATCCATTGATGTCTGTGTAGTAGCTCTTTTTTTCTCATCATAGATGACAAGGTAGCACTGGATTGCATTCTGAATGGTTGCTGCAACTTTGGGTACCATTTTATGTTCGGGTCCTTTACTTCAAAAACTAACAGTGCCTCCTCAAATAAAGAAAATTCCCTTGCCATTTTCTGTGTCGTGAATCTCTTCAGTTCTTCAGTTACTTCTTCCTCCTGTCCCTCTTCATCCTTTCTCTGGGGCTCCAATTCCATCACGTCTTCTTTAGTAAGCTCCTCATGTTGCACAGCAAGGTGTTCAATGAAAGCGTCCTCTTGCAGATTTAACTCCAGCTTCTCGCTGAGGGTCACTATGTTGGGGAAGACGTCTTCGGACTTCTCATCTACCTTCTCAAATCCATAAAAATCATGAACAAACTGTGGGAAAGCCTCTTCCAAACCCCATTCATGGTGACTGCCATACCCTCACACCAAGCAAAGTCAATGTTTTTTATGGCCTTGTAGATGTTATAGTTCTTCCAAAATTGTCCCTAGGTTGTTCCTGATTTGTCACTTACCTTTACTGCCTGACAAAAAGTGTGACATAAATAATATTTCTTGAAAGTTGCTATAACTCCCTGGTCCGCAGGTTGGATGAGCAACGTAGTATTCGGTAGCAGATGCACTACTTTGACGTTGGGATGAAAGTCATCCATGGATGGGGGGTGGCGCAGAGCATTGTTGAGCAGCAAAAGAATGTTTTGCTGGGACGTCCTTCTCCAAGCAGTATTTCTCTACCTCTGGGATAAACTGGTGGAAAAACCAGTCCTGGGAAATGGCCTGTGTATTCCAGGCTTTGGGGTTACGCTTCCACACAACAGGAAGAGAGCCCTTGGCTATGTTTTAAGGGTTTTTGGGTTCTCTGAATGATAAACTAAAAGAGGCTTCAGCTTCATATCACCAGAAGCATTGCCACCAAACAACAGACTATCCTTTGCTTCTTTATAGCCCAGCATCAACTTCTCCTCCTTACAGATGTAATTTCGGTCTGGCGTCCTCTTCCAGTACTGTTGTGTCTCATCGACATTAAAAACATGCTTCGGTAAATACACACCATCATCAATAATTTCTCAAAAGTGTTTCATGCAGTTCCTGGACAGCTATGCTATCTGCATTTGCTGCCTCTCCACTTACTTTTACATTGTGGAGTTTGGCTCTAGCCTTGAACTGATGAAACCAGCCATGGCTGGCATTAAAAAATGTGCCCTCTGATTCTTTGTCGTGTTTCTTCAAGTCTTCATAAAGGCCTTTTAGCTTTCTCTTGAATCAGCATAAGCTGAGCAGGATGTTGATCCTACATCCATACACTGAGAAGTTTTTCTGCATCTCCATCACTTTTCCATGTTTCTTCGATATTTTGTCAAAATCATCGGCACGGCAGACTTCACATGTTCCATGATCTTGTCCTTGTTCTTTAGAATCGTGTCAATGGTTGAATGATTCATGTTATAAGAATGAGCGATGTCTAACATCTATTTGCCTCGCTCCACTTTCTCAATTATTTTCACTTTTGTTTCCATCATTATCGCGTGGCGCTTCTTAGCAGTACCCGCTACATCATCGTTGCTTTTACGCTTTCCTCCAGACATCTTGGGCTTGAAATAAAGGTACTGTACTACTGTACTCTACACAGTACTGTAAACTACACAAAAGAACAACCACTTATAGAGGATGCACACACATGACAATTTATGCCAGCCAGACACGTGAGCTAACTTACATGATTGGACATGTGAATGGACGTTTGCATCTTTGAAAGTTTGCAACTTGAAGGTTCATATGTAGGTGACTTACTGTATTTGTACTGCCCTAGGAGATCTACCTAGGAAAACTTTGGTATGATTTATGTCAGAGAATGTTTTGCTTATGTTCTCTTCTAGGAGTTTTAAGGTTTCCTATCTTATATTTAAGCATATAAGCCGTTTTGAGTTTATTGTTATGTATGGTGTGAGGGTATGTTCTGACTTCACTGATTTGCATATGGCTGTCCAACTTTCAAAACACCACTTGCTGAAGAGACTGTCTTTTCCCCATTTGTATATTCTTGCCTCCTTTGTCGAAGGTTAATTGACCATAGGTGTGTGGGTTTATTTCTGGGCTCTCTATTCTAGTCCATTGATCCATATATCTCCTTCTGTGCCAATACCTTGCGGTTTTACTTACTGTAACTTTGTAGTATTGTCTGAAGTCAGGGAGGGTTATGCCTCCTGCTTTGTTCTTTTTCCTCAGGATTGTGTTGACAATTCTGGATTTTTTGATTCCATATACATTTTAGGATTATTTGCTCTTGTTCTGGGGAAAATGTCATGGGTAATTTGATAGAGATCACATTAAACCTGTAGATTGCCCTGGGTAGTATGGCCATTTTAACACTATTATATCTTGCTGTCCAAGAACGTGGGATGTCTTTCCATTTCTTTGAATCATCTTCAGTTTACTTTACTAATGTTTTGTAGTTCTCAGCGTATAAGTCTTTCACCTCCTTGGTGAGGTTTACTCCTAATTAAGTGTTGTTTTTTTTTTTCGATGCCATTTTAAAAGGGATTGCTTGTTTATGTCGCTTCCTGAAATTTCATTGTTAGTGTAAAGAAATGCAACCAGGGACTTCTCTGGTGGCTCCATGGTTGAGAATCCACCTGCTAATACGGGGGACATGGGTTCGAGCCCTGGTCCAGGAAGATCCCACATGCTGTAGAGCAACTAAACCTGTGCACCACAACTACTTAACCTGCACTCTAGAGCCCGTGAGCCATAACTACTGAGCCCGTGTGCCACAACTACTGAAGCCCGCCTGCCTAGAGCCTGTGCTCTGCAACAAGAGAAGCCACTGCAATGAGAAGCCTGCACACTGCAAGGAAGAGGAGCCCCCACTGGCCACAACTAGAGAAAGCTCATGCGCAGCAATGAAGGCCCAATGCAGCCAAAATAAATTTTAAAAAAAAGAAAGAAATGCAACCAATTTATGTATGTTAATCTTGTATCCTGCTACTTTGCTGAATTCGTTTATCAGTTCTAGTTGTTTTTGTATGGAATTCTTAGGGTTTCCTTTATATGTATTATCATGTAATCTGCATATAGTGTCAATTTTACCTCTTCCCTTTCAATCTGGTTAGAATTTATTTCTTTTTCTTGTCTGACTGTTGTGACTAGGACTTCCAATACTGTGTTGAAGAGAAAAGGTGAGAGTGGGCATACTTGTCTTGTTCCAGATTATAGCAAGAAGGATTTCAGCTTATGAACATTGAATATTATATTGGCTGTAGGTTTGTCATAAATAGCTTTTCTTATGTTGAGATATGTTCCCTCTATACCCCCTTTGGTAAGCGTTTTTTACCATGAATAGCTGTTGAAGTTTTTCAAATGCTTTTTTTGGCCTCTATTGAGATGATCATTTGTTTTTTTGTTTTTACTTTGTTGATGGGGTGTATCACTTTGATTGATTTGCATATGTTGAAACAACTTTGTGACACTGGGGTGAATCAAATTTGGTCATGGTGTATGATCTTGTCATGTATTGTCAGATTCGGTTTCTTAATATTCTGTTGAGAATTTTTGCATCTATATTTATCAAAGATATTGGCCTGTAATTTTCTTTTTTGGTAGTGTCTTTCTCTGTGTTTTTTTTAAAGTCTTTATTGAATTTGAGGTATATGGGATCTTAGCTCCCTGACCAGGGATTGAACCCGCACCCCCTGCACTGGAAGGCAAAATCTTAACTGCTGGACTGCGAGAAAAGTCCCCATCTGTTTTTGTTTGTTTGTTAATAAATTTATTTATTTATTTATTTTTGGCTGCATTGGGTGTCCGTTGCTGTGCGTGGGCTTTCTCTAGTTGCGGCAAGCAAGGGCTACTCTTCGTTGTGGTGCATGGGCTTCTCATTTTGGTGGCTTCTCTTGTTGCCGAGCATGGGCTCTAGGCACACGGTCTTCAGTAGGTGTGGCTCTCAGGCTCAGTAGTTGTGGCTCCCGTGCTCAAGAGCACAGGCTCAGTAGTTGTGGTGCACAGGCTTAGTTGCTAACCAGTGTATGGGATCTTCACAGACCAGGGCTCGAACCCGTGTATCCTGCATTGGGAGGCAGATTCTTAACCACTGTGCCATCAGGGAAGTCCTCCCCCCATATGGTTTTTTTTTTTTTTTTTTTTTTTTTTTACGGTAGC
>NW_020171837.1:17551-36098 GCF_003031525.2 Neophocaena asiaeorientalis asiaeorientalis
GGACCAGGGCACGAACCCGTGTCCCCTGCATCGGCAGGCGGACTCTCAACCACTGCGCCACCAGGGAAGCCCCCCCCCCATATGGTTTTGATAGCAGGGTGATGATAACTTCATAGAATGTCTTTGGAAGTACTCCTTACTCTTCAATCTTTTGGAAGAGTTTGAGAAGAATCAGTGTAAGTTCTTCTTTGTATATTTGGTAGAATTTGCCTGTGAAACCATCTGATCCTGGACTTTTGTTGGTAGGGAGTTTTTTAAAATTACAGATTCTATTTCACTTTTAGTGATCAGTCTGTTCAAGTTATCTATTTCTTCTTGATTCAGTTTTTGTTGGCTGTAAGAAAACAACATACATTTTTAGATTATATCATTTCTTTTTATGGCTAAGTAATGCTCCATTGTATATTGAAGATGTGTGACATCTTCTTTATCCATTCATCGGTTGATGGACACTTGGGTGGCTTCCATGTCTGGGCTATTGTAAATAGAGCAGTAATGAACATTGTAGTACATGACTCTTTTTGAATTTTGGTTTCTCAATGTATATGCCCAGTAGCGGGATTGCTGGGTCATATGGTAGTTCTATTTTAGGGAACCTCCAAGTTTTGAATTTTAGTGGTGAGAGTGGGCAACCTTGTCTTGTTCCTGATCTTGGTGGAAATGGTTTCAGGTTTTCACCATTGAGAATGATGTTGGCTGTGGGTTTGTCATATATGGCCTGTATGGTGTTGAGGAAAGTTCCCTCCATGCCTGCTTTCTGGAGGGTTTTTATCATAAATGGGTGTTTAATTTTGTCAAAAGCTTTTTGTCTAGAGCATTTAATCCATTTACATTTAAGGTAATTATCGATATGTATGTTCCTATTATCATTTTCTTAATTGTTTTGAGTTTGTTATTGTAGGTATTTTCCTTCTCTTGTGTTTTCTGCCTAGAGAAGTTCCTTTAGCATTTGTTGTATAACTGGTTTGGTGGTGCTGAATTCTCTTAGCTTTTGCTTGTCTGTAAAGTTTTTAATTTCTCCGTCAAATCTGAATGAGCTCCTTGCTTGTTAAGTAATCCTGGTTGTAGTTTTTTTGCTTTCATCACTTTAAATATGTCCCGCCAGTCCCTCCTGGCTTGCAGAGTTTCTGCTGAAAGATCAGCTGTTAGCCTCATGGGGATTCCCTTGTATGTTATTTGTTGTTTTTCCCTTGCTGCTTTTAATATTTTTTCTTTGTATTTAATTTTTGATAGTTTGATTAATATGTGTCTTGGCATATTTCTCCTTGGATTTATCCTGTATGGGACTCTCTGAGTTTCCTGGACTTGATTAACTCTTTCGTTTCCCATATTAGGGAAGTTTTCAACTATAATCTCTTCCAATACTTTCTCAAGTCCCTTTCTTTTTCTCTTCTTCTTCTGGGACCCCTATAATTCGAATGTTGTTGCATTTAATGTTGTGCCAGGGGTGTCTCAGATTGTCCTCAATTCTTTTCATTCTTTTTGCTTCACTCTGCTCTGCGATAGTTATTTCCACTATTTTATCTTCCGGGTCATTTATCCATTCTTCTGCCTCAGTCATTCTGGTTTTGTTTCCTTCTGGAAAATTTTTAATTCCATTTATATTTAATTCCATCATTGTTTGCTTTTCTGTTCTTCTGGGTCCTTGTTAAGCGTTTCTTGTATCTTCTCCATTCTAGTTCCAAGATTTGGGATCATCTTTACTATCATTACGCTGAATTCTTTTTCAGGTAGACTGCCTATTTCCCTTCATTTGTTTGGTATGGTGGGTTTTTACCTTGCTCCTTCATCTGCTGTGTGTTTCTCCGTCTTCCCATTTTGCTTAACTTACTGTGTTTGGGGCCTGCTTTTAGCAGGCTGCTGGTTCGTAGTGTCCTGTTGTTTTTGGTGTCTGCCTCCAGTGGCAAAGTTTGGTTCAGTGGGTTGTGTAAGCTTCCTGGTGGAGGGTACTAGTGCCTGTGTTCTGGTGGGTTGGGATGGATCTTGTCTTTCTGGTGGGCAGGTCCACATCCGGTTGTGTGTTTTGGGGTGCCTGTGACCTTATTATGATTTTAGGCAGCCTCTCTGATAATGAGTGGGGCTGTGTTCCTGTCTTGCTAGTTGTTTGCCATAGGGTGTCCACCACAGGAGCTTGTTGGTCTTTGAGGGGAGCTGGGTTTTAGCATTGAGATGGAGATCGCTGGGAGAGCTTTCGCCTTTTGACATTTCATGGCACCGGAGGTCTCTGGTACACCAATGTCCTGAACTTGGCTCTCCCACCTCAGAGGCCCAGGCCAGACACCCGGCTGGAGCACCAAGACCCTTCAGCCACACGTCTGGAGGTGAGAGCAAGAGGTAACTTTCGTACATCTCAAAGACCACCAATGGGATTCACTGACCATTTTCTCTCCAGATGTGAAGAAAACAAAATCCAGTCTTCGGCTTGTCCGCCACTTTGGTAGCCAGCCTCCAAGATGGCCCTAATCATCCCTTAAGTATCTCCCAATCTTCACGCACCTGTGTGGCCCCTCGCACTTGAAAATTGTTGAGTGTTTAACTATTAAGACATTGCAGAAATGACAAAGTGCAGCTTCTAAAGGTGGGTCATAAAAGACATTGCAGCTTCTGATTTGTTTTCTGCTAGATCGCTCATCCTGGGGTAAGCCAGCTGCCATGTCATGAGGACACTCAAGCAGCCCTAAGGAGAGATCCATGTGGCAAGAAACTGAGGCCTCCAACTAACTTACGTTAGTAAGTCATCTCATAAGTCAAAAGATTTAATTTTATTTATTTTTCATTGCGTTGGGTCTTTGTTGCTGCACAGGGCTTTCTCTAGTTGTGTCGAGCGGGGGCTATTCATCATTTTGGTACATGGGCTTCTCCTTGCAGTGGTTTCTCTTCTTGCGGAGTATGGGCTGTAGGTGCATGGGCTTCAGTAGTTGTGTCATGCAGGCTCAATAGTTGTGGCTTGCGGGCTCTAGAGCACAGGGTCAGTAGTTGTGGCACACGGGCTTAGTTGCTCTGCAGCTTGTGGGATCTTCCCAGACCAGGGTTTGAACCCCTGTCCCCTGCATTGGCAGGCAAATTCTTATCCACTGTGCCACCGAGGAAGTCCAGTGTGCTCCTTTTTAAACCTAGTCTGTTTTCTTTATTTTCTATCTTAACTATTCTGTATTAAATTAAGAAAATAATACTCCTTTCTACCCCTCCTCTTTGAGTATTATATATGAAGAAGTATGCCTTATTTATTAATCTCAAATTTTCAGATGACTTTTAAGAATATTGAACACTTTTTTAAAACATCTTAAGACTTCTTATTTAGGAGTTTTTTTATATATGCTTGATATGAGTTCTTCTCTCTTTCTGTCACTCCTTCTCTTCCTTTAGATGATTGTCAGTTTTTAATGTTAATAACATCTAATTTGTTATTTTCCTCTTTGTTTACTTATTTAGTCATATTTCTATTTATTTTTGTAGTCTTCTTATCTGTAGCAGAGCACATTATTTATTCTAAACCAGAAAGATGTTTTCGTTTCTTTAACAAATGTAATTATTAAGCTTTAAATTTAAGTTAACTTTGTAAACTAAATATGTTGTATCATGGTGAAAATTAATTTTTTCTAGGACAGCTGAAAGGTTACATTTATTCATAAAATGTTGTATTCAACTTTCATTTGCTCCTACCTCTCATTGATTCACAGAGGTAAACATCACTTCATCCATTGATCTGACTTTTCTCTCATGTCTCATGGTCATTCTCACCAATTCTTCTTACCTCCTGAAATCTATAGCAATCCCATTATTCCACAAAAGCAAAAACCTGCCTTGGGCCTTTTTCCTCAGAAGATTGATTATTCCCACATTTTAAATGGGAGATTGCAGTAAGTTAGGAGAAAATGCCACAAGGGTGTCTCGCTCTTTTTTTTTCCACACCTTTTATCAGCCTCTGCTTGCACTCTGTTCAGATTTTTGTACAACACATTGATGGAAGATGCCAGTTGTTTCTCTCCCTGGGGCAAAAGACAGATTAAGTACCTGACAAATAAAATAAAGACAGTGTCTTGCTCTGTTCAAATGTTGGACAGGATTGCTTGCATCCTACTTTAAAAGTTTCAGGTGACTGAAGCTTAAGATTCCTAAGCTTTAATCCATACCTACACATACATAGCATCCAACAGGACTACTTTACATCACCCCATGAGACTTTTGTGTGCAAGTGGAACAGATAAAAATATAAAACTATTGCTGTCTGTTTGTGTCATAAAAAGGATTTTTTGTCTCATTTAAAATATTTTTTTGTAAAATCCAAAAACGTGACAGGCTAAAATATTGGAATTTCAAATATGGTAAAATCTAAGACCCTTCAAATTTCTTCCCAGTATTGGTGATGATGGATGCCATGCGAGATATGACTTCCTCAAACAGAATAGGTAAGATTCCTTCATAGGACTGATTGGAGAATATGAAAATAATCCCTGGAAAAATTTGGACATTCGCTAGTTCTCCAGTATTGGGTAAGATGGTAGTAAGGATCCCTCATTTTCCTATACGTGAATGCAGATCAGTTGTGAGAGGTGTGGATAAAACAAGCAGCCTAAATATCCTTTATATTTGTTTGTTGTACTACTAGTAGAAAGAGGAAGGGTCAACATATCACCATGGTTGATATAGGAAATAAGCTGCTTAAAACTACACAGAAATGTACCTGCTTGTATTTTCTGTGCAGTTACCCTCTCTTTTGGTGTGCCCTTATACCTCCCTCAACTTATGTACCAACTCCAGCAGCATTAAGCAGAAATCCAAAGAAATCTATTCTTTGGAATTATGAGGAAGGGAAAAGTCGAAAATTTTATTGCATGTTTTATACAAATATACACGTCACCATCTTTTTCTATATGATGCCATGCATGGAAGGTCAGAAGGTTCAGGGAATTCTGGAAGTACCAAGGTCTGTGGGGTTCATCACGGGTACATTCATGGGCAAGAAAAGAGAAGGGCCTTATCTTGGTCACTTTCTCAATGCTAGTAGCTACAAAAAGAAGAGGACAGCAGACATCTTAGGGAGAAGAGCCAACATTAAATGAAATGTCCTAATTACTCTAGGCAACCTCTCATGATAGCCTCCCATAGCTCCTCAAATCCCTATATACTTGCACAAGGGATAGTGTAATATTACTGGGGCATGTGACTCCAGATTAACCTTATTGTTGTTGAAAAAAATAAAAACAGGTTCAAGTGATAGGGTTTGAAAAGGGTTCACAGTGCGAGGGAATCTATTGTAACAATGTGGACAGAACGCTTTGGATGATTTTGTCGTTTTTATTTTTATTTTTATTTTTTTGCTGCTTCAGAATCTGTAGTAGTGATTGGTGTGTTCCATGATGCAGTTCCGCTTCTTATAAGTTTTAGGTGGAATACCCCATTAGGAAGAAATGCACGTAAGGAAGGTTAGTGATTCAAACTCCTCTGCCCTCTGTCAGCAGTGGGTGCAAAACGATAGAGACCAAGTACTGTCATCCTCTGATATGCAAAGTTTTCACCATATGAATGATGTTTTTTTTGTTTGCAGGTCAGGAGCCTTGGTCTCAATATCCCTGTTTAAAAAGTGTTATCACATGTCTGTCAGAAAGAATTGCTGATGACACTGGAAAAAATTGAGAGTTATCCTTAACAATTAAGGGTTTTGTAGCAACATGGATGGACTTAGAGATTGTTATACCGAGTGAAGCAAGTCAGACACAGAAAGGCAGATATCATATGATATTGCTTACATGCGGAATCTAAAAAAAAAACGGTAGAAAAGAACTTATTTACAAAACAGAATTAGAGTCATGGATATAGAAAATAAAATTATGGTTACCAGGGGATAAGTGGGGGAGGGATAAATTTGGAGAATGGGACTGATATATACACACTACTATATATAAAATAGATAAGTATTGGTATGGACCTGCTGTATAGCACAGGGAACTCTAGTCAGTGCTCTGTACTGGCCTATATGGGAAAAGAATCTTAAAAAAAACAAAGGGTTTCAAGATTATATAATATATATGTGCAAAACCTTTAACATGAAAGGAAAAATAAATTAACCGTGTGGTCCCTGTTATGCTATAAACATTTTGTGCCTCTAATTTTCAAATTTTGAAAACCAGCTCCCTTGTTGATGGTATTCGGAGGTGGGGCTTTGGGGAGGTGATTAGGTCATGAGGCCAGAGACCTCAAACATGGGATTAGTGACTTAATAAATGTAGCACACAAAAGATCTTATGCCCATTACATCATTTAATTGCAGAACCAGAAGACCCACATTATGAACCAGAAATTTGGCCCTCACCAGGCACTAAGTCAGATGGCAACTTGGTTTTTTTAATTAATTAATTGGCTGCCTTGGGTTTGGTTGCGGTGCTCAGGCTACTCATTGGGTGGCTTCCCTTGTTGCCAAACATACGCGCTGGTGTGCGGGCTTCAGTAGTTGTGGCACGTGGGCTCAGTAGTTGTGGCTTGCCAGCTCGAGAATGCTGGCTCAGTATTTGTGGCGCACAGGCGTAGTGGCTCTGCGGCACATGGGATCTTTTCGGACCAGGGCTCGAACCTGTTTCCCCTGGTTGGCTGATGAATTCTTAACCACTGTGCCACCAGGGAAGCCCTAAATGTGTGACTCCATTTCTCTTCTTTAATTTGTTCATGTGTAGCCATTTTTAGATTCCACCTCTAAGTGATATCTTATGATAAGTCTCTTTTTCTGTCTGACTTATGTCACTTAGAATGATTATCCCTAAGTCCACCCAAGTTGCTGCAACTGGCCTTATTTCATTGATTTTATGGCTGATTAACATTCCACTGTACATAAGTACCACATCTTCTTTATCCGTTTTTCCTTCCAAGTACAATTAGGTTGTATCCAAGTTGAGGCTCTTGTAAATAGAGATGCACTAAAAGTTGGGTTTGCTGTGTCCTGTCGAATTTTGTTTTTCCCAAGACATACACCCATGAGTGGAAGTGCCATATGCTCTGTAGCTCTGTTTTTTAGATGTTTTAGGAAACACAGTACATTTCTCCAGAGTTGCCATTGGAAATTTACGTTCCTAGCGTCAGCGAAACAGGGCTCCCTTTTCTCCACGCCCTGTCCTGCTTTTCTGGTGTTTATACTTTGTGATGATGGCCGATCTGACTGATACGAAGTGTTGATTTTCATTGCCCGCCTGTTTGGTTGGTATAAAAGGGCGTATGCATTTTTCCTGAATATATTCAGAAAAAACACATATGCCCTTTTTGGCCAGATGGATCATTGGCATAGTTCAGCCGCTTTTCATGTGCTTTAACTGCGAGTCCAATCTACCTCTTGAAATCCCGTTCCTGCAATTCTGCCTTGCTTTCAAGTCCTTTTTCGTGACTTACCTCAAGGCATTTTTCCACGTTAGGTATCTTTTACAATGCTGCAGGATTGTGAATTGCAGTGCCCCTGAGCTCCATTTTTCAACTTGTTTCTTTGGGAACTGGCCACCAAACAGCAGGATTGCTTCAAGCCCTATTCTGGTTCCTAGGGCAACCTGAGCCTTTGGTCAATTCCTCTTCCTCATTGGAAATTAGAGTGGCATATGCCTGTCCAAACACCTAGGCGTTGTCTCTCATTGTTCCCCCCATTCCAGTTCATCCTCCGGACAAATTCCAAAGTGTGCGAAAGAGGGTGTTGAAGGTGCTGACTTCCCCAAGTGGGGCGATTGCCAGGAAAGAGGCTGGAGGTGGGAACCCGACCACTAGGATATGAGGAGATGAGGTGGTTTTCTCAAACTCTTCCCGATCCGATGGTGTACCATTCTCTGGGTGTCCCATGCATGTTCTAGCTGTACGAAGGGTGGCCTGCACCTGGAGATTTGGGACCCATGGAATCAGGGCCAGGCAGTATTACACTAAAGGGGCTGCATTTGCTGACTCATGCTCACCAAGACTCTCAGCCCCACGAATGTCCAGCCTTAGGTCCCATCCAGCTGTGTGTTTAGATATGCTCAATCCAGCTTGCATCCCAGCCCGTGAACAAATTCTGTAGGAATTTATCTCTTACTCAGTGTCTTTCTTAAAATTTATTTTTATAAGGGGGTGTAGCTGATTTTCAGTGCTGTGTTTCTTGCTGCTGTACATCCACTTGATTCACTTACAGAGAGACATCGATAAATTCTTTTTCAGATTCTTACCTGTCATATATAACTTTTTCAGTGTGTAGATTGTCCTAAGTCCAGTCCTTTGAGCTTTAGAATAAGTCTTGTTGATTTGGTCTATGGAACGGTATCTGCTCATTTCAAACTCCTGGTTTATGCCTCACCTCAACTGACATTTGCACTCTAGCAATCATAAGTGTGTTTTCTAAATGTGTGATTCTGTGTCTCTTTTGTCATTTAGTTCATGTGTAGCAATGTTGATATTCCACCTATAACTGATATCTTATGATAAGTCTCTTTTTCTGTCTGACTTATGTCACTGAGAATGATCGTACCTAAGTACACCTGAGTTGCTGCAAATGGCCTTATTTCATTGATTTCATGGCTGAGTTATATTCCATTGTACATAAGTATCACATCTTCTTTATCCATGTTTTCCTTCCAAGGAGATTTCGGTTGTATCCAAGTCGAGGCTCTTGTAAACAGACCAGCACTAAACGTTGTGGTGCCTGTGTCCTGTCGAGTGTTGCTTTTCCCAAGATATACGCCCATGAGTGGAAGTGCCGTATGCTCTATAGCTTTGTTTCTGAGATTTTTTTGGGAAATACAATACACTTCTCCAGAGTGCTATTGGCAATATACCGTCCCACAATCACCGTGAAAAGGCTCCCTTTTCTCCATGCCCTATGCTGCATTTCTGGTTTTTACACTTTGTGAGGATGGCCTTCGGAGTGATGTGAAGTGATATCTCTTTTTAGTGTTGATTTGCACTGCGTGCCTCTTTGGTTGTCGAAAAGGCGCATATGCGTTTTTCTTGAATATGTTCAGGAAAAATGCATACGCCCTTTTTGGCCAATGGCATCGTTGAAGAAGTTCTATCCCTTTCCATTTGCTTTCATGGCGAGTGCAATCTGCCTCTTGAAAACCCCTTCCTGCAATTCTGCCTTGTTTTCTTGTCCTTTTTTGTGACTTACCTCAAGGCATTTTTCCAGGATTGCTTCCAGCCCTATTCTGGTTTCGGTGGTGAGCTGAGCCTTTGGTCAATTCCTCTTCCTGATTGGAAATTAGAGTGGCATGTCCCTGTTCAGACACCTCGGGCTTGTCTCTCATGGTTCCCCCTCTTCAACCTCTTTCATCCTCCTTCATCCTCCAGACAAATTCCAAACTGTGTGAAACAGGATGTTGAAGGTGCTGACTTCCCCTGGTGAGTAAATTGTTAGAAAAGAGGCTGGAGCACCCGAGCACCAGGAGCTGAGATGAGGTGCCTTCTCCAAACTCTTCCTGATCAGACAGTGTATCATCCTCTGTGTGTCCCCTGCATAATTTAGCGCTAGGAAGGTTCCCCTACACCTGGAGATTTGGGACCCTTGGAATGGGCCAGGCAGTATTATTCTAAAGGTGCTGCATTTGCTGGCCCATCTTCACCAATTTTCTCACTCCACCAGTGTCCATCCTTAAGTCCCATCTCTCTGTGGGTCTAGATGTAGTCAATCCAGGTTGCATCAGAGACCCTGAAGGAGTACTGTAGGAATTTTTCTCTCTCACTGTCTTTTAAAAAATTTTTTTGTAATTTATTTTTATAATGGGGTACAGCTGGTTTTCAATGTTGTGTTTCTTGTTGCTGTACATCTTCTTGATTCACTTACTGAGAGACCTCAATAAATTCTTTTTTAGATCCTTACCAGTCGTATATATTCTTTTCCGGTGACTAGAGTGTTGTGAGTCCAGTTCTTTGAGCTATAGAGTAGGTCTTGTCGATTAGCTATTTGGTTTGGAACCATATCTGTGCTAATTTCAACCTCATGGTTTATGCCTCACCCCACGCCACCTTTCACCTTTAGCAGCCATAAGTGTGGTTTCTAAATGTGTGACTCTGTTTCTGTTTCGTAATTTAGTTCATGTGTAGCCATTTTTAGATTCCACCTATAAGTGATATATCATGATAAGTCTCTTCTGTCTGACTTATGTCACTTAGAATGATCGTACCTAAGTCCACACGAGTTGCTCCAACTGGCCATATTTCATTGATTACCTGGTTGAGGTATATTCCATTGTCTGTAAGTACCACTTCTTCTTTATCCATTTTTCTTCCCCAAGGACATTTATGTTGTATCCAGTTCGAGGCTCTTGTAAACAGCAGCACTAAACTTTGGGGTGCTTGTGTCCTGTAAATTTTTGGTTTTCACAGGATATATGCCCATGAGTGCAAGTGTCGTATGCTCTGTATTTGTTTTTTAAATTTTGTAGGAAACACAATACACTTCTGCAGCCTGGCCGTTGGCAGTTTACATTCCCACCATCAGTGTAGCAGGGTTCCATTTTCTCCAAGCCCTGTCCTGCATTTCTGGTTTTTACATTTTGTGAGGATAGCCCTTCTGACTAATTTGAATTGATACCTCTTTGTAGTGTTGATTTGCATTGCCAGCCCTTTTTGGCCAACTGCGTTATTGGTGAAGTTCAGCCGCTTTTTCATGTGCTTTAATGGCTAGTTCAATCTACCTCTTGAAATTCCTTTCCTGCAATTCTGCCTTTCATTAAAATCCTTTTCCATGACTTACCTGAAGACATTTTTCGATGATAGGTATCATTTTAAACCCTGCAGGTTTGTGAATTGCAGTGCTCCTGACCTCCATTTTTCAATTTGTTTCTTTGAGATCTAACAACAAAACAGCAGGATTGCTTCAAGCCCTATTCTGGTTCCAGGGGCAAGGTGAACCTTTGGTTAATTCCTCTTACTAAATGGAAATTAAATTGGCATTTTCCTGTCCAAACACCTAGGGCTTGTCTCTCATTGTTCTCCCCCTTCCCCTTCATCCTCCGGACAAATTCCAAACTGTGCGAAACTGGATGTTGAAGGGGCTGACTTCGTTAAGTGGGGAGATTGTTTGGAAAGAGGCTGGTGGGGGTAACCTGAGCACCTGGAGATGAGGAGTTGAGGTGCCTTTTCCAAACTCTTCCCGATCAGACGGTGTACCATCCTCTGGGTGTGACAGGCATGTTCCAGCAGTAGGAAGGGTCCCCTGCAAGTAAGGGGAACACCAGGGATCTTTCCAAATCCGTGTCTCCCAGAACCCCAAAACTGGGGAAGTTTTAAGCTACGGGTACATGCATGCATGTTCATGAAGTGCCTTGGGCAGTAGGCAGAGTCCAAGCTTTAGATGATTGAGGGTCAGAAGCGGTCACCATTGGCCTCCCTTAAGTTACATTTTATCTGGCCTTCTTGATGATGTAGATATAGGTATCTATTTTTTCAGATTCTTTCCCTTTATAGGTTATTACAAAATATTGAGTGTAGTTCCCTGTGCTATACAGTAGGCCCTTGTTGATTATCCATTTTATACATAGCATTGTGTATGTGTTCATCCCAAAATCTTAAATTATCCCTCCCCGCCCCTTTCCCCTTTGGTAACAGTAAGTTACAAGATTATATATTCCTCAGAAATGGGGGAGCTGAAAGAATGGTATCATTTTCAATGGAAAAGCATTCAAAAGAAGATTGAAGCTTCAGCCAAGATCATTAGATGTACATCCTTGGAAAACAATCACTTAATTTCTCTAAACTTGACCTGACAAATAAGACAATAACCCTCCACTGACCTTGCTCATAATAAAGTGATGGAAATAACAAATGGAATTGTTAGAAACATCTTACTTTACATGAGCCTTATACACTGCTCTGCGTTCCTTACAGTTTGGTTCACACATCTGTTCACTGAAGTTACAATGTTCTCAAATTCTGTTACTGATCCTCCAGAGTTGGCCCCAACAAGAGTACCCCTGCCCAGTGTCATTGGAGTCAACGGATCGAGACTGAGTTTGGTTCAGAAGCAAAGGAAACTTTATATTTTGATCAGAGAATGGAGCGGTGAGAGCGTGCGTTCCCCCGCAGGCTGTGGGCTGGGCTGCTGTTTAGGGATCCCCCGTCAGCATCAGCGGGAGGGAGAGGGCGGAGCTCTCGAGGACCAGGTTAGCTGCAGCTCAGGCTCTATGTCGAGGAGTCTGCAAGGGGCCCCACGAGATGAGGTGTGGGCCCAGCCATTTTGCACTAGGAAATCGGGTCTGAAGTGCCAGGTGTGAGACCTCTGCATGTGGAAACCTAGGAGCAAGTGAAATGATACAAAGCACAAAGGAAAAAAAGGTTAGACTTTATTTTATTGCCCAGATTCTATTTTTATCTCCCAGGAATTTTTAATGGGCTTTGCCGGTGACAAACCCCTCCTCTGCCTTTTGTCCCTTTCCTCATTCTTGGGGCGCTGAGGGTGCAGACCCCTCTTCTGTAACTGCTTCGTGCTGAGTTGGGCGTCCTCATACCCGGGGGGGGAGGGGCAGAACTTCTCCCCAGCAGCCTCCAGGTGAGGTGGATTGCCCCCAGGCCTCCTGCCTCACTGTTGTCCGCCTGAGCACCAGCATTGGAAGCGTTATAGAGTCCAATGACCTTTAAGGGTCCAGGAAAGAGATGCGCAGAGATGCTGGGGGGACCGGTTTTACTCCGGCCAACATTTGTTCGGCCACCTTAGGCTGACGGTTTCTGCCAGCCTAGATGCTCTGACCAGTAGTCTGTGCTTTCTTCAGTTAGACCCCTGAATTAACGTACAAACAGCACCAGGTGTCAGAGCCCTGCCCGCTCAACTCCCAGACAGTCCAGGGTCGGTGGTAATCCAGGACCATGACGGCCACTGAGTCAACGGCCTTTTGAAGTAGCCAGGAGTCCAGCCGGTCTTATTGGCCGCCATCACCGCGGTGTCTGTAGGCTTTTCTATGGTGACAGCATGATATATGGTTCCCCTGCCAAGCTTATTAGCTCCCCTCTGGGTGCAGTAAGTCCTGCAAGCAGTAGTCTGCTCTTTTGGGGCACACTCTTCTTGTTTTCTGAGAGAAGCTCCAGGTCAAGTGATGGTCACATGAGTCGTCATGGGGACCAGTTGCCCCCGGTTGTCTCTCTAAAGGTTGTAGTTGGAGGGCCTCCTCACTCGAGGTCAGTGTGCCCACGAAGCGATCCCTGCAACTTCAGGGCATGGTGGGCGGTTAGGATCAGCACGTGGGGTCGTTTTCCCTTAGGTGGGAGCTGGCCTTGTGGGCTGCTGATTTCCAGGTTTTTAGATACCCCCAGTATCCTGGCCGGATGGGGCGGTAGGCCAAGCCCTTGGTGACCTAGCTTCTCCTACCTGGATGGCATACTTGAGTTGTTCCAGTTCAAGTGGTCCCAGTTTTTGCACTAATTCTCCAAGGGCGGTTCACCTTCTACCAGGAATGTAAAGGTCAAAGGGTTTAGCTAAATTAGGGAGGTCCAGGGCAAGGATCTGAATTAACTGCTTTTACCATTCTTGAAAGATTGCTTCTGGATTCTACTCGAAAGGATCATCATCTTTTCCTTTCAATGTTTCATATAGAGGCCCAGCTATTAGACTGTAGTTCGGGATCCAGATGTGGCAAACTCCGACCTCCCCAGGAACCCCTAAGCTGTCTTCTAGATTTAGAAGGGGTAAGTCTGCAAATGGCTTCTTCCCTTTCCTGGGATGGGCTTCTCCAACCTTCTGTGAGAATGAAGCCCAGGCAGGTCACCTTAGTCTGTGATATTTGAGCCTTTTTCTTGGACACCTATCCTTTATTGGCTAGGTGGTTCAGAGGCCTCCTTAGTAGGGCTGGCGATCAGAATGTCGTCTGCATATTGAAGGAGGGTTCCCTTCTCCAGAGGTAGATCTTCTAGGTTTTAGTTAAGTTTCCCCAAAGGTGGTGTGGGAATTTTTGAGCCCTTGAGGCAGGATGGCCCCAGCAGTATTGTCTTCGTTGTATGTTGAGTCCTGCCAATCACAAGTCAAAATTTCTTGTGACTCTGGGACTAATGGAATACAGAAGAAGGCATCATCTAACTCTAATACAGAATACCATGCCCTGGTGGATGGTAGAATTACCAGCAGGGTGTAGGAATTAGGAACTACTGGATGTATATCTTCGGTGGCTTCACTGACTGTCCTGACGTCCTTTACCAGGTACCCAGTAGCCCACGGGGCTCTCATGGTCAGGTGAATCTCAGGATATGGAGCTCACCCGGGCAGGTACCCAGCAGCCCACGGGGCTCTCGTGGTCAGGCCCCTACCAGGATATGGAGTTCACCTGTGTAGGTACCCAGCAGCCCACGGGGCTCTTGTAGTCAGGCCCCTCCCCGGGTATGGAGCTCACCTGGGCAGGCACCTAGCAAGCCTGGGCAAACAGGAACCGTGCACATAGCCCTCATTGCAGAGCACTCCCAGCTCACCTGTCAGAGCACCTCCAGGCAGCAAGAGCCCCTGCAGCTGTGCCTGACGCCATATTCTCTGCCCCGTCAGCAGTCTCCGGGCTGGGCTGGTGGGAGGGAGTGAGGGGCCACGGTTCTGTGGGTGGCCCGGTGTGAGTGGGGCTCTGCTGGACTTTCTGCAGGAGTTGCCAGGCTGCCACCTGCTAAACAAGAGGATGTGTCACCCACACCTACCGCTGGAATTTCTACCCGGGCAGAGGTGAGGAAGGAAAAAAGCACTGGGGGCTGGAACAGGAGGGGTATCTCAGGCAGGGAATTGGAAAGCTTCCAGAAGTGCGCCTGGGGCCAGGACCATCCTGGTTGGCCTGCAAGCCCAAGTCGGCCTGCGTGCTGTGGCTGGTGTGGCTCCACGGCCCTTCCTCTAGGCTTTCAAGTCCTTGCACACATTCAGGTGTTTTACCTGGGAAGGGTGGGAAAAGTTCAGCAGCAACTGGCCTGGGGCTCAGCTCACGTTTACTCACAGACGCCTCGGCACGGTCCCCCAGCTTTGCAATGAGGACGCTCCTTGCGGGGGGAGGGGGGTGCTGCTGGCTGCATGGGAGACGATTCCCCACCTCTGACCAACTTCAGAATTGTTTACCACTGGAGCAAGTGCCCTGATAGGGTTTTCCTCTGTATAACTGGTGTGGTCTGTTTTTTTTTTTTCTTTTTTGGTTCAAGGTGGATTGTATTTCTCTTTTATGTATTTATAGATATAAGCATGGAAATAATTCATTCATATAATTACATCGATGTGAAGGGAAGAACTTTTTTTCTGTTTTATTTTTTAATTTTATTTTTAATTTTTGAATTTTATTTTATTTTTTATATAGCAGGTTGTTATTGGTTATCTATTTTATACATATAAGTGTATACATGTCAATCCCAATCTCCCAATTCATCCAACCACCCCCCCCCACGGCTTTCCCCACTTGGTGTCCATATGTTTGTTCTCTACATCTGTGTCTCTATTTCTGCCCTGCAGTCCGCTTCATCTGTACCACTATTCTAGGTTCCACATATATGCATTAATATACAATATTTGTTTTCTTCTTTCTGACTTCACTCTGTATGACAGTCTCTAGATCCATCGACGTCTCTACAAATGACCCAATTTCATTCCTTTTTATGGCTGAGTAGTATTCCATTTTATATATGTACCACATCTTTATCCATTCGTCTGTCTGTGGGCATTTAGGTTGCTTCCATTACCTGGCTATTGTAAATAGTGCTGCAGTGAACATTGTGGTGAATGTGTCTTTTTGATTTATGGTTTTCTCTGGGTATATGCCCAGTAGTGGGATTGCTGGATCATATGATAATTCTATTTTTAGTTTTTTAAGGAACCTCCATACTGTTCTCCATAATGACTGTATCAATTTACATTCCCACCAATAGTGGAAGAGGGTTCCTTTTCTCCACAGCCCCTCCAGCGTTTGTTGTTTGTAGATTTTCTCATGATGCCCATTCTAACAAGTGTGAGGTGATACCTCATTGTAGTTTTGATTTGCATTTCTCTAATAATTAGTGACATAGAGCAGCTTTTCATGTGCTTCTTGGCCATCTCTATGTCTTCTTGGAAGAAATGTGTATTTAGATCTTCTGCCCATTTTTGTATTGGGTTGTTTGTTTTTTTAATAATGAGCTGCATGAGCTGTTTTGCAAATATTTTCTCCCATTCTGAGGGTTGTCTTTTCTTCTTGTTTGTAGTTTCCTTTGCTTTGCAAAAGTTTTTACGTTTCATTATGTCCCATTTGTTTATTTTTCTTTTTTATGGCATTACACTAGGAGGTGGATCAAAAAAGATCTTGCTGTGATTTATGTCAGAGTATTCTTCCTAAATTTTCCTCTAAGAGTTTTATACTGTCTGGTCTTACATTAAGGTCTGTAATCCATTTTGAATTTATTTTTGTGTATGGTGTTAGGGAGTGTTCTAATTTCAGTCTTTTACATGTAGCTGTCCATTTTTCCCAGGACCACTGATAGGAGAGACTGTCATTTCTCAATTGTATAGTCTTGCTTCCTTTGTCATAGATTAGTTGACCATAGATGTGTAGGTTTATCTCTGGGCTTTTTTGTTTTTTTCCTTCTACACCTTTATTGGAGTATAACTGATTTACAATGGAGTGTTAGTTTCTGCTGTATAACAAAGGGAATGAGCTATACATATACATATATCACCATATCCCCTCCCTCTTTCATCTCCCTCCCTCCCTCTGTATCCCACCTCTTTATGTGGTCACAAAGCACCGAGCTGATCTCCCTGTGCTATGTGGCTGCTTTCCCGTAGCTCTTGATGTTACATTTGGTAATGTATATATGTCCATGCTACTCTCCCACTTCATCCCAGCTTACCATTCCCCCTCCCCGTGTCCTCAAGTCCTTTCTCTACGTCTGTGTTCTTAATCCTGTCCTGTCCCTAGGTTCTTCATAAACTTTTTTTTTCCTTTGGATTCCATATATCTGAGTTAGCATATGGTATTTGTTTTTCTCTTTCTGACTTACTTCACTGTGTAGGACTGACTCTAAGTCCATCCACCTCACTACAAATAACTCAGTTTTGTTTCTTTTTATGGCTGAGGAATATTCCATTGTATATATGTGCCAGATCTTCTTTATCAATTCATCTGTCGATGGACACATAGGTTGCTTCCATGTCCTGGTTATTGTAAATAGAGCTGCAATGAACATTGTTGTACATAACTCTTTTTGAATTATGGTTTTCTCAGAGAAAATGCCCAGTAGTTGGATTGCTGGGTCGATGGTACTTCTATTTTTAGTTTTTTAAATTTATCTCTGGCATTCTATGCTATTCCATTGATCTGTATTTCTGTTTTTGTGCCAGTACCATATAATCTTGATTACTGTAGCTTTGTAGTATAGTCTGAAGTCAGGAATTCTGATTTCTCCAACTCTTTTAATTTCCCTCAAGACTGCTTTGGCTATTGAGGGTCTTTTGTGTCTCCATACAAATTTTAAGATTTTTTTCTTCTAGTTCTGTAGAAAATGCCACTAGTAATTTGATAGGGATTGCATTGAATCTGTAGATTGCTTTGTGTAGTATAGTCATTTTCACAATATTGATTCTTCTAATCCAGGAACATGATTTATATCTGTTTATATCATCTTTGATTTCTTTCAGCAGTGTGTTATAGTTTTCTGAGTACAGGTCTTTTACCTACTTAGGTAGGTTCATTTCTACATATTTTATTATTTTTGCTGCAATGGTGAATGGGATTGTTTCCTTAATTTCTCTTTCTGATCTTTCATTGTTAGTGTAGAGGAATGCAAGAGATTTCTGTGCATTAATTTTGTATCCTGCAACTTTATCAAATTCATTGATTAGCTCTAGTAGTTTTCTGGTGGCATTTTTAGGATTCACTTTGTATAGCATCATGTCATTTGCAAACAGTGACAATCTTACTTCTTCTTTTCAAATTTGTATTCCTTTTATTTCTTCTCTGCCTGCTGTGTCTAGGACTTGAAAACTATGTTGAATAATAGTGGTGAGAGTGGACATCCTTGTCTTGTTCCTGATCTTGGAAGAAATGCTTTTAGTTTTTCACCATTGAGAATGATATTTGCTGTGGGTTTGTCTTATATGGCCTTTATTATGTTGAGGTAGATTCCCTCTATGCCCACTTTTTGGAGACTTTTTATCATAAGTGGGTGTTGAATTTTGTCAAAAGCTTTTCCTGCATCTATTGGGATGATCATATTTTTATTCTACAACTTGTTAATATTGTGTATCAGATTGATTAATTTGTGTATATTGAAGAATTCTTGCATCCCTGGGATAAACCCCACCTGATCATGGTGTATATTCCTTTTAATGTGTTGTTCAATTCTGTTTCCTAGCATTTTGTTGAGGAGTTTTACATCTATATTCATCAGTGATATTGGTCTCTAATTTTCTTTTTCTGTAGTATCTTTGTCTGGTTTTGGTATCAGGGTGATGGCGGCCTCATAGAATGAGTTTGGGAGTGTTCCTTTCCCTGCAAATTTCTGAAGGATTTGAGAAGGTTGGATGTTAGCTTTTGTCTAAATATTTAATAGAATTCACCTCTGATGCCATCTGGTTCTGGACTTTTGTTTGTTGCAAAATTTTTTTTTTTTTTTTTTTTTTTTTTTAGCGGGG
>NW_020171837.1:36153-48578 GCF_003031525.2 Neophocaena asiaeorientalis asiaeorientalis
ACCTTGGAGTGTTTTTTTTTTTTTTTTTTTTTGCGGTACGCCGGGCTCTCACTGTTGTGGCCTCTCCTATTGCAGGGCACAGGCTCCGGACGTGCAGGCTTAGCGGCCATGGCTCATGGGCCCAGCCGCTTCATGGCATGTGGGATCTTCCCAAACCGGGGCACGAACCTGTGTCCCTGCATTGGCAGGCAAACTCTCAACCACTGCGCCACCAGGGAAGCCCTGTCTTTTATTCTTTACAGAAGCTTAATAAATGTTTTGTCTACTACCCTTACTCTATGTATACTTTTGCAATGAGATTTTTACTTTTGTTTGTTTTCTTGTTATTATCAATAATTAGTGAGACTTCTTTTTTTTTTTTTTTTTTTTTTTGGGATCAACCGCTGCGCCACCAGGGAAGCCCAGTGAGACTTCTTTTAAGCTGAAGTACATTCCTTTAACATTGCGTATAAATCTGGTTTATTAGTAATGAACTCTTTTAGCTTTTGCTAGTCTGGGAAACTCTTGATCTCTCCTTCAATTCTCTTTTTTTCCATAGATTTGTTTATTTATTTATTTTTGGCTGTGTTAGGTCTTCATTGCAGTGCGTGGGCTTTTCTCTAGTTGTGGCAAGTGGAGGCTACTCTTCGTTGTTGTGCACAGGCTTCTCATTGTGGTGGCTCTTCTTGTTGTGGAACATGGGCTCTAGGTGCTCAGGCTTCAGTAGTTGTGGCTCGTGGGCTCAGTAGTTGTGGCTCATGGGCTCTAGAGCACAGGCTCAGTAGTTGTGGCACACAGGCTTAGTTACTCTGTGGCATGTGGGATCTTCCTGGATCAGGGCTCGAACCCGTGTCCTCTGCATTGGCAGGCAGATTCTCAACCACTGTGCCATCAGGGAAGACCTCTCCTTCAATTCTGAATCATAACCTTGCTGGTAGGGTATTTCTGTTGTAGACTTTTTCTTTTTAGCCCATTGAATATATCCTATCATTTCTTCCTAGTATGCAAATTCTGCTGAGAAGTCATCTGGCAGTCTTATGGGAATACCTTGAACATAACTAGACTCTTTTATTTCACTGCTTCTGTGATCCCTCTTAAATTTTTAAATTTTGGGTGCTTTATAATATGTCTTGGTGTGGACCTGTTTGTCTTCATCTTGTTTGGGACTCTGTGTTTCCTGGACCTGGATGTGTGTTTCCTTCCCCAGGTTAGGAAAGTTATCAGTTACTATATCCTCTAATAAGTTCTCTGCCCGTTTCTCTCTTCTCCTCGTTCTGGGACCCCTGTAATGCTCATGTTAATATACTTGATATTGTCTCAGAGGTCCCTTTACCTATAGTCTTGTTTTTTCTTTGTACTATTCAGTTTGGGTGATTTTCACTACTCTGTTTTCCATTTCACTGATCTGTTCTTCTGTATCATATAATATAATGTGGCTTCTCGTGTGTGTGTGTGTGTGTGTGTGTTTTAAGCTCTTTTATTGTATTGTTCAATGTTTGGTTCTTTTTGACATGTTATTACTCTTTGTTGAAATTCTCACTATGTCCATCTATTCTTCTCCTGACTTGGGTGAGCGTCTTTATAATCATTACTGTGAACACTTTTTTTATCGGGTAGAATGCTTATCCCTGTTTTATTTAGTTCTTTTTCTGACGTCGTGTCTTGTTACTTCACTTGTAACACCTTCCTCTATTTCCTTATGTTTCCTAATTCTCTGTGCATTTCTATTCATTAGGTTCAGGTTGTTACATTCCCGGGTCTCAGAGAAGTGGCCTTATATAGGAGATGACTGAGAGGGCCCAGCAGCACATTGTCCTCTGGCCAGCAGAGCCACACGCTCCAGGGGTGTCCCCTGTGTGGGCTGCACAAACCTCTCTCTTACGGCAAGGCCAACTGCTGGAGACAAGCTGGTAGGTGGTGTTGGACCCTGGCCTAAATGGCTGTGAGCCCCTGTATGTGATTGCCGTGGGTGTGCTGATAACCAAGGCAGCCCTCCGTTATGGGTGGCTGTGTGGTGCTCCAGGTGTACAGGCAGACAGGGTAGGCCCCCAGTGTGTCTGGTTGTGAGGCCTCTGGTGCAGGAGTGCTATGGGCATGGTGGTAAATGGGGCAGGTCCCTGATTCTAATCAGTTCCAGGGAAGACTCTAAAATGTTGCTTGCCAATGTCTCAGTTCCTAGTGGGAGTCCCAGCTGCCTCTTGCCTTTCCAAGAAGCTCTCCGAGATTAGCAAGTGGGTCTGACACACGTGTCTTTCACACTATTGGCTCTGTACAGGGACTGAGAACATGTGAGATTTGTGTGTGCCCTATGAGAGCAAAGTCTCAGTTTTCTTTATCCTCCAGCTTTCCTGAAAATAAGCCCTGTAGGTTTTCAAAGCCAGACCTGCTGTGTTCCTTTCTTCCAGTGCAGGAACCCTGGGCTGAGCAGCCTAATGCCAGGCTCAGACCCTTCCCTCCATGTGGAGGACCTGTGCAATTGTGATATCTTCCAGCTGTGGGTCACTGCTCCATGTGTGGGTTCCAATTAGACTGTGTTTCCAGTCCTCCTACCTGCCTTGTGGTTTCTCCTTCCTTATATCTTGAGTTGTGGAAAACGTTCCCTGCTGGTCTTCAGAGATAATTTCCGTGTAAGTTGTTGTAATTTGGGTGTGTCCGTGGCATGAGGGGAGCTCAGTATCTTCCTACTCTATCTTCTTGATCCCCTCTCCAGAATTCTTTGAAAATATATGCATTTATTACTGTAAACATAACTCTTTGAATTGCAGTCTTGTTCCTGTATTCCATAAATTTAGGTACTTTGTGGTTCCAATTTTGTTTGCTTTAAGATTTCTTATAAATTTCCCTTTTGATTTATTCCTGTATGCATTGGCTATTCAGGAGCTTATTGTTCAATTTCTAAGTGTTCTTGAATTTTCAATTATTCTGTTTAATATTGAATTTCAGTTTCATACCATTGTGGTTGGAAATGATTCTTGATATGATTTCAATATTCTTGGATTTTTGAAGACTTGTTTTGTGGCTTAACATAGGATCTACCCTAGGCAATGTTCTATGTGTACTTAAGAACAATGGAAAGTTTGCTGCTGTTGAGTGGAACATACTGTAGATGTATGTTAGGCTCATTTGATATCAAGTGTGTGTTCAAGTTCAGTGTTTCCTGATTGATATTCTGTCTGAATGATCTATACAGTGTTGAAAGTTGGGTATCGATGTTTCTTACCATTATTTTATTTCTGCACATTTTCCCCTTCAGGTGGGTTAATATATTCTTTATATGTTGAGAGGCTCCAAAGCTGGATACATACATATTTATAATTGTCATGATTTCTTGATGAATTAATCCATTTATCATTATATGATAACCTTCTTTCCTTTGAGAGGTTTGACTTCAAGTCTTTTAACCTGATAATAGACTAGTCAGGCAAGTATCATTTCATGGAGTGTTTTTTTCCCAATCATTCAATTTTATGCTATATATGGATTAGAAGTTAACATGAATCTCTTGTACACAGTATAATTAAACTTCCTTTAATCCATTCAGCCACCCTATGGATTATTTAAATTGAAGTATAGTTGATTTACAATATTACATTGGTCTCAGGGGTACAACATATGGATTGAGTATTTTTATAGATCACTAAAGTGATCACTAAATCACTAAAGTGATTACAAAATAATGGCTATATTTCCCTGTGTTGTACTATATATCCTTGTTTGTTTATTTCATACATAGGGGTATTGGATTTAGAGAAACAAACTACTGTATTTCCCTCCCCCCTTCACTCGCCTCACCAGTAACCACTAATTTGTTCTCTGTGAGTCTATTTCTGTTTTGTTATATACATTCCTTTCTTGCATTTTTAGATTCTACAGAGAAGTGAGAACATAAGAGTATTTGTCTTTCTCTAACTTATTTAAGTAGGTATAAATATTCTAGGCCTATCCACGTTGTTGCAAGTGGCAGAATTTGATCCTTTTTAATGGCTGAGCAATAGTCTATTGTGTATACATACCACATCTTCTTTATCCACTCATCTGTTGATGGACATTTAGTTTGCTTCCATATGTTGGCAATTGTAAATAATGCTGCTATGAACATTGGGATGCCTGTATCTTGTCAAATTGGTGTCTTCATTTTCTTTGGACATATACCAAGCAGTGGAATTGTTGCCTAATATGATAGTTCTACTTTTAGTTTTTCTCAGGACCTCCATATTCTTTTCATAGTGGGTGTACCAATTTACAGTCCCACCAACAGTGTACTAGGACTCCCTTCTCCGTGTCATGAACAACATTTCATATTTGTAGACTTTGGAATAATAGCCACGTTGAGAGGTGTGACGTGACTTCTCATTATGGGTTTTCTTGTGGATCATTCATTAAATTTAATTTACAAAAGAAGGTGATAGGCTGGATGTGATCTCCAGGTTTAGTTTGCTAATGCCTGGTATAGGTTAATTTGGGGAGAATTAATACCTTTACAATGTTATTTATTGCTAACATTTTTCAGGTTGACATTTAATGATTGGTAACAGATTAAAAAATTTTTTCCCTGAAGGATGTCTGTTGGTTTGTTTGTTTTATAAATTTGTTCATTTCTATCACTTTTTAGACTCCACTATAAGTGATATCATATGATATTTGTCTTTTTCTATCTGATTTACTTCACTTAGAATGAAATACTGCCATTTGCAGCAACAGGAATGGACCTAGAGATGATCATGCTTTTTCATTTCTGAGTAATATTTGATTGTGTACATGTACCACTTTTTTATTATCCATTCATCTGTTGATGGACATTTTGGTTGCCTCCATGTCTTGGCTATTGTAAATAGTGCTGCAGTGCATGTTTGGGTTTGGGTGCATTTGTCTTTTTGAATTCTGGCTTTCTGCAGATGTATGCCCAAAAGTAGGACTGCTGGATGATATGGTAGCTCTATTTTGACTTTTTAAAGGCATCTCCATACTGTGCTTTATAGTGGCTGTTACCAGCTTACATCTCACCAACAGCATAGGAGGGTTCCCTTTTCTCCATGTCCTCTCCAGCATTTATGGTTTGTAAACTTTTTGATGATGGCCATTCTGACTGTGCAAGGTGATAACCTTGTTGTGGTTTTGATTTGCATGTGTCTAATAATTCGAGGTGTTGAGCATCTTTGCATGTGTTTTCTCTAAACACTGTGAGAAAAAGTTACAGTTGACATTGGCTTTTTGAAAGTCTGACTATTTTGAATTTTTGTTCGATAACTACCACAGGACATTTGTTAAAGGGCAGGCGTCATTTACACCCTGGCAGTCCTTGTGAATATTAAGTGTCCATAAGCACATATTTTAAAGTTACTGTTGTGGAAATGGGCACAGGCGGTAGGATTCCCTTCATGCCCCTCTCTGGTTACTTGGGTAACCAGACCCACTGTGGAAGACGGGCTCCTGGATTGTAAATTAGTGTGGGCTGTGGCAGAACAAACACCCAAAATCTTCTGTTTTGTTACTTCTTGTTTTTGTTTTAATTTAATTTTTCTTTTTTATTGAAGTTGATATAAAATATTCTGTTTGTGGTAGGCATACAGAATCTTGTTCAGTTATGTTCAGTAGACATATTCATGTCTATTCATCTTCAGATTCTTTTTCCATATAGGTTATTAGAGAGTGTTGAATAGACTTCCCTTTGTTATACAGTAGGTCCTTGTTGATAATCTATTTTATATGTATTAGTGTGTAAATATTTTCCCCAGCCTCCTGATTTATTCCTTCCGCCCACTTTTCTCATTGGGTAACCATAAGTTTGTTTTCTAATTCTGTGAGTCTGTTTCTCTCTGTTTTATTTTATTTTTTTGGCTGTACTGCGAGGCATGTGTGATATTAGTTCTCCCAACACCAGGGATCGAACCCATGCCCCCTGAAGTGGAAGCTCAGATTCTTAACCATTGGACCACCTGGAAAGCCCCTGTTTCTCTCTTGTAAATTAGTTCATTGGTATCAATTTTTAAATTTCAGCTATAAGTAGTATCATATGATATTTGACTTTCTCTTTCTGACTTACTTACTTCACTTAGTATGATTATCTCTAATTCTATCCATGATGCTGCAAATGGCATTCCTTTATTCTTTTTCATTTCTGAGTAATATTTCACTGTGAACATGTACCACTTCTTTATCCATCCATCTGCTGATGGATATTTTGGTTGCTTCCATGTCTTAGACATTGTAAATTGTGCTGTGGTACACATATGGGTGCATGTGTGTTTTCCAATTCTGGTTTTCTCCTGTTATATGCCTGGGAGTAGGACTGCTGGATCATATGGTACCTCTAATTTTACCTTGTAAAGGCACCTCCATACTGTTATTTATAGTGGCTGTTACCACGTTAGATCCAAACAGCAGCATAAGAGGGTTCCCTTTTTTCTACAACCTCTCAAGCATTTATTGTTTGTAGACTTTTCGATGATGGCTCTTCTTACTCATGTGAAGTGATCCCTCATTGTAGTTTTGATTTCCATGAGGCTAATAATACAGGAATTAGAGCATCTTTTCAAGTGCTTTTCTTTTAAACAGTGTAAAATTTACCTATTGAAATAGGATCTTGAAAGTCTGTTCCTTTGGAATTTATTTTGCTTACCCACCCCTGGACATTTCCAGATTGTGGGTGTCATTTACAGCCCAACAGTCCTTGTGAATATTAAGTACCCATAAACATTGTTTTTAAAGTTGCAGTTGTAGTAAAGGGCAACAAGGCAGCGGAATTTATTCATACTCAGCTTGATTGCTAGGGAAAACAGAGGCTTAGTGGAATTCCTCTTCCTAGGTTGTAAATTGGAGTGTAAAGTGCCAGGACAAATACCCAAAATCTTGTGATATCCATGATGCTGCAAATGGCATTCCTTTATTCTTTTTCATTTCTGAGTAATATTTCACTGTGAACATGTACCACTTCTTTATCCATCCATCTGCTGATGGATATTTTGGTTGCTTCCATGTCTTAGACATTGTAAATTGTGCTGTGGTACACATATGGGTGCATGTGTGTTTTCCAATTCTGGTTTTCTCCTGTTATATGCCTGGGAGTAGGACTGCTGGATCATATGGTACCTCTAATTTTACCTTGTAAAGGCACCTCCATACTGTTATTTATAGTGGCTGTTACCACGTTAGATCCAAACAGCAGCATAAGAGGGTTCCCTTTTTTCTACAACCTCTCAAGCATTTATTGTTTGTAGACTTTTCGATGATGGCTCTTCTTACTCATGTGAAGTGATCCCTCATTGTAGTTTTGATTTCCATGAGGCTAATAATACAGGAATTAGAGCATCTTTTCAAGTGCTTTTCTTTTAAACAGTGTAAAATTTACCTATTGAAATAGGATCTTGAAAGTCTGTTCCTTTGGAATTTATTTTGCTTACCCACCCCTGGACATTTCCAGATTGTGGGTGTCATTTACAGCCCAACAGTCCTTGTGAATATTAAGTACCCATAAACATTGTTTTTAAAGTTGCAGTTGTAGTAAAGGGCAACAAGGCAGCGGAATTTATTCATACTCAGCTTGATTGCTAGGGAAAACAGAGGCTTAGTGGAATTCCTCTTCCTAGGTTGTAAATTGGAGTGTAAAGTGCCAGGACAAATACCCAAAATCTTGTGACACATTACTTCTTGTTGAATTTACTTTTTATTTCTTATCAGAGTAACTTTGATTACAATGTTGTATTTGTTCTAGGTGTACAGAATCTGGTTCATTCATACGTATACATATATCTAAACAGGTTTAGATTATTTCCCATGTTGGTTATTAGAGAGAGTTGAGTAGACCTCCCTTGGCATCCAGTAGGTCCTTCTTGATTATATATTTTATATGAATTATTAAATGCATGTTAACCCCAACATCCTAATTTCTCCATTCCTTTCACCTTTTTCAAAGTCTGTATGGGTCATTCTCAGTGGAAATATGCTCATGGGTATCAGTTTTTAGATTACACTAGTAAATGATATCATTGGATATTTGTCTTTCTGTGACTTACTTTACATAGTATGATTACCCCTAGGTTCATCAGTGGTGCTGCAAAAGGCATTGTTTCATCTTTTCCATGGCTAATATTCGATTGTGTACATGTACTACTTCTTTGTCCATTCATCTGCACTTGGACATTTTGCTTGCATCCATATCTGGCTATTGTAAGTATCGCTGAAGAGCACTTTTGGTTACCTGTGTCTCTCAATTCTGGTGTTCTCAGGTTACAGGCCCATTAGTAGTTTGGCAGGATCACATAGTAGCTCAATTGTTAACTTTTTTTGTGTGTGTGGTACGCGGGCCTCTCACTGTTGTGTCCTCTCCCGCTGTGGAGCACAGGCTCTGGACGCGCAGGCCCAGCGGCCATGGCTCACGGGCCCAGCTTTCCGCGGCACGCAGGATCCTCCCGGACCGGGGCACGAACCCGTGTCCCCTGCATCGGCAGGCGGACTCCCAACCACTGCGCCACTGGGGAAGCCCCGATTGTTAACTTTTTAAGGCACCTTCATTCTGTTCTGATTAGTGGCTATTACCAGTTTACATCCCCGCAACAGCATAGGGGTGTATCCATTCTGGGAAACCCATTCAGCAATTATTGTTTGCAGACATTTTTTTCTGATGGCCATTCAGACTATTGTGAGGTGATGCCTTTTTGTAATTTAAATTTGCATTTCCCTAATAATTCTTGATGTTGAACATTTTTTCATGTCCTTTAAAAAAAACACTGTGAGGAAATTTACCTCTTGAATTGTCTTCTCCAGATTTTCTACTGTTTTGCATATTAATGTCTATTCCTGACAGCAGGATATTTTTTGAGGGCAGGTTTCATTTAAAGCCCGGCAGTCCTTGTGAATATTGAGTGACCAATAGCACTGGAATTAAAGCTGCTGTTGCAGGAATTGGCCACAAGGCGGCAGATTTCTACATTCCCAGCTTTGGTTACAAGGGCAGGAGAGCCTTCCTGGAAGTTGTGTTCCTAGGTTGCAAATTGTAGTGGAATGTTCCAGGACAAACTCCCAAAAGCTTATAGCTCCTACTTATGTTTGTTTTTTAAATTTATTTTATGTTTTTCATCGGAGTAATGTTTTTTTAAACTAGATCCTTAATTTCCCCTTTCTTCTTTGCCTTTAATATTTATTTATTTATGGCTGTGTTGGGTCTTCGTTTCTGTGCGAGGGCTTTCTCTAGTTGTGGCAAGCGGGTGCCACTCTTCATTGCGGTGCATGGCGTCTCACTATCGCGGCCTCTTTTGCTGTGGAGCACAGGCTCCAGACACGCAGGCTCAGTAGTTGTGGCTCACGGGCCTAGTTGCTCCGCGGCATGTGGGATCCTCCCAGACCAGGGCTCGAACCCGTGTCCCCTGCATTGGCAGGCAGATTCTCAACCACTAGGCCACCAGGGAAGCCCATATCGGAGTAAATTTTATTAGGGTGTTGTGATTCTCTGGGTGTACCGATTCTGATCAATTTTTTTTTTTTTCTGATCAATTTTTCATACATATATCTGTTCATTTTTGGATCCTGTACCATGTAGGTTATTTCAGAGTGTTGAGTAGACCTCCCTTGGTATTTGGTAGGTGTTTATGTAATTTATATATATTAGTGATTATATAATTTATATATTTTATATGTTATAAGTTTATATACATACAACATACATTAGTGTATGTATGTTAACCCCATAATCCTAATTTATCCACCCTCCCACCTTTCATTTTTGTTAACCATTAGTTAGTTTTATACGTCTCTGAGTGTCTTTTCCTTTGGAAATATGTTCATTTGTACGAATCTTAAGATAACATCTATAAATTATACAATATATATCATGCACTTTTGACTTAATGTAATATGATTATTTCTAGACTCTCCTCTAGTCATGAAAACTGTGGTTGGATTTGCATGTGTCTCATAATCCCTTCAAATTGAGCTTTCAGGCATGTCCTTTGTTTTCAAACAGTGAGTACAGCTTACCTCTCCAAATTGTTTTTTGAAGTCTGTGCCACATTTGGAAGTATTTTGGCCATCACCTCCCTCAAGATATTTTGAGGGCAGGTTACATTTACAGCCCTCCAGTACTTGTGCATATGAAGTGACGATTAGCACAGGTTTTAAAGCTGCTGTTGCAGGTAATGGCCAGAGGGCGGCAGCATTTCTGCTTTCCCCACTCTGGTAACTAGGGAAACAGACCTTCCTGCCAGGGGTGTTCCTCAGTTATAAATTAGAGTGGAATATGCCCGGATAAACCCCCAAAAGCTAATGTCTCCTTATGTTTTTTTTTAAAAATTGAATTTATACTTTTTATTGGAGTAATATTCCATTGTGTACATGGACCACTTCTTCTTTCTGCATTCCTCTGTTGATGGACATTTTCATTGCTTTCAAGTGTTGGCTATAGTAAATATGGCTGGAGTGCAGGATTGCCAGCCTGTGCCTTTCTGATTCTTATCCTCTCAGGCGATAGGCCCAGCAGTGGGTATGCTTCATTGAATGGTAGCTCAATGTTTACCTTTTCAAGGCACCTCCATTGTGTTTTCATTACTGGCTCTTACCAGTCCCACTTAGAACCAATGGTCCACATTTCTCCACAACCACTTCAGCCTTTATTGTTTGCAGAATTTTTGCTGATGGCCATTCTGATTGGTGTGAGCTGATAGGTTTCTGTAATTTGGATTTGCATGTCTTTAATAATTCCTAATGTTCAGCATTTTTCTATGCCATTTTTAATTTCTGTTAAAAAAGAAAAAAACTGAGTACAATAAACCTCTTGAAATTATCTTCTTGGAAGGTTGCCCTCTTTTGAATTTTTTGGTCGATTTTCGACCCCAGGATTTTTTTGGGGGGGGAGCAGGTGTCATTTACAAGGCTGCAATAAGTGTGAATATTTAGTGACCATTAGCACTGGTTTTAGCTGTTGTGGGAAACGGCCACAAGGGGGCAGCATTTCTCCATTCCCAAATCTGGTACTGCAGAGTGTTCCGTAGACCTCCCTTGCTATATGGTCGGTCTTTTTGATACATGTATTTAATATGTATTTGTACACCTATGGTAAACCTGATCTTAATTTATCCATTCCCCCCATTTTTCATTTTAGATAAGCACAGTTTTTTTCCCTAAGTCTGTGAGTTTCTTTCTCTGTGGAAATATGTTCATATGTGTCAGTTGTTAGATAACACCTGTAAGTGATATCATAGGATATATGTCTTCACTTTCCTATTTACCTCATGTTCTGTGATTATCTCTAGGCTCATTTATGGGGCCACAAAGAGCAGTGTTTCATTGTTTTCCATGGCTAATATTCCATTGTGTACATGGACCACTTCTTCTTTATCTATTCATCTGTTGATGGACATTTTAGTTGCTTCTGTGTCTTGGCTATTGTGAAAATGGCTGCAGTGCTGCTCTTGCAGCCTGTGTCTTCTCGATTCTGGTCTTCTCAGGTGAGAGGCTCACCGGTGGGCCTGCTGGATGGAATGGTGGCTCAGTTTTTACTTTCAAACGCAGCTCCTTTCTGTTCTCATTATTGGCTGTTACCACTTTACATCTCACCAGCAGCTAGAGGGTACACATTTCTCTAAAAATTCCTTCAGCATTTATTGTTTGTTGACTTTTGGCTGATGGTAGTTGACTTGTGTGAGTTGAAACATTTTTGTAGATTAGATTTGCATGAGTCTAATAATTGCTGATGTTGAGCTTTTATCCATTTTCCTTTTTTTGAAAAAGAGTGAGTAAAACTTACTACTTCATACTATCTTCTTGAAACATTTGCCTGTTTTGAATTTTTTTGGCCATTCCCTAGCTCAGGACATGTTTTGAGGTCAGGTGTCCTTTACAGCCCTGAGTCTTTGTGAATTAGTGAGCGTTAGCTGTGGGTTTAAAGCCGCTCTTGCGGGAAACGGCCACAAGGTGGCAGCATTTCTACATTTCCAACTCTGGGTTTTTGGGCAACAGAGCCTTCCTGGAAATCGTGTTAGTAGGCTGCAAATTAGAGTGGAATGTGCCAGCGCAAACTCCCAAGAGCTTATATCTCCTTACTTCCTGTTTGTTTTTTAAATTTGATTTTTATTTATTATCACAGCAAATTTGATAAAAATATTGTGTTTGTTCTAGATGTACAGAATCTGGTTCATTATATCTGTGTATCGATCTATTCATCTTTGGATCCTTTCCTGTGTAGGTTATTACAGAGTGTTGAATAGACCTCTCTTGGTATTCCATAGGTATTTTGTGATTATATATTTCATATGTATTACTACATGTCAGTTAACCCCCACATCCCAATTCACATATTCCTTACACCTTACAGAGTGTTGAATAGACCTCTCTTGGTATTCCATAGGTATTTTGTGATTATATATTTCATATGTATTACTACATGTCAGTTAACCCCCACATCCCAATTCACATATTCCTTACACCTTTCCATTTGGTTAAACATAATTTGGTTT
>NW_020171838.1:0-3288 GCF_003031525.2 Neophocaena asiaeorientalis asiaeorientalis
CTGCCATGAGCACAAAGATTACACATGCATTTTCTAGAACAATTCACTGCCTTTGTCACGTCTTGTCTTTTATGATCAAATTCTTACCTTAGAAAATATGGTTCCTGCAACCATGGTGTTCTTCTCAAGTCAAAGAAAGAGTCTGGATCTTGGAGTCAGAAAGACGTAGTTTCAGATCTCAGTTTGGCTGTTAGAAGCTGAGTGGCATTATGTAAGACACTCTACCTCTCTGGGTCTCAGTTTCCTCATTTATAAAATGGGAATAATTATAACTAGGTTCATAATTGTTGAGAAAGTTGTTGAAAAGATTAAAAATATTACAAATGTGAAATTCTAGCATTATGCCTGTCCTATAGTATGTGCTGAAGAAATAAGACTTTCCCTTTTACTCTGTCTATTTCACAGCATTAGAGTGAGATAAGTTGGTGAGGCCTGTGGCTATCCCAATTTCAGACACCCTAAAGCACTTGTTATCACACACACACACACACACACACACACAGAGTATAGATGAAATCTCACCAGTAAAAAGTCATTCTTTTCGATCTGGAAGGTAATAATTTAGCCAAGGACAGTTAAAACCCATGGGGGAGTTAGCTGACAGCAAACTCCACAGGTAGAATACAGGAGAGCAACCTAGATGAGGAACAACAGAAAGGCAAGGGGAGCCCTAACAGTACTGGTTGGGGGGAACTAAAAGACAATTTTTTCTTCTCTATTTTATCTCAAGGTGATCCTGGAAAGAAGTATGGGGGAGGGGCACATGAGAGAGGGATGGTGCGAAGCAGTAGGTCTCCACAGAAATAAATCACACTACAGATCCACGGGGTTGGGGCGGGGGGGAAGGACGCCATTAGGTTGCATTTTCTTCTAACAAGAAGGTTAAGTCAGCATTCCAGAGGATTCATTTCAGTGATGGCTGCCTTCCTCCTCCTCCTGACAGAGCAGGTCTCCAGTCCGGAAATTAAGGTGTTGAATTCCAGCCAGGAGAACGGGAACTGTAGCCTGATACTGGCCTGCATGGTGGAGAAGGGGGACCATGTAGCTTACAACTGGAGTGAGGAGGCGGGCGCCCCCCTGCTGAGCCCCACCAAGAACTCCCACCTCCTGTATCTCACCCTTGGCCCTCAGGATGCCAACAACATCTACGTCTGCACCGTGAGCAACCCCATCAGCAATGGCTCTCAGACCTTCATCCCGTGGTCCAGATGCAGCCTCGGTTCCTCAGGTGAGTGCCCTTGTGGCGGCTAGTGTGCCACATTAACGATATGGGCTCAGTCCCCACCTGGACCAATTGCTCTTCTTCCATAGCCATGGTCTTCACCTTGGGAACAACACTTTATATTTTCTCTATAGTTTGTAAAAGCCTCCCATGTGCATTCAGTGCGTGGTTACTGTTCATAATGACCAGGGTGGCATTATGCTCAGTTCAGAGTTGAGGAAACCAATGAGAAACGATGGAGCCAGACCCAGAGCCCAGGTCTCAAGTTATGATCCTTCCTCTCCCCTCCTGCCGTGGCACCAACCTGAAAGGCTGGCCGGGTGAGGGAGTGCAGGTGGCAGGTCCTGACTCCCAAGTCCATGCTCTACCAATGGTGGGGTGGTTCTACACCATCAATAAGAATTTATCAATCTATTTATCTATTTATCAATTTATCAATTTATCAATCACCTATGCTGTAGAAAATTGGGAATAGATATAACATGCTGCTCTCCGTCAACATGTTATAAGGATAAGACATGAAACATGTGCTCAATAATGAAAAGCAGGGTGTAATAAAGGGCCACATTTCATGAAATGTACTGTGAATCCCATAGCAGGTCAGAGGGCCAGGGTAGTCAGTTCTCTGACTAAGACCTAGACTGTGAAGTCTGGGAAAATGATAAGTCATAGAGCACTTTATTATTGGCAAAGCGCTTTCAACTGTATGATCTCGTTTGATCCTCACAATGGTCTTATCAGATAAATGTTGTTATCATCTTCATTTCACAAATTAGGAAGTTTAAGCTCATAGCATGTAAGTACCCTCCTCAAGTTTCTTCAGCTTATAGATGGTAGAGTCAGCACCTAAACCTAGATCTTCTGACTGATCTTTCTCTGGAAAGATAAAGCATCGTTATTCTGTTATCAAAAGGAACAAAGGGCTGATTAAGTAAGCTCAACTAACCACTTGAGATTGGAAACAGGATAGACCACTGAGCCTTTTCATTAATCGATCTTGTGTCCATGCCTCAGGTAGGCTCAGGGACAAAAGAACCAGGGTGCTGGCCCTGCAAGGTATTACCTGTGCTCTGACATTCTTCCCTCTGCAACCACTGGGGGGAAACAAGAGTCATTCCAAGGGGACTCCTGCCCACAGTAGACTTGGTGTATATGTGGAGGGCTTTTCCAGATGACCAAGGATCCAGGGACAGGGGAATGCAGCCAGGTCATGCCCTTCAGCATAGCATGTCCAGTCAGCGACTCCCCTGAGGTATTCCAGAGGGACTGCTGGGAAAATCTACCTGGTCTCTTCATCTGAGAGCTCGTTGGTGAGCCTAACCAACTGCCTGTTTCCTCCCCCAGCCATTCATGGCAGAGTTGGCCACCTGTCCACCCACTCAGTGTGTCTGTCTGCTTGCCCACCTTGCACACAAGCCACATTCACAGGCTCCTCCCCCAGTTCAGACCTCTCTCTCTGCCCACAGCTATTCAGAATGTGCCGGTGGGATCAAGAAAGCAGTCTTGCATGAGTGTGGAGTTTAAAGAATGTGGCCCCAGTTGTCCTAGATCCAATATTACCCTTTTTACTCACAAGGATAAGCCACTTAACCTGTCTAAGACTTAGATTCTTCATCTAAAATACTAACGGCTGAAAGGTCTTAATTGTTTACTATGTGTCAGTATGTGGCATCTCATTTAATCCTCCCAGCAACCAAATAGTATTAGTATCCCCACCTTACAGATGAGGAAACAAAGATATGGAAAGGTCACACACAGAGCAAGGGGCAGAGCTGAGTTGTCTGATTCTGAAATCCTCATAGGTACTAGTGGAACAGATAATACACTTTTTAAATGCCTTATAAATCATAATAAAAATGTGTGTATTTCCCTCAAGGCTGAGGAAGTAGTAGCCCTTACCCCTGCACAGCCTTCTCTGGTCATAGCAACCCTCTTAGAGTAAAGACAGGGCACCAAATGTTTTACCCTGACCCACCTCAGAAAAGAGGAATAATTCTCTTCATGCTCCTCAATATAGTTTAATGAGAATTTAATCAATGTTTTCCAAAGTCTTGGCCATAAAGCTT
>NW_020171839.1:0-166 GCF_003031525.2 Neophocaena asiaeorientalis asiaeorientalis
GGAAAAGTTTCCACACACTAGGAAGCCCCTCCGTGGGCGGACACTGCGGGAGGCGGAGCGGGGAGCTGCGGGACCGCGGAGTAGTGCACAGCGACGGGTGCGGAGGGCAAAGCGGGGAGATTCCCGCACAGACGATCGGTGCCGACCGGCACTCACCAACCCGAGA
>NW_020171839.1:236-459 GCF_003031525.2 Neophocaena asiaeorientalis asiaeorientalis
CAGGGAGAGGACTGGGGTTGGCGGCTTGAACATAGCCTGAAGGGGTTGGTGCGCCACGACTAGCCGGGAGGGAGTTCGGGGGAAAGCCTGCACCGGCCGAAGAGGCAAGAGACTTTTTCTTCCCTCTTTGTTTCCTGGTGCGCAAGGAGAGGGGTTTAAGAGCGCTGCTTAAAGGAACTCCAGAGACGGGCGCGAGCCGCGGCTAAAAGCGCGAACCCCAGAG
>NW_020171839.1:1855-1926 GCF_003031525.2 Neophocaena asiaeorientalis asiaeorientalis
CCTAGGGTTCTATCTGTCCCTTTTTTTTTTCTTTTTTTTTTCTAAATATTTTTTAGTACAATAACTATATT
>NW_020171840.1:0-9289 GCF_003031525.2 Neophocaena asiaeorientalis asiaeorientalis
CGAGAGAGCCTACTTCAACACACTGGTCCTCAAGAGACCTTACAGCTCCATGTAATATCAATTGGGGTAAATCTCCCAGAGATCTCCATCTCAAAACCAAGACGGAGCTTCACTCAATGACCAGCAAACTACAGTGCTGAACATCCTAAGACAAACAACGAGCAAGAAAGGAATACAACACAAACCGTTAGCAGAGAGGCTGCCTAACATTACAATACGGCCACAGACACCCCAAAACACACCACCAGATGTGGACCTCCCCAACAAAAAGAAAAAATCCATCCTCATCCACCAGAACACAGGGACTAGTCCCGTCAACAAGGAAGTCTACACAGCCGACTGACGCAAATTTAGCCACTGGGGACAGACACCAAAAACAACGGGATCTATGAACCAGCAGACTGCAAAAAGGAGACCCCAAACACAGTAAGATAAGCAAAATGAGAGGACAGAAAAACACACAGCCGATAAAGGAGCATGGTAAAAGTCCACCAGACCTAACAAATGAAGAGGAAATAGGCAGTCTTCCTTAAAAGGAATTCATAATAATGATAGTAAAGATCCAAAATCCTGGAAACAGAACAGAGGAAATGCAATAAACATTCAACAAGGAGCCAGAAGAACTAAAGAGGAAAGATGCAATGAAGAACAACACAATAAATGAATTTTAAAATTCTCCAGAAGGGATCAATAGCAGAATAACTGAAGCAGAAGAACGGATAAGTGACTTGGAAGATAAAATAGTGGAAATAATTACTGCAGAGCAGAATAAAGAAAAAAGAATGAAAAGGTATGAAGACAGTCTCAGAGGCCACTGGGACAAAATTAAACTCACCAACATTCAAATTATAGGGGTCCAGAAGAAGAAGAGAAAAAGAAATGGACTGAGATAATATTTGAAGAGATTATATGTGAAAACTTCCCTAATATGGGAAAGGAAATGGTTAATCAAATATAGGAAGCACAGAGAGTCCCATACAGGATAAATCCAGGGAAAAACACACCAAGAAACATATTAATCAAACTATCTAAAATTAAATAAAAAGAAAACATATTAAAAGCAGCAAGGGAAAAACAACAAATAACACACAAGGGAATCCCCATAAGGTTAACAGCTGATCTCTCAGCAGAAACTCTGCAAGCCAGAAAGGACTGTCAGAACATATTTAATGTGATGAAGGAGAAAAATAACCTACAACAAAGATTACTTTACCTGGCAAGGATCTCATTCAGATTTGATGGAGAAATTAAAACCTTTACAGACATGCAATTGCTGAGAGACTTCAGCAACACCAAACCAGCTTTACAAGAAATGCTAAACGAACTTCTCTAGGGAAGAAACACAAGAGAAGGAAAACACCTACAATAGCAAACCCAAAACTGTTTTAAAAATTGGGAATAGGAACATACATATCGATCATTACATTAAATGTAAGTGGATTACATGCTCACAGCAAAAACAGGCTGGCTGAATGGTTGAAAAGCAAGACAAATATATATGCTGTGTACGAGAGACCCACTTCAGACCTATTGACACTTACAGACAGAAAGTGAGGGAATGGAAAAAGATATTACACTCAAATGGAAATCAAAATAAAGCAACTCTGATATCATAAAAAATAGACTTTAAAATAAGGACTATTACAAGGGACAAAGGAGGACACTACATAATTATCAAGGGATCGATCCAAGAAGAAGATATAACAATTGCAAATATTTATGCACCCAACATAGGAGCACATCAATACATAAGGCAAAAAATAAGAACCATAAAAAGGATAATCGACAGTAACACAATCAGAGTATGGGACTTTAACACACCACTTACTCCAATGGACAGATCATCCAAAATTAAAATAAAGGAGGAAACACAAGTTTTAAATGATACAATAAACAAGATGGATTTAATTGTGATTTACGGGACATTCCAACCAAAACCAGCAGAATACACATTTTTCTCAAGTGATCATGGAACATTCTCCAGGGTAGACCATATCTTGGGTCACATATGCAGCCACGGTAAATTGAAGAAAATTGAAATAATGTCAAGTATCTTTTCTGACCACAATGCTATGAGACTAGATATCAATTACAGGAAAAGATGTGTCAAAAATACAAAAACATGGAGGATAAACAATGAACTATTTAATAACGAAGTGATCACTGAAAAAATCAAGGAGGAAATTAAAAAATACCCAGAAACAAATGACAGTGGAGACACGAAGACCCAAATCTATGGGATGCAGCCAAAGCAGTTCTAAGAGGGAAGTTTATGACAATAAAATCCACACTGAAGAAACAGGAAACATTTTAATTAAACCACAGAAACTACACCTGAAGCAATTAGAGAATGAAGAACAGAAAACCCCCAAAGTTAGCAGAAGGAAAGAAATCATAAAGATGAAATGAAAACGAAAAGAAGGAAATGACAGGAAAGATCAATAACACTGAGAGCTGGTACTTTAAGAAGATACACAAAATTGTAAAACCATAAGCCAGACTCATGAAGAAAAAAAGGGAGAACACTCAAATCAACAGAATTAGAAATGAAAATGGAGAAGTAACAACTGACACACAGAAATACAAAGGATCATGAGAGATTACTACAAGGGACACTATGACAATAAAATGGACAACCTGGAAGAAATGGACAAATTTTTAGAAATGCACAACGTGCTGAGACTGCACTAGGGAGAAACAGAAAATATGAACAGACCAGTCACTGGCACTGAAATTGAAACTGTGATTAAACTTCCTCCAACAAACAAAAGCCCAGGACCAGATGGCTTGACAGGCGAATTCGATCAAACATTTAGAGAAGAGCGAACACCTATTCTTCTCAAACGCTACCAACATATAGCAGAGGGAGGATTACTCCTAAACTAATTCTATGAAGACACCCTCACTCTAACATCAAAATCAGACAAAGATGTCGCAAAGAATGAAAACTACAGACCAATATCACTGATGAACATAGATGCAAAAATCCTCAAAAAAATACCAGCAAACAGAAACCGACAGCACATTAAAAGGATCATACACAATGACCACAAGAGGTTTCTTCCAGAAATGCTAGGATTCTTCAGGATACGCAAATCCATCAGTGTGATACACCATATTAACAAATTGAAGAAGAAAACCATATGATCATCTCACTATATGCAGAGAAAGCTTTCAAAAAAATTCAACAACCATTTATGATAAAATCCTGGGAGAAAGTAGACATTGAGAGAACAGTGCTCAACATAACAAAGACCATATATGACAAACACACAGCCAACATATTCCTCAATGCTGAAAACCTGGAACCGTTTCCACTAGTTTCAGGAGCAAGACAATTTTCCCACTCTCAACAGAATTTTCCAACATAGTTTGGAAGCTGTAGCCACAGCAATCAGAGAAGAAAAAGAAATAAAAATAATCCAAATCAGAAAAGAAGAAATAAAGCTGTCACTCTTTGTAGAGGACATGATACTATACATAGAGAATCCTAAAGATGCTACCAGAAAACAACTAGAGCTAATCAATGAATTTGGTAAAGTAGCAGGATACAACATTAATGGAGAATTATCTCTGGCAGTCTTATAAATTAATGATGAAATATATGAGAGTAAAATTAAGAAAACACTCCCATTTACCATTGCAACAAATAGAATAATATATCTACGAATAAACCTACCTAAGGAGACAAAAGACCTGTATGCAGAATATTATAAGACACTGATGAACGAAATGACAGATGAAACAATGTGTTGGAGCAATATACCACTTCCTTGGGTTGGAAGAATCAATATTGTGAAAATGACTCTACGACACAAAGCAATCTACACATTCTATGCAATCCCTATCAAACTACCACTGGCATTTTAAACAGAACTAGAACAAAAAACTTTCACACTTTGTATGGAAACACAAAGGACCCCGAATAGCCAAAGTAAATTTGAGAGTGAAAAATGGAGTGGGAGGAATCAGGCTCCCTAACTTCAGACTATTCTACAAAGCTACAGTAATCAAGAGAGTATTGTAGTGGCACAAAAACTGAAATATACATCAACGGAATGGGATAGAAAGCCCAGAGGTAAACCGAGGCACGTATGGTCACCTTATCTTTGGTAAACGAGGCAAGAATATATAGTGGAGAAAGACAGTCTCTTCAATAAGGGGTGCTGGGAAACTGCACAGGTCCATGTAAAAGTATGAAATTAGAAAACTCCCTAACAACATACAAAATAATAAGCTCAAAATGGATTAAAGAGCTAAATGTAAGTCCAGACACTATCGAACTCTTAGAGGAAAACATATGCAGAACGCTCTATGACATATAACACAGCAAGATTCTTTTTGACCCACATCTTTGAGAAATGGATATAAAAACAAACAAAAACCCAAATTGGACCTAATGAGAGCTAAAAGCTTTTGCACAGCAAAGGAAACCATAAGCAATACCAAAAGACAGCTCTCAGAATGGGAGAAATCATTTGCAATGAAGCAACTGACAAAGGATTGATGTCCAAAATTTACAGCCACCTCACGCAGCTCAATAAGAGAAAAACCAAAAATCCAATCCAAAAATGAGCAGAAGACGTAAGCAGACATTTCTCCAAAGAAGGTATACAGATTGCCAAGAAATAGATGAAAGAATGCTCAACATCATTAATCATCAGAGAAATGCAAATCAAAACTACAATTCGATATCATCTCACACCGATCAGAATGGCCACCATCAAAAAGTCTAGAAACAATGAATGCTGGAGAGCATGTAGAGAAAAAGGAACACTCTTGCACGGCTGGTGGGAATGTAAATTGATACAGCCACTATGGAGAACAGTATGTGGTTTCCTGAAAAAAATACAAATAAACCTACCATAGGATCCAGCAATCCCACTACTGTGCATATACCGTTAGAAAGCCATAATTCAAAGAGTCATGTACTGAAATGTTCACTAGAGTTCTATTTACAAGGGCCAGTAGATGGAACGACCTAACTGTGCATCATCGGATGAATGGATAAATAAGATGTCGAACATATATAGGATGGAGTATTACTCAGCCATAAAAGCAAACAAAATTGAGTTATTTGTAGTGAGGGGGATGGATTTAGAATCTGTCATATAGAGTGAAGTAAGCCAGAGAGAGAAAAACAAATACCATATACTAACACACATATTTGGAATCTACAAAAAAATATAAAAGGTCATGCAGAAACTCGGGGTAAGACAGGAATGAAGATTCAGACCTACTAGAGAATGGAGTTGAGGATGTTGGGAAGGGGAACTGTAAGCCCTTACAAACTGACAGAGTTGCAGAGACATATATATACTACCAAACGTAGAAAAGATAGTGACTGGGACGCAGCCTCATAGCACAAGGAGATCAGCTCGGTGCTTTGTGACCACATAGTACGGAGAGATAGGGATGATGAGAGGGAGCAAGATGCAAGAAGGAAGAGATATGGGAACATGTGTATATGTATAACAGATTCACTTTGTTATAAAGTAGAAACTATCAGACCATTATAAAGTTATTATACTCCAAAAAAGACTTTAAATCTATTTTATTTTAACATATATATTTTAATAACTTTATTTATCTTACTCTATTTTATTTTATCCTCTTTCTTTTACTTTTTCTCCCTTTTATTTTTTGCCATGTGAAGGAAAGGATATTGGTGCACTAGCAGTTAGTGCTCTGCCTCTGAGGTGGGAGAGCTTACTTAGGACACTGGTCCTCAAGACACCTGCCAGTTCCATGTAATTTCAAACAGGGAAAATCTCCCAGAGATCTCCTTCTCAAAACCAAGGCCCAGGATCACTCAATGTCCAGAAAGCTACACTGCTGGACATCCTATGCCAAGAAACCATTAGCACAGGAACAAACCCCACCCATTATCAGAGAGGCTGCCTAATATCATAATAAGGCCACAGACACCCCAAAACACACCACGTGGAGATGCCCACCAGAAACACAACATCCAGCCTCATCCACAAGAACTCATGGACTATCCCCACAACCAGGAAGACTAAACAACACTCTGAAGGAAATTTAGCGACTGTGAACAGACAGCAAATACAACGGGAACTATGAAATTGCAGACTGCAAAAAGGAGACCACAAACCACAAACACAAAACTGAAAAGACAGAAAAACCAAGCAGATGAAGGATCTAGGTAAAAGCCCACCCAACCGAACAATGAAGAGGCAATATGCAGTCTACCTGAAACGAATTCAAAATAATGATAGTAAAGATCATCCACAATCCTGGAAATAGAATAGAGAAAATGTAAGAAACATTTAACATGGACTTAGAAGAACTGAAGAGGAAACGAGCAGTGATAAACAACAAAATAAATGAAATGAAAAATTCTCCAGAAGCTATCAATAGCAGAATAACTGAGGCGGAAGAAAGGATAAGTGACCTGGAAGATAAAACAGTGTAAATAACTACTGCAGAGCAAAATAAAGAAAAAAGAATGAAAAGAACTGAAGACAGTCTCAGAGACTTCTGGGACAAAACTAAATTCACCGACATTCATATTATATGGGTCTTAGAAGAAGAAGAGAAAAGGAAATGGAGTGAGAAAATACTTGAAGAGCTTATGGTTAAAGACTTTTCTAATATGTGAAAGGAAATAGTTAATCAAGTCCAGGAAGAACAGAGAGTCAGACACAGGATAAGTCCAAGGAGAAACATCAAAGACACATATTAATCAAACTATCAAAAACTAAATACCAAGAAAACACAGTAATCAAGCCCAGGAAGAACAGAGAGTCAGACACAGGATAAGTCCAAGGAGAAACATCAAAGACACATATTAATCAAACTATCAAAAACTAAATACCAAGAAAACACAGTAAAAGCAGAAAGGGTAAAAAAAAACCAAATAACACACAAGGTAATCCCCGTGTCATTAACAGCTGATAGTTCACCAGAAACTCTGCAAGCCAGAAGGAAGTGGCAGGGCATATTTTAAGTGATGAAGGAGAAAAACCTACAACTAAGATTACTCTACCCAGCAAGGATCTCATTCAGATTTGATGCAGAAATTAAAACCTTTACAGACAAGCAAAAGCTGAGAGACTTCAGCACCACCTAAGCACCTTTACAAAAAATGCTAAACGAACTTCTCTAGGCGAGAAACGCAAGAGAAGGTAAAACCTTCAATAACAAACCCAAAACATTTAAGAAAATGAGAATAGGAACGTACATATCGATCATTACGTTAAATATAAAAGCATTAAACGCTCCCAACAAAAGGCACAGACTGGTTGAATAGATTCAAAAACAAGACCAATATACATGCTGTCTACAAGGGACACACTTCAGACCTAGGGACACAAACAGACTAAAAGTGAGGGGATGGAAAATGATTTTCCATGCAAATAGAAATCCAAAGAAAGCTGCAGTAACTACTCTCATATCAGACATGATAGACTTTAATATAAAGATTATTAGAAGAGACAATGAAGGGCACTACATAATGATCAAGGGTTTGACCGACGAAGAGCATAGAAGAATTTCAAATATTTATGCACCCAACATATGATCCCCTCAGTATATAAGGCAACTACTAACAACCATAAATGTGGTAATCGAGAGTAACACAATCATAGTAGGGGACTTTCACACCCCACTTTCGCCAAGTGCAGATCATCCAAAATGAAAATAAATGAGGAAACCCAAGCTTTACATGATACAATAAAGAAGATGGACTTCATTGTGATTTATAGGAAATTTCACCCAAAAACAACAGAATATACATGTTTCTCAAGTACTTATGGAAAATTCTCCAGGATAGATCACACCTTTGGTCACAAATCAAGCCTTGGTAGATTTCAGAAAATTGAAATAATATCAAGTATACTTTCTGACCACAAGGTTATGAGACTAGATATCAATTACACGAAAATATGTGTCCAAAATACAAACACATATAAGATACACATTGGACTATTTAATAAGGAAGTGATCACTGAAGAAATCAAAGAGGAAATCAAAAATACCCAGAAACAAACGACAATGGAGACACAACGAACAAAAACTATAGGATGCAGCCAAAGCAGTACTAAGATGGAAATTTATAGCAATACAATCCTACCTGAAGATACTGGAAACATCTCAAATAAACAACATAACCTTGCACTTAAATCAATTAGAGAAAGAAGAGCAAGAAAACCCCAAGTTTAGCAGAAGTTAGGAAATCATAAAGATCAGGTCAAAAATAAATGAATACGAAAAGAAGTTAATGACAGGAAAGATGAATAACACTGAAAGCTAGTTCTTTGAGAAGATACACAATATTGTAAAACCATTAGCCAGACTCGTGAAGAAAAAAGGGAGAACACTCAAATCAATGGAATTAGAAATGAAAAAGGAGAAATAACAACTGACACACAGAAATACAAAGGATCATGAGATACTACTACAAGAAAGTCTATGACAATAAAATGGACAATCTGGAAGAAATGGACAAATTCTTAGAAATGCACAATGTGCTGAGACTGAACTAGGAAGAAGTAGAAAATATGGACAGACCAGTCACCAGCACTGAAATTGAAACTGTGATTAAAATTCTACCAACAAACAAAAGCCCAGGACCAGATGGCTTGACAGGCGAATTCTATCAAACATTTAGAGAAGAGCTAATACCTATCCTTCTCAAATTCTTTCAACATATAGCAGAGGGAAGAATACACCAAAACTCACTCTATGAAGACACAATCACACTAATACTAAAACCAGACAAAGGTGTCGCAAAGAATGAAAACTACAGACCAATATCACTGATGAACATAGATGTAAAAATCCTCAACAAAATACTAGCAAACAGAAACACACAGCACATTAAAAGGATCATACACCATGACCACGTGGGGTTTCTTCCACGAATGCTAGGATTCTTCAGGATACCCAAATCCATCAACGTGATACACCATATTAACAAATTGAAGACGAAAACCATATGATCATCTCAATATATGCAGAGAAAGCTTTCGACCTAATTCAACAGCCATTTACGATAAAATCCTGGGAGAAAGTAGGCATTGAGGGAACACTGCTCAACATAACAAAGGCCATATATGACAAACATACAGCCAACATAGTCCTCAATGCTGAAAACCTGGAACCATTTCCACTAGTTTCAGGAGCAAGACAAAATTGCCCACTCTCACCACTATTATTCAACATAGTTTTGGACGCTCTAGCCACAGAAATCAGAGAAGAGAAAGAAATGAAAATAATCCAATTCGGAAAAGAAGAAATAAAGCTGTCACTGTTTGCAGAGAATCCT
>NW_020171841.1:0-168 GCF_003031525.2 Neophocaena asiaeorientalis asiaeorientalis
CAGTCTCTTCAATAAGTGGTGCTGGGAAAAGTGAACAGCTACATGTAAAAGAATGAAGGTAGAACACTCCTTAACACCATAAACAAAAATAAACTCAAAATGGATTTGAGACCTAAATGTAAGACCAGACACTATAAAACTCTTAGAGGAAAACATAGGAAGAACACT
>NW_020171841.1:266-475 GCF_003031525.2 Neophocaena asiaeorientalis asiaeorientalis
CTTTTGCACAGCAAAAAAAACCATAAACAAGATGAAAAGACAACCCTCAGAATGGGAGAAAATATTCACAAATGAATCAACGGACAAAGGATTAATCTCCAAAATATATAAACAGCTCATGCAGCTCAATATTAAAGAAACAAACAGCCCAATCCAAAAATGGGCATAAGACCTAAGTAGACATTTCTCCAAGAAGACATACAGATGGC
>NW_020171842.1:0-481 GCF_003031525.2 Neophocaena asiaeorientalis asiaeorientalis
GAAGACCCCATTGTCACCGAAAATTTTTCTTTTTATTCATATCATTCACTTCTTCAGCATTACTGTTACTGTATTCCAAAACAGTGCTTTGGGAACAGGGCCCCTTTTATCCCATGAGATACATTTTGGAGTGGTGAGAAGAAAAATGAATTAAAAGACATAAGGTCTGGCTTAGGCTGGGAGGAGTGGAAGAGTGTAGGCTCTAGAAGACCAGGGGACTAGACCCAGCAAGGTCACTTAAATCAGCCTTGTGAACTTGAGAAATCTGCAAGTTACTCACCCATAAAGGGAGTCTGCTAAATCCTATCCTGCGTGAATGTTGGAATGTTATGTACTACATGTAAAGCAGTGGCATACTCATTAAGAAATACTGGGTTTTTGATGAATGGCAGTTATGATATGATTATTATGAACCCCCAAGATACCACCCTCCCATCAGGGTTTATTTTTAATCCAGTAGGTAGCAGAGAATATGCAGTGC
>NW_020171843.1:0-157 GCF_003031525.2 Neophocaena asiaeorientalis asiaeorientalis
CCTACTATGAATGTGCTACTGTCGATTTCCCCTTTTATGGCAATTAGTATTTGCCTTAGGTATTGAAGTGCTCCTATGTTGGGTGCATAAATATTTACAATTGTTATATCTTCTTCTTGGATCGATCCCTTGATCATTATGTAGTGTCCTTGTTTGT
>NW_020171843.1:577-795 GCF_003031525.2 Neophocaena asiaeorientalis asiaeorientalis
GTTTTAATTTCTCCATCAAATCTGAATGAGATCCTGGCTGGGTAGAGTAATCTTGGTTGCAGGTTTTTCTCCTTCATCACTTTCAGTATGTCGTGCCACTCCCTTCTGGCTTGCAGAGTTTCTGCTGAGAGATCAGCTGTTAACCTTATGGGGATTCCTTTGTGTGTTAGTTGTTGTTTTTTCCCTTGCTGCTTTTAATATGCTTTTTTTGTATTTAA
>NW_020171844.1:0-467 GCF_003031525.2 Neophocaena asiaeorientalis asiaeorientalis
GGCTGGTGCTGGGGGCCGGGGCCCTGTGGCTACAGGAATTGTGGTGGTTGTGCCGCTGCCTGGAACCTGGGCTGCCTCTGTGAAAGACCTCTCCCAGGACCTGTCAGCTCCAGATCTGGCTCCAAGCTATGGTGTAGAGTGAGCGGGGCCAGTGTGCTCCCACCGTGAAATGAACGGCTGCATACTCCTGCCAAGAGCCCGTCCAACCGAGATACAGTGCCGAGCTGCTGTGCCTTTCCATGGTGCTATCTGGTGCACGTGCTGGCAAAGTCCACCATAGGCAGACCTGCCCCCACTGTGTGCACACTGACAATGGGCACTGTGGCAGGACCTGCCCCCACTATGTGTGGGCTGAAAATGGGCTCCTTGTTTTGGCCCAGACCATACCCCAGGCCCTCCGGGCTGTCTCCACACATCTAGATCAAGTCCTCTCCCTGGACCTGTCTACCTAAGATTCCATACTCAGC
>NW_020171844.1:532-695 GCF_003031525.2 Neophocaena asiaeorientalis asiaeorientalis
CTTTTTCTGTCCTTCCTGGATACGTAGAGATATTCCTTGCAGCTTTGGTTGTGTAGGAGATCTTCTGCCAGTTTCCAGTTGGTTTTCTGTGAGAATTGCCTCACATGTAGGGGTATTTTTGATGTGTTTGTGGGGAGAGGTGAGCTCCACATACTCCTACTCC
>NW_020171845.1:0-49161 GCF_003031525.2 Neophocaena asiaeorientalis asiaeorientalis
ATAGAATGGAAAAAATACAAGAAACATTTAACAAGGACCTAAGAGAACTAAAGAGCAAACAAATGATGAACAACAAAATAAATAAAATCAAAAATTCTCTAGAATGCATCAATAACAGAATAACTGAGACAGAAGACCGGATAAGTGACCTGGAAGCTAAACTAGTGGAAATAACTACCACAGAGCAGAATAAAGAAAAAAGAATGAAAAATATTGAGGATATCCTCAGAGACCACTGGGACAACATTAAGCACAACAACATTTGAATTATATGGCTCCCAGAAGAAGAAGAGATAAAGAAAGGGACTGAGAAAATATTTGAAGAGATTATAGTTGAATACTTCCCTAATATGGGAAAGGAAATAGTCATTCAAGTCCAGGAAGTGCAGAAAGTCCCATACAGGATAAATCCAAGGAGAAACTCGCCAACACACATATTAATCTAGCTATCAAAACTTAAATAAAAAGAAAACATAGTAAAAGCAGCAAGGGAAGGCTTCCCTGGTGGCCCAGTCGTTGGGAGTCCGTTGGCCAATGCAGGGGACACGGATTCAATCCCTGGTCCGGGAAGAACCCACATGCTGCAGAGCACCTGAGCCTGTGTGCCACAACTACTGAGCCCACATGCTAAAGCTGCTGAAGCCCATGTGCCTAGATCTTGTGCTCTGCAACAAGAGAAGCCACCACAATCAGAAGCCTGCACACCGCAATGAAGACTAAATAAATAAATTTATTTAAAAAACAGCAAATGTGTACATTTAAAAAAAGATAAAAAGCAGCAAGGGAAAAGCAACAAATATTATACAAGGGAAACACCATAAGGTTAACAGCTGATATTTTAGCACAAACTCTGCAAGCCAGAAGAGGGTGGAAGGACATATTTAAAGGGATGAAAGGGAACAACCTAAAACCAACATTACTCTACCCAGCAACGCTCTCATTCAGATTCAATGGAGAAACTAAAACATTTACAGACAAGCAAAAGCTAAGAGAATTCAGCACTAAAAAACCAGCTTTACAACAAATGCTAAAGGGAATTCTCATGGCTGGAAACACAGGAGAAGGAAAAGACATATAATAGCAAACCAAAAACAATTAAGAAAATGGTAATGAGAACAAACATATTGATAATTACCATAAATATAAATGGATTAAATGCTCCAACCAAAAGACATAGCCTGGCTGAATGGATACAAAAACAAGACTCATATATATGCTGTCTACAAGAGACCCACTTCAGACCTAAGGACACATACAGACTGAAAATGAGGGGATAGAAAAAGATATTCCATGTAAATGGAAAACAAAAGAAAGCTGGAGTAGCAATTCTCCTATCAGAAAAAATAGCCTTTAAAATAGAGACTATCACAAGATACAAAGAGGGACACTATGTAATGATCAAGGGATCAATCCAAGAAAAAGATATAGGTATTGTAAATATTTATGCACCCAACATAGGAGCACCTCCATACCTAAGGCAAATGCTAACAGCCATAAAATGGGAAATCGACAGTAATACAATAATAGTAGTGGACTTTAACACCCCACTTTCACCAATGGACAGATCAACCAAAATGAAAATAAGTAAGGAAACACAAGCTTTAAATGTCACATTTCACAAGATGTTCTTAATTGATATTGACATTCCATCCAAAAACAACAGAATACACTTTCTTCTCAAGTGCTCAATGAACATTGTCCAGGATAGATCATATCTTGGGTGACAAATCAAGCCTTGTTCCATTGAAGAAAATTGAAATTGTATCAAGTATCTTTTCCAACCACAACATTATGAGACTAGATATCAATTACAGGAAATATTCTGTAGAAAATAGAAAAACATGGAGGCTAACCAATACACTACTAAATCACCAGGAGCTCACAGAAGAAATCAAAGAGGAAATCAAAAAATATCTAGAAACAAATGTAATGAAAACATGACAACCCAATGGGATGGGTTGTCCCATCCCAATGGGATGCAGCAAAAGCAGTTCTAAGAGGGAAGTTTATAGCAATACAACCCTACCTTAAGAAACAAGAAACCTCTAAAATAAAAAACCTAACCTTACACCTAAAGCAATTAGAGAAAGAAGAACAAAAAACCCAAAAACTTAGCAAAAGCTAAGATATCATAAAAAATCAGAACAGAAATTAATGAAAAAGAAATGAAGGAAATGATAGCAAATATCAATAAAACTAAAAGGTGGTTCTTTGAGAAGATAAACAAAATTGATAAAACATTAACCAGAATATCAAGAAAAAAAAAGGAGAAGAGTCAAATCAACAGAATTAGAAATGAAAAAGGAGAAGTAACAACTGACACTGCAGAAATACAAAGGATAATGACAAATTACTACAAGCAACTCTATGCCAATAAAATGGATAATCTGGAAGAAATGGAAAAATTCTTAGAAAAGCACAACCTTCTGAGACTGAACCAGGAAGAAATAGAAAATATAAACAGACTAATACAAGCACTGAAATTGAAACTGTGATTAAAAATTTTCCAACAAACAAAAGCCCAGGACCAGATGGCTTCACGGGTGAATTATATCAAACATTTAGAGAAGAGCTAACACCAGTCCTGCTCAAACTCTTCCAAAACATTACAGAGTGAGGAACACTCCTGAACTCATTCTATGAGGCCACCATCACCCTGATGCCAAAACCAGAAAAAGATACCATAAAAAAGGAAAATAACAGGCCAATATCACTGATGAACAAAGATGCAAAAATCCTCAACAAAATACTAGCAAACAGAATGCAACAACACATTAAAAGGATCATACACCAGGATAGAGTAGGGTTTATCCCAGGAATACAATATTTCTTCAATATATGCAAATCATTCAATGTGATAAGCCATATTAGCAAATTGAAGGAGATAAACCATATGATCATCTCAATAGATGCAGAAAAAGCTTTTGACAAAATTTGACACCAATTTATGATAAAAAAAAAAACCTCCAGAAAGTGGGCCTAGAGGGAACTTACTTCAACATACTAAAGGCCATATATGAGAGACCCACAACCAACATCTTTCTGAATGGTTAAAAACTGAAACCATTCCCACCAAGATCAGGAACAAGACAAGGTTGCACACTCTCACCGATATTATTCTACATAGTTCAGGAAGTTTTAGCCACAGCAATCAGAGAAGAAAAGGAAATAAAAGGAATCCAAATCAGAAAAGAAGAAATAAAACTGTCACTGTTTGCAGATGACATGATACTATTCGTAGAGAATCCTAAAGATGCTACCAGAAAACTAGTAGAGCTAAACAATGACTTTGTTAAAGTAGAAGGATACAAAAATAATGCAGAGAAATCGCTTGCATTCCTATACACTAATGATGAAAAATCTGAAAGAGAAATTAAGGAAACACTCCCATTTCCCACTGCAACAAAAATAATAAAATACCTAGAAATAAACCTACCTTATTAGACAAAATGCCTGTATGCAGAAAACTATAAGACACTGATGAAAGTAATTAAACGTGATACAAACAGATGGAGAGATATACCATGTTCTTGGATTGGAAGAATCAACATTGTGAAAATGACTCTACTATGCAAAACAATCTGCAGATTTAATGCAATCCCTATCAATCTACCAATGTTATTTTTCACAGAACTAGAACAAAAATTTCACAATTTGTATCGAACACACCAGACCCTGTATAACCAAAGCAAACTTGAGAAAGAAAAACGGAGCTGGAGGAATCAGGCTCCGTGACTTCAGACTATACTACAAAACTACTGTCATCAAGACAGTATGGTACTGGCACAAAAACAGACATATATATCAATGGAACCAGATAGAAAGCCCAGAGGTAAACCCACACACATATGGTCACCTTATATTTGATAAAGGAGGCAAGAATATACAATGGAGAAAAGACAGTGTCTTCAATAAGTGGAACTGGGGAAAGTGGACAGCTACATGTAAAAGAATGAAATTAGAACATTCCCTAGCACCACACAAAAAATAAACTCAAAATGGATTAAAGACCTAAATGTAAGGCCAGACATTATAAAACTCTTAGAGGAAAACACAAGCAGAACACTCTATGACATAAATCACAGCAAGATCCTTTTGACCCACCTTCTAGAGAAATGGAAATAAAAACAAAAATAAACAAATGGGACCTAATGAAACTTCAAAGATTTTTCACAGCAACAGAAACCATAAACAAGATGAAAAGACAACCCTGAGAATGGGAGAGAATATTTGCAAACAAAGCAACTGACAAATGATTAATCTCCAGAATATACAAGCAGCTCGTGCAGCTCAATATCAAAAAAACAAACAACCCAATTCAAGAATGGGAAGAAGACCTAAGTAGGCATTTCTCCAAAGAAGGTGTACAGATTGCCAACAAACACATGAAAGTGTGTTCAACATCACTAATCATTAGAGAAGAGCAAATGAAAACTACAATGAGGTATCATCTCACACCGGTCAGATGGCCATCATCAAAAAATCTACAAACAATAAATGCTGGAGAGGGTGTGGAGAAAAGGGAATCCTCATACACTGTTTGTGGGAATGTAAATTGATATAGCCACTATGGAGAACAGTATGGAGGTTCCTTAAAAAGCTAAAAATAGATCTACCTTATGACCCAGCAATCCCACTACTGGGCATATACACTGAGACAACCATAATTCAAAAGAGACATGCACCACCATGTACATTTCAGCACCATTTACAGTAGCCAGGACATGGAATCAACCTAAGTGTCCATTGACAGATGAATTGTTAAAGAAGATGTGGCACATATGTACAATGGAATATTACTCAGCCATAAAAAGAAATGTAATTGACTTATCTGTAGTGAGCTGGATGGACCTAGAGTCTGTCATACAGAGTGAAGTAAGTCAGAAAGAGAAGACAAATACTGTGTGCTATCACATATATATGGAATCTGAAAAAAAAAACATGGTTTTCAAGAACCTAGTGACACCACAGGAAGCAAGACGCAGATGTAGAGAATGGACTTGTGGATTCTGCATGTGGAAGGGGAGGCTGGGACGAAGTGAGAGAGTGGCATTGACATATATACACTATGAAATGTAAAATAGATAGCTAGTGGGAAGCAGCTGTATAGCACAGGGAGATTAGTTCAGTGCTTTGTGTCCAACTAGAGGGGTGGGATAAGGAGGTTGGGAGGGAGACACAAGGGAGCGGGGATATGGGGATAAATGTTTATGTATAGCTGATTCACTTTGTTATACAGCAGAAACTAACACACCATTGTAAAGCAATTATATGCAAATAAAGATGTTAAAAAAAGGATTAATTTCACAAAGAAAAAGTATAACAATTGTAAGTATTTATGCATGTGCCCAGTTTTTGATTGGGCTGTGTTTTCTTTTTTATATTGAGTTGCATGATATCAAAAAAACAGCCCAGTCAAAAAATGGGTCCATCAACAGAGGAATGTGTAAAGAAGTTGTGGTACATATATACAATGGAATGTTAGCCAGAAAAAGGAAGGAAATTTGTTCATTTGTAGAGACGTATATGGACCTAGAGAGTGTCATGCAGATTGAAGTAAGTCAGAAAGAGGAAAACAAATATCGTATATTAACTCATATATGCGGAATTTAGAAAAATTGTATAGATGACCTTGTTTGCAAAGCAGAAATAGAGACACAGACGTAGAGAACAAATGTATGGATACCAAAGGGGGAAGGGGTGGGGTGGGAACATTGGGAGATTGTGATCAACATATATACACTATTGATGTTATGTATAAGATAGACAACTGATGGGAACATAGTATGTAAAACAGGGAACTCTACTTACTTCACTCTGGTGACTTAAAAACTTAAATCCAAAAGGGAGGGGCTATATGTATATGTATGGCTGATTCATTTTGTTGTGCAGTAGAAGGTAACACAATATTGTAAGGTAACTATACTCCAATAAGAATAATTAATAAAAAACAAAGAAGAATCATAAGTTCACAGTGTCAAAGACTTCTCAAATTCTAGCCCGTTGGCTTAAGAAACATCTTTTGAAGAATCATGAAGAATTCTTGGCTGCTTTAGTATTGAGGTAGTTGTAAATATTTCATTTGAATTGCCTCTGGTTTCCCCACATCAGGTTAGCTCATTTTCCCCAGTCAACTGTAAACATAAAGCAAAATTCTGCCTTTTCACCCTGACCAACTCTCATCACCAAATGGTGCTCAAGGATAAATGATACATTTATAAATCCACCAATTCCATTACTCAGAGATGGTTACAGAGTTATCTTTCTTGACCATTTCTATCAATAGCTGGTCAGGTGACAAGATCAAACTCTGAAATGTGGCCAAATACCATATTTTTCAGAGGAAAATAACATGTTTTGGATATTAATCATAGCCAAAGAATCAAATCAATGTTATTTTAATTCTGGAATGTTCTGGGACCCTAATAATAAGAGCAACTAAGATATAAAGCATTCCTTGAGGAATACTATGTTATTTTCAGTTGACATGTTGGTGCCTAATACAGCGTCTTACTTCTGATGGTATGCACCAGATGCTAGTTAAGTATATAGAAGTTTGTAAAGTGCTCAGTGCATAACTCATTGGAAATGGCTAATGTCCTCAAATGTTAATCCCTTAATATGTAGAATCAGTACATGTTTACATACTATATGTTAACTATTTTATTCTTGGGGTAGATTTTGGGTTTATGGTGACACTTAACTGGGTAACACTTTTGGAAAACAGAGCAAAAATAGTATGGTCTTCATTTGAGCATCATAGAAATGTTGTATGGCTTGCTTGAAACTGGGGCTTATAGTGACACAGTATCCAGGAGTTGGGCTCTGAGTTACTTACAAGTCAGCTGGATGATGAGTCTGCTAAGGTTGCATTTGAACTGCTTTGGTTTGCTTGTTTGCTTATTAAATTGATTTTTTTATGCCTTTCATTTGTGATTGATCTAAAGTGAGAATGAAAATTATGATATTCCATGTTTAACTACATTGTCTCTTACTGCTAAACAAAATATACAAAATACTTAAAGATAAACACTGTAAAGGCTTTTTAAATTACAATTCCTTAAAAATATAAATTCAAGCCATGGTTTCATAAATATCTGAAGTAGATCTAGAAATTATGGTTTTCATGAGCCATAGAGATACTAAAGTTTGTACCATTTTGTTTGCTTTGAAAGAATAGCTTGAAGTTAATATTGATGCTAGAGTATGAAAGTGTTTAAGTGGGAAGATAATGTTAACTCAGCAGTATCATTCCTTTGATCTTTGTTTAGTCTTATAAAACTAGATTGCTATTTCATTGACAACATTGTCAAAAGTGAATGAAGACTGACACCATAATATTGAAAATGCAACGTTTAGAAAACTTGAAACCCAAGTTTTCTCATGACACTGCTTCTTTTGTGGAAGACTGCATTTTACATTGTTTTTAAATAGATGTGTACGTTGCTAGATACAGCTAAACCTGGTAGGTTTTATATCTTGGCTTCTTGAATCCTGTTCACCTACTTAAACACATAGTTTAGGTGTGTCCCTATTAGCAAACATGACTGAGAGTCTTTGCTATAAGGAAAACTCAAAAACCAAAGCCTCATCATCCTAACGTGTTCTTTTTCAGAATATGACTTTTTGGGTTTGTGAAATGTTGATATATTAGTACAGTGTATCACAAACCAGGCATTATGCTGTGTAGTTAAGAGACAGTTGTTAAGATTTCAGAATCTGAAATCAGACAGAAATGAGTTCACTTCTGAGCTTTGCTTTGTGATTTGGGCAAGCATCTTTAACCTCTCGAAGTCTGTTTCCTGAGCTAGAAAATGGGAGAATAATAGTACCAATCTTATGCTGTTGTTATGAGGATTAAGTGAGATAATAAGTGTAAAGTGCTTAGCATAGTACTTGGCATTTGTGTAACTATTACTGTTACTATAGGGCTTTTTTTGTTCCTAATTTTAATCTTATAGAAGTATTCATGCTTTTCAAGTAGAGTGCAAAGTATCCATTCATCTTCTTTACATATAGCTGCAAAAATTGTGAAAACATAGAGATTATGAAATCATTATAAAATAAGGCATGGTTGTTTTGCTTCTTCCTTCATCTGAAAATTGTGGTGATAGAACACTATATTTAAATAGGGTGAGAGACGAAGGAAAAAGACACTGTCAGGGTTGTTATTCCCATTTTAATTGCCAGAAATATACCCTACATTTCTACTCCTATTGCATAGAATTAGTGTTCTGAAATGGCTTCCCTAAACATACAATGTGAAATGAAATCTTGGGTTGAGTTGCCTTAATGGAGTCACACCATCATCAGTAAAAGACATTTATAGAATTCCTAAGGACATATTTTCCCCTACTATATGAGACAGGTATATTTGTGTTATTATTGTTTTAAGGAAATTATAAGCCCACACACATTGAGAATTTGATCAGGTGCTTTGTGGAAGTACACGAACTACACAAGTCTATCATCTCCTACTTTCCAGGAACTTAAAATCTAACTGAGAAAACTAAAATTTCCTCTACAAATCCAACCTCAAAATATTTCTAACTGTGTTAATGATTCTTTCTAATCCAGAGAACCAATTTATGTAGGTAACCAGCTCACCATATTTTTATCTTTCTAAACCGCTACAAGCCATTTAATGTTCTGAAAAGGATTCCAGTTTTTATTCTAACTTAGTGGAACCTGAAAGAGTTTCTCATAGTGTTTAATAAGGAATCATAAATCTTGGTTAGGAATAAATGCCTGGGTTACAAGAATACCTAGGTAATTAGCTTAGTTTTCATTGCTTGCATTTTCTGTATGGAATTTTCAGAGTAAAATTTAGGTATTAGTTTTAGTGCAACAAAATTACATTGTTCCTGAAGGAAACAATTCTGATAGAATGAGGCGCTGAAATTATTTTGTTTATATATAATACCTATGCTTTAGGCTTGGTTTACCACAAATCTGATTTTAGACCAGTATATTTTATTAGCAAACAATTGTTCATTTTCTTTCAAAGTATTTTTCAATGTCATGATTTGATTATTTTGACGCTTTTATAACTTGAATTTACACCTTGAATTATCCACTTGTAAGTATCAACATAGCAATAATGAGAACAATTCCAAGTCTGTGATATTTTTAAACATTTATGCTCTTTGTTTAATATTTCAACACATTCTCAGAGTCACCCATCAGTGGCATTGGAAAGAGGCAATGAAACTCATTAGACTTACACCTCACTGTCAGCATCTTTACCACCACAATACTAACACATATCAGAGCCTTTCAGCATCAGCTTTTGTAATTTTCTTTTCTTTTTCTGATTATGCCCATTTTATCTCTTTGTAATTTATTCCTATTTCTCATCATTGTAGAAAATTGTAGAAATATTCTAAATTAGGCATTTAGAAACTAATTAAGTTCTGCTTTGAAAACAAATATTCCTATGTTGCTTTACTCAAGTATACAAAAGCTGTTAATTTTTTCGCCTGAGAATTGTATTTGCAAATGAAAAAATTCCTATGTAAACAGCAGTTTAAATATCTCCATGGTGTTTTGAGCTTAGGACATTTCCTTAAAAAGAGATAAGTTTCTGCCACTCGTTTGAAACATGAGTCTTCATTTACTGTTTTCTTTCATCTGTTGAAATAATTACTTTTCTTTTCTGCCTTCAAGAGTTTGTTCTGGTCATTAACATTTCTGTAAAATTAAGTTTGAAAAGTGCTTTCAGTGTTCAGATAGACTGCAGTGCACATTTGGTTGTTAAAATCAACCTACTTAAAGCTGAACACTCGCAGCTATATGAAGTAGTTCACTGTCCAGTTTAATGGTGCTGCCAAGGGCAATGAGCATATTACTTGCTATTATATTTTGGGGGGGTTGTTATTCCAGTAATAAAGACAATCAATGGCATTTCTGAACACAGTGGCTCGAGTCCTTTACATAGTGCTTTCCCACTAACAAGCTGCAAAATGTGATTTCAGTGGAAACGGTAAGTGGGAGGCATTAGTTGAGTTCTTTTTCATGGCAGTTCACTGAGAAAAGAAACTATTCATGACACTGTTGATAACTGTGTGTGTGCATGCTTATATGCACACAAGTGACAATGCATTTATATGTGTGATGAGTATAAACTCATGAGACAGGTTTCTTTTTGTATATGAAATTTAGAGAAATCAATCTTATTATATTATTACCTTGTACAAAATAGAGTAAAACATAATCAACAAATAATCATTGTGAATATATAATGTCTGCAAAGCAGTTTTCTAGGTGCTGTAGGAATGTAAAGAGGTTTAATAAAGAGATCTCCCTATAAAGACCTTAAAAGTATATTCAGGAACAATAAGGACATCAAGAAAGGGAGTGACACAAAGCAGGAAAGGATCACTTTGCTAATGACTAGTATAGCCAATCGATGCGCTGTGAGTGCAGGTAGTCATGAAAGCCTTTATGGAGAAGGTGGGACTCGATTTAACTATGTAAGGAAGAGTACGTTTTGATTAAGTAGAGTGAAGATATGAAATGTTCCAGATGACATGAATAAATGTACAGTGGATGATAATATCCTCAGTCCATCTTGTTATTAAGCAGTAGAAATCTAGTGGCAGAAGAAAATGTCTAAAGTACAGTGCTGCTTGCTACCAAGGAAATGTTGAACTCACGTTTAGACTTTGTTCTTCTTACATATTATCCCATCCAAAATATTTTTGAAATAATATTAATAGCAATAAAAACCTAATAAGATCTTACTTCAGGCCAGTCATGGCTCTAAGGACTTTACAAGTATTAACTCATTTAAACTTCAAAATGACCTTATACAGTAGGTACTATTTCAATCCCCATTCCACAGATGATAAAACTGAGGCCTAGGGGGAAGAAATTTTCTCAAGGTCACTCAATAAGTTGTGGAAACTTAATTTGAATCCAGACCATCTGATTCTAGAACCTGCATACATAATGGATAAAACATGTTTCTTTCCAGACTGTCTGGCCTAGGCATGAGACGAGGTAAAGGAGATCATGTACTACTTTCATGAAAATATCAGAATGGCACATACTTTAAGATATCTGAGAATGGTGGATAAATGGGAAAGATCTGGTTTACCTTGAACAAGTATATTTTCTTAGAGTTTATCCTTTTGTGAAAGAGAACATTTTGGACTAGAATTCTTGTGTATACCTTCATACCTGTCCCTGGAGATTAATAGAGTCCTAGAAGAGGGGGTTCTCACTGGTGGCTGGGAAGAAGCATTATTAAATTTTGAAAATTTACTGAAAGACACTCTTCCTGACATTAAGGGACTCTCTAGTTTTTGTTTTCTATTTCAGATGATGTTTTATTTCCTTAAATATCAGTGTTTTGATGAAATACAAGAAAAATATGTTATATATTTGCCTAAACAGTGCATACTCATTCATAATATTTATGTTTATGTCTTTTAGATAGTTTTAAAAATCCTCAGTGATATTTTTTGTCTCTCTCTGAATAAAAATGACATATTTAAATGGTTTACTTAGAAAAAAAAATCAGCTTTCGTTTCTGGAACAAATAGCTTGTCAAACTCACTTTCTGATATCAGCATTTTCCACATTCCTTTGAATGGCCAAACTCTACTCTGCAACCCTAATGACAATGCAGCGTATGTTTAATATGAATATAAATAGATAATATCTAAAAGGATGCCTCAGGTAACATATAGAAATTTCATCTCAAATTAAAGCTTTTTCAAAGAGAAGTAAAAATCAGACAAATGTCAATTTGAGTCACCTTTAAGTTATATACATCATCAAATAGTCATTAAGCATGCTATACAAAGACACTAAATGTATAATGCAAAAAAGCAGAAGCAATAGTGTTTACTGCCAACAAATTTTATAGCTTGGTTAAGGAAACAAGTCAAATGCATGCAATGCTCAGTAATAATGAAAGACCTAACTACTGGTTTAGGATTTTAGAAAAGAAAATGAATCCTAATATGTATATTATTAAATGAATAATATTGTGTAAAAATGAATAACATTCATGATGCCCAGATTGAATAGAGCCATAACAATGCTTTAATTTTTGTTTCATTAACTTAACTAACATTTATTGAATGTCTACTATGTGCCATCCAGTATTCTATGTGCTACATATACAGCATTAAATAAAGGAGCCACAAATATGTACTCCTAAGGAGGTTATATTTAGTTGGAAGAGATAGGTCATAAGGTAAATTATATATATATGCATAACCATGTTTATATATAACTATCATCTATCTATTGAATGTTACATGGTGATAAGTGCTATGGAAAGAATCAACTAGAAAAGAGGGATGGGCTGTGTTGGCAGAGGTGAAAGTCATTCCATTTTAAATAAGGTGGCTATAAAATATCTCGCAAAGGTAACATTTGAATAAAGAGCTGAAGCAGGTGAGGGAGTTAGCCATACTGATACTGATGTCTGAGGGAAGGTCATTCTAACCAGGGAGAATAGCAAATGTAAGGGTCCTGAGGACTGAGTATGGCTGAAGCAGAGTGAGTAAGTGGGAGTGTAGTAGGAGATACAAGCAGAAAGGTAAAGGGAGCCAGATCACCTAAGAGCTATTAGCGTCTTTTAAGGATTTTAGCCTTTCCTCTGCGATTGGAAGGCATTGGAGTGTTCTGAATAGAGAAAAGATATAGCTTTACTTATGCTTTTAAGGATCACTCTGAGTACTGGTTTAAGAAGGGCTGAAACAGAAAGAGTAGTCAGAATGAAGCTGCAGTGATGTGATGTGAGACTATAGTGTCTTGTCAGGGAGGTAGCAATGGAGGTGGTCAGAAGTGGTCTGTTTCTGGATATGCTTTGAAGTAGAGACCAAAGTGTTTGTTGAAAGAGTTGTTACAATGTGTGAGAGAAAGAAGAGAATCAATGTTGATGCCAAAATTTTTTGTTTTAAGCATTTGGAAGGATGCATTGTTTTTTGTTTTTTTTTTTTTACATCTTTATTGCAGTATAATTGCTTTACAATGGTGTGTTAGTTTCTGCTTTATAACAAAGTGAATCAGTTATACATATACATATGTTCCCATATCTCCTCCCTCTTGCATCTCCCTCCCTCCAACCCCCCTATCCCACCCATCCAAGTGGTCACAAAGCACCAAGACAATCTCCCTGTGCTATGCGGCTGCTTCCCACTAGCTATCTATTTTACATTTGGTAGTGTATATATGTCCATGCCACTCTCTCACTTTGTCACAGCTTACCCTTCCTCCTCCCCATATCCTCAAGTCCATGCTCTAGCAGGTCTGTGTCTTTGTTCCTGTCTTACCCCTAGGTTCTTCATGACATTTTTTTGTCTTAGATTCCATATATATGTGTTAGCATACGGTATTTGTCTTTCTCTTTCTGACTTACTTCACTCTGTATGACAGACTCGAGGTCTATCCACCTCATTACAAATAGCTCAATTTCGTTTCTTTTTATGGCTGAGTAATATTCCATTGTATATATCTGCCACATCTTCTTTATCCATTCATCCGATGATGGACACTTAGGTTGTTTCCATCTCCTGGCTATTGTAAATAGAGCTGCAATGAACATTTTGGTACATGACTCTGTTTGAATTATGGTTTTCTCAGGATATATGCCCAGTAGTGGGATTGTTGGGTCATATGGTAGTTCTATTTGTAGTTTTTTAAGGAACCTCCATACTATTCTCCATAGTGGCTGTACCAATTCAAATTCCCACCAGCAGTGCAAGAGTGTTCCCTTTTCTCCACACCCTCTCCAACATTTATTGTTTCTAGATTTTTTTGATGATGGCATTGTTATTAGCTGCCATGGAATGTCTCTAGAAGGAACATTTAAACAGAGGCGATAAGGATCTTGGTTTTGGTCATGCAAACTTTTAGTTACTTATTAGACACCCAATGAAAATGTTTAGTAAGCTGTGGGATATACAGTCTAAAATTTAAGAGAAAGATGCAGGCTGGAGATGTAAAATTGGAAATAATCAGCCCATGGATGGTGTTTAATGCCATAATATTGAATAAGATCAACAAAAGGAATGATTAAAGAGAAAAGAGAACAGGTCTAAAGACTGAGCCCTCAGGCATCCAAAATAGGTCTTGAAGATGAAGAGGAACTTAAGAAGGAAACTCAAAAGACACAGTAAATGAATTAGGAAGAAAACTAACAGAGAAGTGTGTCCCAGAATTCAAATGAAGAATATACTTTAAGAAAGATGGCATGATCAACTGTGTCAAAAACTGATAAGTACGACTGGGGCTAAAAATTGATCTTTGCATATGACCATGTAAATAATTAGCCACCTTTGTAAGAGTAGTGTCTGTGGACAGGTGGGCACAAAAACTTAATTGCAGTAAGTTCACAGAAAAATCAGAAATGGCAAACGAACAACTCTTACAATGATTTTTGCTACAAAAGGTCAGGAGACAAGTGGTATGATAGTTGGGGTTATGGTCAAGAAAAGGTTCTTTTCAAGATGAGAAAATTTTAGAAGCACAATTCATAATTCAAAGGCAAGGAGATAAGAGGTAAAATTGCAGAGAGGCAGAGTTTGAAAACTTGAGAATTCCAAAAACATTTCTCTGTATATGTCACATATATGCCATATATGATTCCTCAAATTACAATTTAGAGAATCTTCTCATAAGTTTCAAGAAAAAGGTAAACCAAGATGACTAGGTCCCAAAGATGGCTGTGTACAACATTCAGTTATTTCTATCTCAGAATTTGGCAGTTACATCATGAGAAGCAAATCTTTTTAGGAATATACAGGAGGAACCAGGGAGAGAAGAAATTGGAATTCCCCTCCTTCTTTCCTTAATCCCAAATAGAGACCATTAACTACTCCCTAACACCAACCCATCATATATATCCTGGTCATGGACTTTGGAGAAGGATAGGAGAGAGGAGGCAGAAATGAAGTAAGGCAGGTAAAAACCACTTGGAAGTGGGGTGACAGAATTGAAATAAACAGAATATGAATCTTGGCTCCCTTTCCTCTCTTTTCAAACTGGAACACAAAGAGCAGAACCAGAAGTTCCAGGAATAGTAAGTAGGAGAGTGGAAATGCACATGCACGAATGGACCTAAAGAGCAAGCTGCTGCTCATTAGGTTGTGAGTACTTGGTAATGATTATATCACAGCTGATACATCTGCAACCTGCAGGGACCAAACCACGAACAGTCAGTGCTGGTGTCATGGTTATCATCATGATAAGGAGGCAACCAAACTAATTACCCTAAGTGATGGGTGAGGATGTATATGGAAACAGCATGCCCAAATTAGTCTGATGAAAATTCTTACTGATTTTGTGATAAAAGAAAAAGAAAAAAGCATCTCAAATGTTCACAGTAGTCTTGGTTAATTGTTTACAAACCACTTATAAATACTTGTAAGTAATATTTTTTGTTAGTATTTCCTGTGCCAGTTGCAACACAGCATTGTGATTACTGGATTGAGAAAAGTTTTTCACTTAATGAACAGGAGCTGTGAACAAATTTAAGACTAATGTAGTAAACAATATTTTCCTCAAGAAATAATTTTCTTTCATCATCATTGCCTTTAATGAGAGGCTCAAAATAAATCTTCAAATGATGCCACCAAAATCTAGTACCAACAAAGAAACTCTCTAGAGTCTTAAACGGAAACAATTTTGTGTTTTGACATCTTTGAGTGAAAATTAAGATTCATTTTACTCTGTCAAGGCTAGACAAGGAGTTAATTTTACAAAAACATAGATACACTGGCTAGAATGTGACACATAACAAATCCTATTTCTGTTCTCAAGCACATAGCTATGATGGAACATATTATTTGAGACCCCAGTCAATGAAATTCAATTTGCTTTTACAAGTTATATACCTTGCCACAATTGTTGAACTACAGTGATACACAAAATTTGTAATTATGCCACTTTCCAATTTTCATTTTTTCTATGATTTCTTTATTCTAATTGATAATGCCCACAGTTCAAGCAAATGAGGATTTCCCTTTTCCGTTACTGTAACTTAATGAAATTCTTCTCTTCCCAAAGCCTGAATTACAGAGGTGAGGAGAATAATAGCTGAGACACAATCAGACAGTAAAAGAAAACTTATCTGTATTTACATTACACAGAAGGCACCTTTAAATTACTGGAGACTAACTTTTAAATTTCTCCTTTGTTTTTTTCCCATCTTGATAATATACCTACTTAATTAAAGTTGAATCAGGTTCTAAGAATATGTAGGAGGTATTCACTTTTCAACATTGGCTGTTTCTACTCCAAAGGTTAATCTAATTATACTTTTCCCATACTGATTAGTCCTTAGATGTGGGGCTAGCTTTCCAACTTGTGAGAATTTCAATATGTCTTTTTGAAAAAAATTCCATGTATCTACATTTGAGGATACATATTTGTTTTATTCCCCTAGGACAAATCTTTATTTTTAACCTATATAACTCTAGATAATTTTTACCATGCATGTAAAACTGTGTATAACCATGATTAATGATTCATGAAAGAAAAGCAAAGTTTTTATTGTTATTGAAAATGGTTAAATTTTAGAGACTTCTCTGTGGTTTCAGTAATGGAAAAGGACAGTGGCTCCCACAAGGTAATTTTATCTTCCTCATGAAAGGAGAAAATCACACTTGTCTCTGATGGATATTTTTGCATGGCTTTCCAGTTTCAGGTATTTAATAGTAGGTTAGGTTTTAAAGGGGTAATCAACAATTTGGACTGTGTTTTGTTGGCATGGCTAACAGAGGTACATTTCCCCTAACTTTTAGGTTGTAACAACCTCTTGAAAATTGTTAAAACCCAAAAGGTTACATCTGGTGTCAGTAATTCTTTTATTTAATTTATTTGTTTATTTATTTTTTTTGCGGTACGCAGCCCTCTCACTGTTGTGGCCTCTCCCGTTGTGGAGCACAGGCTCCAGACGCGCAGACCCAACGGCCATGGCTCACGGGCCCAGCCGCTCCGCGGCATGTGGGATCCTCGTGGACCAGGGCACGAACCCATGCCCCTGCATCGGCAGGTGGACTCTCAACCACTGCGCCACCAGAGAAGTCCAGTAACTCTATTAATTGCAAAACCAATAGATGAAGCCTATTTTAAATGCTATGCACAATTTGGAAAACACATCTCTGTCTTTTAAGTATCTTCAATTACAATGTTAAAATACTGTGTTTATTCAAAAGGCATAAAAATGTCTGATATGTATTAAGTCCTAAATAATAGCATACAACACTATCTATCCTGGTCCTTCTAAATTAATTTGAATAAGGTTTAAGATACTGCTTTATGTGCAACACTGAAGGGAGATCAGAGACAAAAGGCAGTTAAATACTGTACATTTATGTGTAAATGTCTTGTTTGTACCTGGAGATACTGCAGCATAGAATTAACTTTCATTTCTGCTTTTGAAATGCAATGCCAAAAGGATTTATAAAGCTACCTTTTCCTAAAGGTACTAGAAATAGATGTCACCTATATCCCAAATGATGTACAATTTGACAAAAGTGGAGTGGAGGGTTGGAATCAACCAAAGAAAACAACAATAATTGAATTTCCCAGTTGTAATTCAATCTGAAGTAATGCATCATTGGTAAAGAAATTCTTTCATTTTTGCATAGAAAAAAATATTTCAGATGTGTACTATATTTCTTGGTAGGAATGAAGATGACTTCATTTTATATGTACTTGACTCAATCCACATGCATATGCACACACAGAGTCTAGTCATTAAAATTGAATTGAACTATCAATTCAATCTGAAAACATGTCAACTCTGTAAGATAACTAATATGGTTTCTTTTTATCTCAATTTATGAAATGTTTTATACCAACTTGTTTCAGTAAAAAGATTAAAATACTTGCATGTGTACAAAGAGCTCAAGGTGTATACCACTATAGTTAGTCTCTTTAGAAAATGTAGTATTCAGGAATAAATTATATTTTGTTCTACATAATAAAGAACAAGTACATAAGAACTTAAAATCTACAAGCTTAAAATTCACTTCTTCAAAATATTAAAAGTTGAATTGAGGAATAACTCCAGTTTATATTATAAATAGTATGTTGTTATTAAGGATAAAAAAACACTTATGTAATCACTGTCAAAGAATGAGAATCTAGTTCCCACCAAGCATAGAATGTTGGTTAAAGAAATGTTCTCAAGTAATGCTGTGAAAATCATACATTTTCTTTTCAAGCTCTAAAAACTTATTCATTTTTGGATTTAGGAAATGGGGATTTGTTCACTAGTGAATCAGTACCTCAAAATCTTATTCTAATTAGTGATTTTCTTACCACTAGACATGTCTACAATTTCTAACAATCCCACTCCAACCACAAAATAGGTGCTATCCCATTGAGTGTTCTTACCTTAAATTGGGATCATGGGAAGTTTCTAAGGATTCAGAGTCTAGAGATCTATTTACCTTTATTGCTTCTGTGTTCTAAGTCTTGATATGTGCTCTCTAGATAGCCCTAACCTCTTTAAAATATTCTTATTGTTTCAAGTTCTAAGTAATTTAGAAATCAAACTGAAAATATACATTGATGTCAATTGTGTGTATGGCAAAATGGTAGCCTCTGAAGAGGAAAAAGAGAACACTAATTAGGCAATAGTTCCCATACTCAAATAATTTAATGTCTGACTAGGGATTTAAGGTAATAACATGAATATTTAATTACAGATAAAAGCTGTAAATAGCATTATGGGAGACATATTTTAGTAGATAGCACAAGTTTCTATATGTGTGCTTCAGAAAATGATCTCTGAGAACTGGAAGGCTATTGTGGGCTAAGATAGTCAGGAAAAGATTTAATGAAGAATATTAATTTAAGATCTTAAAGATGGACGACATTTCGAAATGTTTAGTGGATGTGGTAATATTTTAGTCATGTGTGTTGAAGAAAAATTATAGAAATTAGAAAGCTTTGTGAGTAGTAGGTAACAGGGAGACAAACAGGTTGAGTACAGCTGAAAATTTTGTGGGGGAATATTTGTGGATGAAGCACAAAAGGTAAGGTAAAATGAGATCCTTGAGGGCCTATTGGTTTGTTCACAGGGGATTAAATTGATTGGGGGCAATGTAGTCTGGTGGGTAGTGTCCAAAATGGAATAGGGTAGGGAAAGACCAAAGCTATGGACTCTAGTTAAGGAAATTGTTTTAACTATCCAAGTGCGAAGTGTTTGGAACAGGAGATATTTTAATAGTACTAAGAGGACCTGTTTAGAAAGATTAGATATCAGAGAGGTAAAAGAGAGAAAAGAGTCAAAGCAATTAGGAGGATTCAAGCCTTGGTAAGAGATGGTGAAAATGACAGAATGAAAATGAAAAAATAAGAATCATGATATGAAGTCATATTTGGTTGAGTCCTGTGCTTGGATGATAATTGGCCTTAATAAAGTGATTGGTTTGCTTTCTCAATATTTTCATGTAATAACTGAATATTCCAGTGAAAGTGTCTAGTAGAAATGGGAAAGTATAAGATTGGACCTAAGAGTAAAAAAGTCATTGCTAAAAACATAGATTAGATACTTATTAATACTTTCTCTTTCAAAGAAAAATAAAAAATGGAACTATACCTTTTCTTTCTTCAATGGTATGGACAACTTTAAGAGCCAGGAAAGAACAATTAATTCTTATGACATATTTAAGAGATTTCAATAATTTGGCAGACATATAATATAATTGATAAAAAAGACAGCTGGATAAGTAGTAATTGGTGAAAGTTTTTTATTTCATGATAATAAATATATTCTTTTGGAAAAACAATTGGGAACTGTTAGTAAATTTTGAGGAAAGAAGCTAATTAATTAAAAAGTGATTATTGAAATACATAAAAGAGAATAAATTATTTGGGATAAAACAACAATGTGGAAAGAACCCTTTTACTTTATCTTTTCTGTGATTCAATATTTTTATAGATTATATTCCATTTAAAGTTATTACAAAACAATGGCTGTATTTCCTAATGTGCTGTACAATATATCCTTGTTAGCTATTTTTTATTTTTGATAATATTATTAAAGTAATGTAGCTCCCCATTTATTTAGGTTTTACTTTATATTTTTCTACAGTCTTATGTAATTATTAATAAAGGATTTGCCCATCTTTCATTAGATTTATTCATAGAAGACTTGTAACTTTTGTTGCTGTTGTGTGTGTTTCATGTTTTAATTTCTAATTGCTTGGTATTTGAATGTAATTTTAGTAAATCAATATTTTATCCAGTAATCTTGACAAATTCTCCTCTTATATTCCACAGTTTGTCTTGAAGAGTTTCCTGAATTTACTATGAAAAACAATCTTATTTTTACATCATCTTTCTTTCTTTCCAGTCCTTTTATCTTTAATTTCTTACTGTGCTGGCTTGGACTTTCAATAAACAGAGAATAGAGGTAGTGAAAGCAGGCACCCTTGTTTTGTTCCTGACTCTAAAGGAAATGCTTCAAACATTTTTCCAATACACATGATATTTGTTGTAGATTTTTGGTAATTTGTACTAGGGTATAGATGTTCCCTTCTATTCCTAGTTTACTAAGAGTTTTAGTCATGAATGAGTGTTGAATTTTATTTGTTGGCTTTCCAGTATCGAGTGAGATGACCATATGACTTTCTATTAATGTTAAGCCATCACTGAAATCTTGAGATCAACCCAACTTAGTCATTGTGTATTTTTTTATTTGCCAATATTTAATTAGAATTTTCACATTTATATTCAAAACTGACTTGACTTTATAATTTTTCTTTCTCATGGTGCCATTGCCTGGTTTAAATACCAAACTTAAGCTAGCCTCACCATATGAGTCTAGAGGCTTATTGTATATTGTTCAAAATCAATCAGTGCTTCATAATTTTAATGGCTTCACTAATGTTTTTATCATAATTTACTTACAAATTGAAGAAGACACTATGTATAAAGTTTGTTAGTGATTTTAATAGTGAAGATGGTATATATTTAACAAACCCAATTTTAAATAATCTTTTATTTTCCTAATCTATTTGATTCTACTCTAATTTCACAAAGGTTTTCAGGTCAAATTGGTATGGCTGGCACTTACTTTTTTTGTTGAGGTTCAGTTCCTCCTCCAGAGGACTGTCATACTTGCTTCTCTGAAGATGGCATCATTTCAGATGACTCAGCTTGGCCCAGTGAACTTGAGGTTGGCCTTTGACCTACTGGGCCATCTTCTCTCTATCCCAAGACTATGCTAATTCATTTTCTTCCATTAAAATATGAAGGCTTTATCTGCCTTCTGTGCTCCCCTGAGTCCTCTACTTTCTCTTATATTTAAAAGAAAAAGTTTTACATGCATTTGTTTTATTTTATTTATTTTAATTATTATTTTAATTAGAGTATAGTTGATTAACAATGTTGTATCAGTTTCAGGTGTAGAGCAAAGTGATTCAGTTTTACATATACAAGTATCTATTCTTTTTCAAATTCTTTTCCCATTTAAGTTATTACAGACTATTGAGCAGAGCTCCCTGTGGTATACAGTGGATCCTTGTGGTTAACTATTTTAAATGTAGCAACGTGAACATGTCCATCCCAAACTCCCAATCTATCCCTCCCCCTCCAACATTTCCCCCTGGTAACCATAAGCTCATTCACTAAGTCTGTGAGTCTGTTTCTGTTCTGTAAATAAGTACATTTCTATCATTTTTTTATATTACTCATATAAGTGATATCATATGATATTTGTCTTTCTCTGTCTGACTTACTTCACTTAGTATGATAATCTCCAGTTCCATCCATGTTGCTGGCAGATGGTATTATTTCATTCTTTTAAATGGCTGAGTAATATTCAATTTTATATGTGTACCACATATTTATCCATTGATCTGTCAATGGAAATTTAGATTGCTTCCATGTCTTGGCTATTGTAAAGAGCACTGCAATGAACATTGGGGTGCATGTATCCTCTTAAACTATGTTTTCTCCAGATATATGCCCAGGAGTGGGATTGCTGGATCATGTGGTAGCTCTATTTTCAGTTTCTTAAGGAACCTCCATACTGTTTTCCATTGTGGCTGTACCAATTTTCATTCCTACCAACAGTGTAGGAGGGTTCCCTTTTCTTCACAACCTCTCCAACATTTATTATTTGTAGACTTTTTGATGATGGCCATTCTGACTGGTGTGAGGTGATATCTCATTGCAGTTTTGATTTGCAGTTTTCTAATGATTAGTGATGTTGAGCACCTTTTCATGTGCCTATTGGCCATCTGTATGTCTTCTTTGAAGAAATGTCTATTTAGGTCTTCTGCCCATTTTTTGATTGGGCTGTTTGTTTTTCTTGATATTGAGCTGATTGAACTGTTTGTAAATTTTGGAGATTAATCCATTTTCAGATGCATCGTTTGCAAATATTTTCTCCCATTCTTTGGGTTGTCTTTTCATTGTGTTTATGGTTTCCTTTGATGTGCAAAAGTTTTTGAGTTTATATAGGTCCCATTTGTTTACTTTGTTAAAATTTCCATTACTGTAGAAGATGGATCGTAAAAGGTATTGCTGCGATTTATGTAAAGAGTGTTCTGCCTATGTTATCCTCTAAGAGTTTTATAACATCCACTCTTTAATTTAGGTCTTCAAGCCATTTTGAGTTTATTTTTATGTGTGGTGTTGAACAATGTTCTAATTTCATTTTTTTTCCTGTAGCTATCCAGTTTTACCAGCATCATTTGAATCTGCAGATTGTCTTGGTTTGTATGGTCATTTTGATGATAATCATTCATTCAGTCCAAAAACATGGTGTATCTTTCCAACAGTTTGTGTCATCTTAGATTTCTTTCATCAGTGTCTTACAATTTTAAGAGTACAGGTATTTTGCCTATTTAGGTAGCTGTTTTTTTTAACATCTTTATTGGAGTATAATTGCTTTACAATGGTGTGTCAGTTTCTACCTTATAACAAAGTGAATCAGTTATACATATACATATGTTCCCATATCTCTTCCCTCTTGCATCTCCCTCCCTCCCACCCTCCCTACCCCACCCCTCTAGGTGGTCACAAAGCACCGAGCTGATCTCCCTGTGCTCTGCGGCTGCTTCCCACTAGATATCTATTTTATGTTTGGTAGTGTATATATGTCCATGACACTCTCTCACTTTGTCACAGTTTATCCTTCCCCCTCCCCATATCCTCAAGTCCATGCTCTAGCAGGTCTGTGTCTTTATTCTTGTCTTACCCCTAGGTTCTTCATGACATTTTTTTTCTTAGATTCCATATATATGTGTTAGCATATGGTATTTGTTTTTCTCTTTCTGACTTACTTCACTCTGACAGACTCTAGGTCCATCCACCTCACTGCAAATAATTCAATTTCCTTTCTTTTTATGGCTGAGTAATATTCCATTGTATATATGTGCCACATCTTCTTTATCCATTCATCTGTTGATGGACACTTAGGTTGCTTCCATGTCCTGGCTATTGTAAATAGAGCTGCAATGAACATTTTGGTACATCACTTTTTGAATTATGGTGTTCTCAGGGTATATGCCTAGTTTATTCCTAGTTATTTTGTTCTTTTTGATGCAATGCTAAATGGGATTGTTTCTTTAATTTCACTTTCTGGTTTTCATTTTTAGTGTATAGAAATGCAAAAGATTTCTGTCTATTTATTTTGTACCCTGCAACTTTACTGAATTCATTGATGAGCTCTAGTAATTTTCTAGTAGCATCTTTAGGATATTCTATGTATAGTATCATGCCATCTGCAAAAAGTGCCAGTTTTACTCCTTTTCCAATTTGATTCCTTTTCCTTCTTTTTATTCTCTGATTGCCATGGCTAGGACTTCCAAAACTATGTTAAATAAAAGTGGTGAGAGTGGACATCATTGTCTTATTCCTGATCTTAGAGGAAATGCTTTCTGCTTTTCCCTATTGAGTATGATGCTAGCTGTATGTTTGTCATAAATGGCCTTTATTGTGTTGAGGTATGTTCCCTCAATGCCTAATTTCTGGAGAGTATTTGATCATAAATGGGTGTTGAATTTGGTCACAAGTTTTTTCTGCATCTATTGAGATGGCAATATGGTTTTTATTCTTCAATTTGTTGATGTGGTGAATCACACTGATTGATTTGCTGATATTGAAAAATTTCTTGCATCCCTGGGATAAATCTCACTTGTTCATAGTGTATGATCCTTTTAATGCATTGTTGGATTCAGTTTGCTAGTATTGTGTTGGGGATTGTTGTGTCTATGTTCATCAGTGATATTGGCCTATACTTTTCATTTTTGATGGTATCTTTGTCTGGCTTTGGCATCAGGGTGATTGTGGCCTCATAGAATGAGTTTGGGAGCCTTCCTTCCTCTGCAATTTTTTGGAGTAGTTTCAGAAAGATGTGTTAACTCTTCTCTAAATGTTTGATAGAATTTGCCTGTGAAGCCTTCTGGTCCTGGACTTTTGTTTGTTGGGAGTGTTTTAATTATGCTTTCAATTTCAGTACTTGTGATTCGTCTGTTCATATTTTCTCTTTCTTCCTGGTTCTGACTTGGAGATTGTCCTTTTTTAAGAATTTGTCCATTTCTTCTAGGTTTTCCATTTTTTTAGCCTATAGTTGCTTGTAGTAGTAGCTCACGATCCTTTGTATTTCTGTGGTGTCCATTGTAACTTCTCCTCTTTCTTTTCTAATTTTATTGATTTGAGCCTTCTCTCTTTTTTCTTGATGAGTCTGGCTAAAGGTTGATCGATTTCATTTATCTTTTCAAAGGACCAGCTTTTCGTTTCATTGATCTTTTGTATTGTTTTCTTTGTATCTGTTTCATTTATTTCTGGTCTAATATTTATGATTTCTTCACTTCTACTATGTTTGGGTTTTCTTTGTTCTTTCTGTAGTTGCTTTAGGTATAAGGTTAGGTTGTTTATTTGAGATTTTTCTTGATTCCTGAGTTACAATTATGTTGCTATAAACTTCCTTTTAAGATCTGCTTTTGCTGCATCCTATAGGTTTGGAACCGTCATGCTATCCTTTTCATTTGTGTCTAGGTATTTTTTTATTTCCTCTTTGATTTCTTCAGTGATCCATTGGTAATTTAGTAGCATATTGTTTAGCCTCCACGTGTTTGTGTTTTTTACAGTTTTTATCTTGTAATTGATTTCTAATCTCATAGCATTAAGATTGAAAAAGATGCTGGATATGATTTCAGTTTTCTTAAATTTACCAAGACTTGCTTTGTGGACCAGCATATGATCTATCCTGGAGAATGTTCCACGTGCAGTTGAGAAGAATGTGTTTTCTGCTGCTTTTGGTTGGAATGCTCTATAAATGTCAGTTAAGTTTATCTGGTCTAATGTGTCATTTAAGGCCTGTGTTTCCTTATTGATTTTCTTTCTGGATGATCTGTCCATTGATGAAATTGGGGTGTGAAAGTCCCCCACTATCATTTTGTTACTGTTGATTTCTCCTTTTATGGCTGTTAGTAGTTGCTATATATATTGAGGTGCTCCTATGTTGGGTGCATATGTATTTACAACTGTTGTATCTTCATCATGGATTGATCCGTTGATCATAATGTAGTGTCCTTTTTTGTCTCTTATAACAGTCTTTATTTTAAAATCTATTTTGTCTGATTTGAGTATTACTACTCCAGCTTTTTTATTCTTCCCATTTGCATGGAATACATTTTTCTACCCCCTCACTTTCAGTCTGTATGTGTCCCTAGTTCTGAAGTGGGTCTCTTGTAGGCAGCATATATACAGGTCTTGTTTCTGTATGCATTCAGCTAATCTTTGTCTTTTGGTTAGAGCATTTAATCCATTTGTGTTTAAGGTAATTATTGATATGTATGTTTTCACTGCCATTTTGTTAATTGTTTTGGATTTGTTTTTATACATGTTTTTTCTTCCCTTCCTCTTTTGCTCTCTTCTCTTGTGATTTGATGACTAACATTAGTGTGTGTTTTGATTCCTTTTTCTGTTTTGTGTGTGTGTCTATTGTAGATTTTTGGTTTGCTGTTACCACGAAGTTTTGATATAGCAGTTCATATATAAACAAGTTGTTTTTAAGTTGCTGGTATTTTAGTTTCAAATGCATTTCCAGCATTCTGCATTTGTGCTCTCCTCTTCTCACAAATGCTGGTTTTGTTATCATATTTGTGTGCAGATGACTTCCTACCTTTACTGTACGTTTGCCTTTACAGGTAAACTTTTCTGTTTGTAAGTTTCTTGTTTCTAGTTGTGGCCTTTTTTTTTCTGCCTAGAGAAGTTCCTTAGCATTTGTTGCAAAGCTGGTCTGGTGGTGTTGAATTCTCTTAGGTTTTGCTTATCTGTGAAACTTTTAATTTCTCCATCGATTTTGAACGAGAGCCTCGATAGGTAGAGTATTCTTAGTTTTAGGTGTTTCCCTTTCATCATTTTAAATATATTGTGTCACTCCCTTCTGGCCTGCAGAGTTTCTGCTGAGAAATCAGCTGATCACCTTATTAGAGTTCTTTTGTACATTCTTAGTTGCTATTCCCTTGTTGCTTGAAATATTTTATCTTTAATTTTTGTCAGTTTGATTGCTACGTCTTGGCATGTTCTTCCTTGGGTTTATCCTTCCTGAGACTCTCTGCACTTTCTGGACTTGGGTGACTGTTTCTGTTCCCATGTTAAGGACGTTTTCAGTTATTATCCCTTCAAATACTTTCTGATGTACTTTCTATTTCTTTTCTCCTTCTGGTACCCCTTTGATGCAAATGTTGGTTTGTTTAATGTTGTCCCAGAGGTCTCTTAGACTGTCCTCGTTTCTTTTCATTTTTTCCCTTATTCTGTTCCATGGCAGTGATTTCCACCATTCTGTCTTCCAGCTCATTTATTTATTCTTCTGCTTCAGTTATTCTGCCATTGATTCCTTCTAATGTGTTTTTCATTTAAGTTATTGTATTGTTCATCTCTGTGTGTTCTGTAGTTCTTCTAGGTCTTTGTTAAACATTGCTTGTATCTTCTCCATCTGTGCCTCCATTCTTTTTCTCACATCTTGGATCATCTTTACTATCATTACTCTGAATTCATTTTCATGTAGATTGCCTACCTCCACTTCACTTAGTTGTTCTTCTGGGGTTTCATCTTGTTTCTTCATCTGGGACATATTCCTCTGCTGTCTCATTTTATCTAACTTTCTGTGATTCCAGTTAGGCTGCAGCATTGTAGTTCTTGCTTCTTCTCTCTGCCTCCTGGTGGATGAGACTGCCTAAGAAGCTTGTGCAGGTTTCCTGGTGAGAGGGACTGGACCCTGCTCACTTGTGGGTGGAGCTGGTCTTGTCCCTCTGGTGGGCAGGGCCATGTCAGGGGGTGTGTTTATCAGGCATCTGTTTATTCAGGAAGACTTGAAGCAGCCTGTCTCTTGATGTTTGGGGCTGTGTTGCCACCCAGTTGGTTGTTTGAACTGAGGAATCCCAGCCATGGAGCCTACAAGCTGTTGGTTGGGGCCAGGTCCTGGTGAGAAAATGGTGGCCTCCAAGAGGGCTCACACCAGTGAGTACTTAGCACAGTACCAGTGCTGTCACTGACAGTATCCTTGTCCCCACTGTGAGCCACAGCCACCCCCCACCTCTACAGGATACTCTCCAATACTAACAGGTAAGTATGGCCCAGTCTTTTATGAGGTCACTGCTTTTTTCCCTGGGTCCTGGTATGCATGAGACCCTGTGTGCTTCCTCCAAGAGTGGAGTTTATGTTTGCCCCACTCCTGTGGAAATCCTGTGATCAATCCCCACTGGGCTTCATAGCCAGATTCTCTGGGGGCTCCTCCTCCTGTTGCCAGACCCCCTGGCTGGGGAGCCTGATGTGGGGCTCAGAACTTTCACTCCTGTTGGAGAATTTCTGTGGTATAATTGTTCTCCAGTTTGTGGTTCACCCACCTGGCATGTATGGGATTTCATTTTATCACTATTGCGCCCCTCCTACCATCTCGTCATGGCTTCGTTTTTGGATGTAGGATTTTTTTTGATAGGTTCCAGCATTTTTTTTTCTCAGTGGTTGTTCAGCAGTTAGTTGTGATTTTAATGTTTCCATAAGAAGGGCTGAGCTCACATTCTTCTATTCTGCCATGTTGTCTCCAGCTTCTGCTTACCTATTTTATATAGTAGTTTGTATCTCTTAATCCCATACCCCTAATGTGCCCTTCCCCCTTCCTTCTCTTTGCTGACAACCACTAGTTTCTTTTTTATATTTGTGCATCTCTGTTTTGCTATATACATTCACTTGTATTATTTTTTAGATTATACATATAAGTGTTATAATACAGTATTTGATATTCTTTTCCTGACATATTTCACTAAACATAATACCCTCTAGGTGCATGCAAATTGTTGCAAATGGCAAATTTTTATTCTTTTTTTAAGGCTGAGTAATATTACATTGTATATATATACCACATCTTCTTTATCCATTCATCTGCTGATGAACACTTAGGTTGCTTCCATATCTTGGCTTTGTAGAAAATTCTGCTATGAAGATTGTGGTGCATGTTTCTTTTCAAATTAGTGTTTTCATTTTCTCTAGATGTATGCCCAAGAGTGGAATTGCAGGATCTCTGGATCTAGCCCCCCTATCTCCAGCCCCACCCCTCACCAGGATGATAACTGCCATCACATCCTGAGGAAATATGTGACTGTAGTCCACATCAAATCTAGCCCTCTCACCATAGTCACTGGGTACACAGAGTCTGCCTAGGGACACTAGCACATAAGAACACCCATTCAAGACCACAATATATAACTGTTTCACCCAAATTCACAAAGGCAGAGAAAGTTAAACAAAAAGAAAAGGCAATGGAACTATTCTCAATTGTAAGAGCAATAGAAAACCCCTGAAAAAATAAATAATGAGAAAGAAATAAACAATTTACCAGATAAAGAATTAAAAATATTGGTAATAAAACTGTTAACTGCATTAGAGAAAATAATGGATCTAAATACACATAATTTTAACAAGGAACAAGGAAATATTTAAAAATTCTAATTATGAATGAAGAATTCAATAGTAAAATAAAAAAAAACACACTAGAAAGATTGAATAGCCGACTAAATTATTCAGAAGAACACATAAGTGATCTAGAAGAGAATAATGGAAATCACTCAATAACAGCAGCAAAAAGTAAAACTAATTGAGAAAGTGAAAACAGTTTAAGAGATCTCTAAGATAACATTAAGCATACCAACATTCAAATGATAGGGGTGCCAGAATGAGAAAAGAAAGACAGGGTTTGAAACTGTATTTGATGAAATTATGGCTGACAATTTCCCAAGCTTGCAGAATGAAACAGTATCCAGGTACAAAAGCTGAGGGTCCCAAACAAGATGAACTCAAACAGACTCACAACAAGACATATCATAATTAAATGGCAAAAGTTAAAGATAAAGAATTCTAAAGGCAGCAAGAGAAAAATACAGTCATTTACAAAGAAATCCATATAAGGCTATCAGATGATTCCTCTACAGAAACTTTGCAGGCCAGAAGGGAGTGTCATGAAATATTCAGAGTGCTGAATGGGAAATCCCTGCAACCTAGGATTCTCTATCCAGAAAGATTATCATTTAGAATAGGAGGAACATAAACAACAAGGATATACTGTATAGCACAGGGAACTATAGTCAACATCTTGTAATAACCTGTAATGTAAAATAATTTTAAAAAAGAATATAGATATATACACATATTTATGTATAACTGAATCACTTTGCTGTACACCTGAAACTAACACAATATTGTAAATCAACTGTACTTCAATTAAAAACAATAGAAGGAGAGATAAAAACTTCTCAGCCAAGCAAAAGCTAAAAGGGTTCAACAATACTAAACCTACCCTAAAAGAAATGTTGAAGGGTCATCTGTAAAGGGAAACGAAGTAAGAATCTATAGTAAAGGGAACATCTCACTAGAAAAGACAAGTATAAAGTAAGGATTGAAGATCACCCACTTAAATAGGCCAGTATGTAGATTAATAGACACAAAATTATAAAAGCAACTATAATCACAATAAACAGTGATGGGATAAATATGAAGATGTAAAATATGACATCAAAAACACAAAATGTATGTGGGGGGGGTAAAAAATATTGACCTCTTAGAATGTGTTTGAACTTAAATGCATTTATTTCTTTTGTCTTAGGAGACAAATCCAAAAACAAAAATTCTACAGTTTATGTCAAAAAGTGTTTTGCCTGTATTTTATTCTAGGAACTTTAGTGTTTTGGGTCTTATGTTTAGGTCTCTAATCAATTTTGAGTTTACTTTTGTATACGGTGTGAGGAAATTTTCTAATCTCATTCTTTTACATGTAGCTATCCAGTTTTCCCAGCGCCACTTACTGAAGAGACAGTTTTTTCTCTATTGTATATTCTTGTCTCTTTTGTTGTAGATTAATTGACAATAAGTGTGTGGGTTTATGTCTGGGCTTTCAGTTACCTTCCATTGGTCTGTGTGTCTGTTTTTGTGCCAGTACCATGGTGTTTCAATTACTTTAGCTTTGTAGTATTGTCTGAGTTCAGGGACCATCATGCCTCCAGCTTTGCTCTTTTTTCCTTAAGATTGCTTTGCATGTTCAGCGTCTTTTGTGATGCATATAAATTTTAGGATTATTTGTTCAGTTCTGTGAAAAATGTCATGGGTATTTTGATAGAAATTGTATTAAATCTGTAGATTGCTTTGAGTAGTATGTACATCTTAACAATATTTATACTTCTAATCCAAGATAATGGGATATATTTCCTTTTTTTTTGTACCATTATCAAGTTCCTTTATCATTGTCTTATAGTTTTCAGAGTATAAGTCTTTCACCACCTTGGTTAAGTTTATTCCTAGATATTTTATTCTTTTTGGTGTGATCTTGTATTTTATTCTTGCTTTCTGTTTGTGATAGCATCTTATTAGTGTATAGAAAGCAACAGATATTAGTCTTGTGTCCTGAAACTTTACTAAATTATTAGTTCTAACACTTTTTTTGTAGATAGTTTAGAGTTTTCTTTATATAGTATCATATCATCTGCCAATAGTGACTGTTTCACTCCTTCCCTCCAGTTTTACGTATTCCCAGTTTTCATCCTTCTCCTTACCAATTTGGATGACTTTTATTTCTTTTTCTTGTCTGACTACAGCATCTAGGATATCCAATTTTGTGTTAAATAGAAGTAGAGAGAGTGGCATCTTTGACTTGTTCTTGATTTTAGAGGAAAGGATTTCAGGTTTTCACAGCTGAGTATGATGATAACTGTGAATGTGTCATTATTGGGCTTTATTATGCTGAGCTATATTCCCTCTATACCAACCTTGATGAGAATTTTTATCATGAATGGATGCTGAATTTTGTCAAATGCTTTTTCTGCATCTTTTGTAGTGATCATATAATTTTTGTGTGTGTGTGTGTGGTACACGGGCCTCTCACTGTTGTGGCCTCTCCTGCTGTGGAGCACAGGTCCTGGATGCACAGGCTCAGCAGCCACGGCTCATAGGCACAGCCGCTTCATGGCATGTGGGATCCTCCCAGGCCGGGGCATGAACCCGTGTCCCCTGCATCAACAGGCAGACTTCCAACCACTGCACCAACAGGGAAGCCCCGATCATATAATTTTTATACTCCATTTTGTTAATGTGGTATATTACATTGATAGATTTACAAGTATTGAAGCATTCTTGCATCCCTGGAATAAATCCCCCTTGATCATGGTGTATGACCCTTTTTATATATTGTTGGATTATTTTGCTAATATTTTGTTAAGGATTTTTGCATCTATAGTCATCAGACATATTAGAATGTAATTTTATTTTTTTGTAGTGTCTTTGTCTGGTTTTGGTATCAGGGTAATGGTAGCCTCATAGATTGAATTTGAGTGTGTTCCATCCTGTTCAATTTTTTAGAGTAGTTTGAAAAGTATAGGTACTAGCTTTTCTTTATATGCTTGGTAGAATTCCCCAGTGAAGCCATCTGTTCCTGGATTTTTGTGTGCTGGGATTTTTTTTTGTTTTTTTAAAAATAATTCAATTTCTCTACTAGTGATAGGTCTGTTCAAATTGTCCTTTTCTTCTTATTTCAGTCTTTGTAGGTTTTATGTTCTAGAAATTTTCCCATTTCTTGTATGTTGTCCAATTTCTTGGCATATAATTGTTCACAGTATTGTGTTATGATTTTTTGGTATCTCTCTGTTATCAGTTTTTATTTCTCCTCTTTCATTTCTTATTTTGTTTGCTTGGGCCCTTTCTTTTTTTGTGTGTGTTTTTTTTCTTGATGAGCCTGGCTAAAGGTTTATCAATTTCATTTATCTTTCCAAAAAAAAAAAAAAAAAACAAGCTCTTGGCATCATTGATCTTTTCTATCATTTTAATCTCTATTTTATTTAATTTATTTATTTCCTATCCTGTCTTTAGTATTTTATTTATTTCCTCTCCAATCTTTATTATTTCCTTCCTTCTGCTGACTTTGGGTTTTGTTCTTCTTTTCCTAATTCCTTTAGGTGATAGGTTAGGTTGCTCATTTGAGATTTTTTCTTGTTTCTTAAGTAAGCCTGTATTGCTATAAACTTCCCTGTTAGAACTGCTTTTGATGTGTCCCATAGATTTTTAAAATTTGTGTATTCATTTGCATTTCATTCTTGAAGTACTTTCTGATTTCCTCTTTTATTTCTTCATTGAACCATTGTATTTTTATGTAACATGTTCTTTAGCCTCCACATGTTTGTGATTTTCCCATTTTTCTTTCTGTAATCGATTCTTAGTTTTATACTGTTGTGGTCAGAAAAATGCTTCATATATCTTCTAATTCTTAAATTTGTTGAGACTTGTTTTGTGGCCTAGCATGTAGTCTATCCTGGAGAATGTTCCTTGTGCACTTGAAAAGAATGTGTATTCTGCTGTTTTTATATGTAACGTCCTGTAGATATACATTAAGTTCAACTGGTCTATTGTTGCATTTAAGACTGTTGCCTTATTGATTTTCTGTCTGGATGATCTGTCCATTGATGTAAGTTGGGTGTTAAAATCCCCTATTATTATTGTTTTATTGTAAAATTTCCCTTTATATCTGTTAGTATTTGCTTTATATATTTAAGTGCTCCTGTATTGGGTGCATATATATTAATGGGTATAATATCCTCTTCTTGTGTTCATCCCTTTATCATTATATAATATTCTTCTTTGTCTTTTATTATAGATTTTGTTTTAAAGTCTATTTTTTTCTGATATCAGTATCATTATCGCTGCTTTCTTGTTTTTCTGTTTGCATGAGATATCTTTTTTCATCATGTCACTTTCAATGTGTGTGTCTTTAGCTCTGAAGAGAGTCTCTTTTAAGCAGCATAGAGATGGGTCTTTTATTTATCCAATAAGCCACGCTATGTCTTTTGATTTATTCTGTTGACATTTAAAGTAATTATTGATAGGTATGTACTTATTGCCATTTTATTACTTGTTTTCCCATTGTTTTTCTAGTTCTTCTCTGTTCTTTTATTTTTCTTTTTGTTTCTTCTCTTGTGTTTTGATGATTTTCTTTAGTGGTATCCTAGTGTTCCTTTCTCTCTAGTTTTTGTGTATATGTTGAGTACCATGGGATTCATATATGTTGATCTATAACTGTATCTACCTGTTTTAAGAAGATAATCCTTTAAGTTCAAACACATTTTTAAAGATCAATGATTTTTACTCCTCTCCCCCACAGTTTGTGTTTTGATGTCATATTTTACCTCTTCATGTTTATCCCTTTACTGATTATTGTACTCACAGTTAATTTTACAATATTTTGAATTTTAATTTTCACACTAGCTTCTTTAAATTGTAGATCCTCAGCCTTTACCATATATTTGCCTTTTTATAGTGGGGTTTTTACTTTCCTATGTATTTTTACTTTTTGTTATAGCCTTTTCTTTCTTTCTTTTTTTTTTTCTTTAGGGAACATCTTTAACATTTCTTGTATGGTAGGTTTAACATTGATGAGCTCTTTTAGTTTTTGCTTGTCTGAGAAGTTCCTTGTCTCTCCTATCCTAAATGAACATCTTTCTGGGTAAAATATTCTAGCTTGCAGGATTTTCCCTTTCAGCACTTTAAATATATCATGCCACTTCCTACTGACTTGTAAAGTTTCTGCAGAAAATCAGCTGATAGCCTTATGGGAATTCCTTTGTGTATGACTCTTTGCCTTTCTTTTGCTGCCTTTAGAATTCTCTCTGTCACATTTGCCATTTTAATTGTGACATGGGTCTCTTTGGATTTATCTTGTTTGGAAATTCCTATGCTTCCTGTAGCTGGATATCGCTTTCCTTCTTTGGGTATGGGAAATTTTCAGCCATAATTTTATCAAATATATTTTCAATGCCCTTCTTTCTCTCTTCTCCTTCTGGGGAAACAGAATGTTAGTATGCTTGGTGTTATTCCAAGATTTTTTTTACTGTTCTCACCTTAACTTTTTTTTCCTTTTTGCTGTTCCCTTTGGATGATTTCCATTATTCTATCTTCCAGATCACTTATATGTTCTTGTGTATCACCTAGTCTGCTATTAATTCCTTCTAGTGTGTTTTCCATTTTAGTTATTGCATTTTTCAGTTCTGACTGGTTATGTTTTGTATTTTCTAGTTCCTTATTTAAATTCCTACTGTGTTTACCTATTCTTTTCTCTAATTCAGTTAGCATTCTTATTACTAGTGCATTGGATTATTTACCTGGTAAATTGTTTATTTCTGTTTCATTATTTGTTTTTTCAGGGTTGTTTTCTTGCTCTTTCAGTTGAAACCAATTCCTCTATTATCTTATTTTGCTTAACTTTCTCTGTCTTTATGAAATTAAGTAAAACAGATACCTGGATGAGGTCTTGAAGGGGTGTCCTTATACTGTCTGCTTGTGCCCAGTAACTTTAGACATGAACTTCAGTCATGTCTTTCCCCCAGGGTGTCCTGGAAGCTATTACCTTGGTAAGAGGTGAAGCTGGAGATGAAGGGACTAGGGCCAGAGCCAGGCATGAGCTGGGGCTGCCCCTCTACTAAGCGGCTTCACTGCCCTATCAGGTGCAGGGTCAGGTCTCAAGTTGCTGGATCCGAAGCCCTGAGATTCGGGTCTGAGCTGACTCTGTTGCACTCAAGTGTGTTCTCTCTCCCTTCCCAGCCCTGGCACCCTTGTCCCTGAGGGGAGCAGTGCAAGAGCAAGAGATGTTCATGTGTGTTCTGGGCATCTCATTGTGCATGGCCTATGGCAGTCAAGCCACAGACAGAGGTCAGGGCTATTTCTGATGCACTGCCTGTGTAAGCACCAGCAATGGCTGCCCTGCCACACTAGATGCCTTTTTGGGTCTGAGCCCCCTTTGTCCCTCACAGCAAGTCTCTCCCCTTGGCCTCTGCTGCCTCCGCTCTGGTGTGGAACTGCACTGCAGGGTAGGCAGGGTCTGTGTGGGCTCTCAGCATGTGTCAGGTCTCAGGCTGTGGAAGTTCAGCCACAAACAGATGTCAGGGCTGCTACCAATGTACTCCCTATATAAGTACCAATAATGGCTGCCCTCACCCTGCTCAGACACAACTTTGGATCTTAGCCAGTTCTGTTTCACAGCTGAGCTCTTTCCTTGGTCAGGCATCCCTTGCTCCAGTGTGGTTCTGTTTCACAGCTGAACTCTTTCCTTGGTCAGGCAGCCCTTTCTCCAGTGTGGAGCTACAATGTGAAGTAAGCATGGCTAGAGCTCTCTCATGGCTCAGGCTAGGGTGTATGCTGCTACGGTCACAGGAAACCAATCATCCACCTGTGCAGTTTTAGCCTGCCCTCTATGCCCTGTTTCGTGAGCAAGCATATGTGTGTGTGCTCCTCACAAGCAGAGTTTAAGCTTCCCACAGCCCTCCTGTTGCTCTCACCAGGACTCTTCCTCTGACCAGCCAAGGGAGCCATCTTTCTTGTGTCGACCCCAGGACTGAGGTGCCCAGTATGTGACTTGAACTGCTCACTCCCCAGGGAGGATATCCACTTGCATAATCTCCCTTTCCCTCTGAATCCCCTCCCGAGGACACAGGTTCCAACCTGATCACTTCTCTTCGCTTCCTCCCTTATCATGTGTGTATCTTTATTTCAGCCTTGCTTGTACAGGAGTCCTCCTCCCAGTTTCCAGTTAGTTTTCATTGAGAAGTGTTCCACTTGTAGATATATGTGTGATGTGTTTGTGGGGGAAAGTGAGTTCCATATCCTGTTACTGAACCATGTTTGTGGGGGAAAGTGAGTTCCACATCCTGTTACTGAACCATTTTGATCTCCTTCCCCTCCTTTTACGTGTCTTGAATGTTAGGGAAGAATACACACACACATATGCATACACACATACACTTAACATTTCCTGTTCACAAATATGGAAATGAAATCTATGAGGCCTGAACAGAGGCAACATGTAACAGTGAAGAACTTAATTTTTAAATAATTCTAAGATTTTCTTAAAAAAATGAAAAAGCATAAAAACAAAAACATATATTCCAAAATTCAATTCCCCAAATCCAGAATTTAGGACTTGACTGTCTTTGCTTCTAAGTTAAACTCTAAGTAAACTACCATGAAGAGTGCATAGGTCATTTTTCCCTACTTTGACTCATTTCAAATTTACAAAAATACACAGCACACTGAGTATGTAAAATGTCATTTTTCTTTGCTAAATTATAGTCATCAAACAATACCTCATGCAGAAATAGTAAAAGCTATGCTGAAGGAAAATGCATTTTTTGCCTTCGTTTTGGTAAATGTATTGTAATATTGCAAATTGGCAGCCAGATTATTCATTATCATATTAGCATACATATTGCAATGCACTTAAAATCTTTTAAAATTAATGAACAAGGCTTGTGAAAAATCAAGGAAATTATAAAGAGTTTGAGCTGTAGTATATAAGAAGACCTATTCTATTCTAGCTCTTAAAATTATTTAAACAAGTGTTTTGGGAAGCCATTGCCTTTATAAGGTTTTTAAGATATTTACAAGCAAAACATTTTTCCCTGTGATAGAATTTTTCAAAGTACTAAGATATCATGGAGAAATATATTTTCTAACAATTTTATGGCTCCCTAGATACATTCTCTACAAGTGTTGTACCTGCTTGGACACAAACAGTATTACAAAAAGGCCATGTCATTTGAAAAGGGTATACAGCTTTGAAAGGGTATATGCAACATACTAATGGGAATGCCAGTATCATTAGTGTAATACAGTTTTAAGACGTGTCTTTTATTATAGTGGACCTGAGTAATTTGTTCCTGTCTTATATCTCTATTTTATTAGAGGCATTTTACATCTGTGGAAATACTACTACTGTGTGTCTTTACTTCTTGGCTTCAGAGGATGGCATTGGATATGCTATTTAAGAAGTCTAAGCAGGGAAAGACATAACAGCATAATTATCCTTTATAAAATGTTTTATTTCATTGAAAAGTAAATAATAAATATTATCTGGGACCTGAAAATTCAGCCTCCATATACTTTAAATGTTTGGAAGGGCTTACAAAGTTTAAAAAGCTATGAGGTGTTGTTAATAGAATTTTGCTAACCATAGAGCCCACTTTCTAGGCAAATGGAAAAGGTAACACATATTATAAGTATCCAGATAAGAAAGTATCTCATGGGATGTTGTAAACAATAAATATACATTAATGTCTAAACTTGAATAGCATATTGTGTTGCCTTTACCCTCTGAAAGTTTTTCTTAAAGCATCAGATATTCTCACAGACAGTGTTAAATTAGATTTGATGGTTACTTGGGTTATTAGTACATTCTCCCAAGAAACTGTAACACAGATTTTTCTTGACAATCACAGGCTAACTATAGCACATTTCACTATCTGTTAATACAGGTGTTTTAACTGAAGGTGGGATGGAATCCATTGTCAGTAACCAAAAGTAGGAAGTGATTTCAATATTGTATAAAAATATGGTATTTTCATACTGGAAAATTGCCAAGTGGGAACTGAATAATGGCTGGGAGGTGACAATGGACCCAGGGGCAGTAGGCAAAATGATTTTCCCTAGTGGTCAATTCAGATTAGGAAAATGACAATCTCTGAAGGAACTGGATGAATACAGCTGCTCAGGGGATGGAGCCGTGTTCCTTAAAGCCATCCAAAGCAAATGTGAAGACATGTGAAGGTCAAATGCAGAAATGGCTAATATATGGTACTAAAATGAATATAATTTCATTGGAATCGAATGTTATAATGTTGCTCTTTAAAGCACTTTATCCAAATAAGTGAATCATAAAAGAAAACAATTTCATAGAATTGGAATCTAGAACAGAAAGTTTGGGCAATATATTCAAGCCTGATTACAACACATTCATAATGCAAGATATTAGGTATTATTTCTTAATTTCTTTTTTTTTCTGTTTATTCTCACTACATGATTTCTCTGTCTGAGTTCATAATATTTTAAACATTCATAGAAATAGAAAATATTAGAGAACTGCATTTAATATTAACTGTTTGTTTTTGTTGGGCTTTGTGCAAAGTGAATCTTAAAAATATAATTTTTCCTCAAAAGAAATATCATTGATATATCATTGATTATGAGTGTTATGAGTATGTATTAGGTTGAGATCAGATAAGGAAAGAAAAAGGAGAAAATCAGAGGGACCTAAACTGTCACTGGAAGTTGAGATCTGAGAAATTACCTGAAAAGTTCTGATCAGTTTGTGCAGTATTATAGTAATTTTGATCACCCAAACACTTATTCGCTTTGTTTCACGCTTTGAATATATATAGTAAATATATATATATTTGCAGGCTATTAAAAACATCAAACTCTATTTTGTCTGCATAGGCCCAGTTTCAGCATAGACATAGTCTTATAATAATTCTAAATATTATATTCAGTGAACTTCTTAGATTTTTTATTCAGACTAGAGCTCTTATGATAGAAGGTGAAAAAAATCCTCAAGTACCAGGGTTATTAGTGAAAGTGAAAAATACCTGCAGTGTTTCGGCTTCAACATCTACCATTCCATATGGATCCATAAATATTTGTAACAGATAGTAGGTGAAGGAATTTCAATGTTAATAAAATAAGGCTGAATTTGGCAGGAATATTTAAGATAGATTTTTCCTTTTTTTTTTTTTTTTTAGTAGAAAGCACACTTATTTTAAACTTGCAATTCTCCACGGGAATAAAAATGTAGCCTCAATTAAACTTAAGGGAAAAAATATGACTCAAATTATGTGAATCTAAAGTCTTCCAACTACCTTGGAACTAATCTGAGAGATTTTAGTTACAAAACTGCAAGTTTGTTTTTGTCTGGTTATTAGGAAAGCAAAATACAATGCTACAAAATCTTAATTAATGGTAGCTATATTAACTAAATCTTTCAATCAATTTACCATAAGAAATTTAAAGAAAAAGAAATTTCATGGGCGAGTCAGTGTACATTTAGTTCAATCATTTTTCTTAAGCTTTCCATATTTAGAAGGCTAGCATAGTTTCAGATTCAGCCAATTTTTACTAAGGGCCTACTATATGCTAAGTACAGTGTTAGGTGCTTCCACGTTCGTTTTCTCATTTAAAACTCCCACAAGCACTCTGAAGTAGTTCTTCCTATTCTACAAATAGGGACACTGAAGTTTAGAGGTGTAACATTCGAAGACACAGAGATATTCAGTCATGTTCATTGTGTTTTAAGTAGAACAGCAGAATCATACATTTTAGTCAAAAGAAAGTTAAAATAAGAAATTGGGTGTATCTGGTGATTAATCTTTCAGTAACTATTGAAGTTACTGTGAATGATACATTTGTGAAAACTTTCCAATTGATTGAGATTTCTAATACAATTATTAGAGGAAATCACTACAACACTCTTCAATTTACAAATCTGTGAACTCATAATTTACACCACAATACCAGGCACAACTTACTCAAGTAAGTGTTTCTGATAAAAGTCACTAAGTTAGATGTGAATATTGAAATAGAAGAGAGTAAAATTGAAACAAGCTCCACAGCCTAACTAGAAATGTAGATGAGGAAGAGGCAATGTTAAAACACAAAAGAAGTGCTTCCCTGGTGGCGCAGTGGTTGAGAGTCCGTCTGCCGATGCAGGGGACACGGGTTTGTTCCCCGGTCCAGGAAGATCCCACACGCCACGGAGCGGCTGGGCCCGTGAGCCATGGCTGCCGAGCCTGCGTGTCCGGAGACTGTGCTCCACAACGGGAGAGGCCACAGCAGTGAGAGGCCTGCGTAACGTAAAAAAAAAAAAACAAATGGCACACTAATTTGTTCTAGTGATGAAGTTTACCCCTCCCTGTTCCCTTGGTTATACCTTATGAATTATTTTATTATTATTATCATTTTACCAAAATCTTGTTCACCAGATGGTATAGGCGCTCATAGCAATAGACAATATCTAAAAATAGCATTGTGCATTTGGTGAAGGTTGTTGAATTGAGCATTATTAATAGATACCTGCTTCTTTGATAAAACTTCAGAGGTTTCCAAAGGAGAAGCAAGAGTTTTGATGGTCTTAATGCCGACATTACACAGAAAATGAAAACTGAAAATTGCAGTGCTTTGCTCTAATAATTAACATTTATTTTAAAGAAAATTCAGCTTTGTAAAATAATTAAATTAAATGATCAGTGTCATTTTGAACTGGCTAGGTTTACAATAGTGTAGTCATTATGATTCCAAAACTCAACTATTAGAAAAACTTTTAATTTTTTTCTATTATAAAAATATGGTGCCTCAGTGCCTCAATTTTTTATTTCCTAGCTGAAACAGAAAAATCAGTATATATTCTCACCAATGTGTGTGCATGCATGTTTGTGTGTCTGACAGAGACAGAGACAGAGACAGAAGAGAAGAGAAGAGAGAGATAATTAATGAATAAAAGAATGTTCTCAATTTTATACCATTGGTACTGTGGAAACATCAAAAATATAAATATTCACAGACTATAAGCAGGTATAATTGCAGAGTTATTAGTGAGCATATAAATATAAATGTCAAACCTGTATAATTATCTACATATTCCTCATTACAGAGTTTATAGGAGGTGACAAATTATAAACTGTTATATAGACTGTTCTTGCCAAGTTCTCCATGACAGTATCATTCTGATTTTAAATCATCTTTAATTTTTAATCTTAACCCTACCAAAATACCCACTTTCCATCTTTCATGGATACAAAGAAATAGTACTCAAGTTGCTTATGTTAAATTCATTCTTGGAAAAGTATTTTGCTTTTACCTGTATAGACTCACTGATATTTTTTTTTTTTACTGTTTTGTTTCCTGATTCTATGTTGCAAATAGGTTCCATTATACATTTTTTTTTCAGTGCAATGTAAATTGGTTTTCAGAATCTCTAGGTCTGTAGAACAGGCTAGTTGATGTATCTCTATGCAATTTTTTGAAGCTGTGAAAATACGTACTTAAAATTAGGTAACATTTTGAAATTTCTTAAAATGGCAAAGACAACTATTTTAAAAAGGTACTATAATAGGAAGCAATATTAATCATCTTTAAATGTAGCAAAATTTGCTTTTATATAGCTCAGTGGTTTCTCAAACTGTGGTCCCCACACCAGGAACATGAAACATCAACTGGGCACTTAGGAATTCCAGTTGCTAGGCCCTATCCTAGACCTACTGAATCAGAAACTTTGGAAGTTGGGAATGATTTTTTAAAGACCTTCAGGACACTCTGATGTATGATAAAGTTTAAGAACCACTGATGTTAAGGTACTTGATGAATAACTTGCTCCCTTGTACCTTCTACTGATCCACTCTACTCAGATATGTTAACTAAGTCCAAAAAAACTTAGTGATTTTAAAGTTAGCACCTGAACTGCCAGGTCAAAGCAATAAATTTCTCTTCCTGATTTGTGCCAGATTAATGAGAAAGCTTTCTTCCCTGGTTGATGGAAAGGATTGCACATTTCCCAGCAGGGAAGCAAAATGAAAAATCTGCCTTACAGCCTCTGCAGTTAGCTAGATAACTGAACCCCTAGTAAGGGTAAAAGCGGGGTTATATTAGAACCATGAGACCATTTTACAGATAAACCAGGGCAATGAAATATTGTCCCCTGGAAGGGTAAGCTGATTGATGGAAATATGTGCACTCTCCCTCATTTTTACTAAACACATCTCTTTAAAACATCAGCTTCCTTCCCACTTTACCTCTATGCTCACTCCTGCCTCCTGTTTGCCAACTTCTAATGTAAACTCTTACATACTAACTTTTCACTCATTTAATGTTCTTCTCTCTGCAACCTTTTTCACAGAGGTAGCCAGGCTTGTTTTCTGGAGAAGGGACTTGTACATGTCTCTGGTGCTGTTTGGTTGTTTATATTAGAAATTCTTGTCTGTCTTGCAGTTTTTAGATGAAATTCTAGTCTCTGTATGAAACTTCTTTCTATTCCAAGTCCCCAGCCGTTTTCTATTTCTAAGCTCTAGAAAATACAGATGTACTTCAAAAATATCAGTCAAGTTTGCTTTATCTTTGATGCAATAATACATCATCTCAAAGATGATAAGAAAGTATGTGTACGGGCCAGAAAGATTTATACTTTTACTATCTTTAGTCCTCAAAGGACTATGATATGCAGACAGGTTAAATAAATATACAATAGTCATCCTTTAATAACTATATCAATTATTTTTCAAAATTGTAATATTTCAGTTTATCACAATATCTGTAGACTATAGTAATCATTTATTTTATTGGAAAGGCTAAGAGTTGATAGGTAACTCTTTACCTCGATCCCCTCTTTCTTCCTTGCTTTCACCACATACTTGTAAAAGACTTAAAATTACATATTCATGTATTTATATAATTTTACCTTTTTGGAATAAAAAAATGGGATCAGTCTGATAATCAGGAATCTTACCTCATGCTTTAAGATTATTGGTACAGGGGCTTCCCTGGTGGTGCAGTGGTTGAGAGTCTGCCTGCCAATGCAGGAGACACTGGTTCATGCCCAGTACATATCTAAAGTCATTACAATTGTTGAAGACCCTAGACAGTTACTATTCTAAATACCGAGAAGATAGCAATGGGAAATAAAAAACAGGAAAAGTCCCCACTTTCATGGAGAGTATATTGTAGTAAAATGAAACGTAACAAAAATAGTGAATAAATAAGTTATATTGTATATTAAGTGGTGATAAATTTTATAGAAAAATTCATGTTAAGGGGATGGAAATAAGGGTGCAGGCTGCAGTGTTAAATAATGTTTGGTGTAAGTTTCACTAATAAGGTGATAGTTGAGCAAAGAACTGAAGTCAGGAACCTGAAATTAAATGCACAAGAACTCTAAAATATACCTTGTAAAGTACTGTGTTAGTTCTACATCACTGATTTGATCTTATTGTCTTATTAAGCATATTAACTCTCTAGAAGTTTAGTACAGAAAGGGAGATCTAGTGAACTGTTCATTCATTGAGATTTTCCTATGTAATTTTGAAACAGCAGTTCTCAACCAGTATTGACGTTTGGGCCAGATAATTCTTTGGTGTGGATGGAGACAGAGGGCAGGGCATCCCTGGCCTCTACCATTAGATGCCAGTAGCACACACCCCTACCTCCTCAGTTTTGACAGTCAAAAATGTCTCCAGCCGCTGCCAGATGTCCTCTGGGCAGCAAAATTGCCCACAGTTGAGAACTATTGACCTTGACTTAGGAAGACTCCTCAGACCTTTTATAACTGAGAAAGTAACATTAGCTTAATTTAGGGTGAAGCCAGGCTCATCCAGTTATTACCTAGAAGAGGATCTTTCCAACATGTCTTTCATGAGGTGTTAGTGGACACTTAGGTGGTCAAATATGTTACTATATTCTCTTCCACCCCTGGGAATTTTCAATTAACAATTTATTTAACAAACGTTTATATTGCATTTGCTTTGAGTAACTTTACAAATTTTAGCTTATTAATCTTTATAACAAGTCTATAAGAGAGTTATTATTATTATCCTAACTTTACAGATGAGTAAATTGAGGCACAGAAAGATTAAGGAATTTTTCCAGGGGCTAGCAAATCATAGAGCAGGGTTGCAAACATAGGCAATCAGGCTCCAACATCTTATATTCTTTGTCACTATGCTCTCAGCTATCTAATTTAACATGAGACGTATGTTAATATTTAGAATTAACATTTTGAAGGCTCTGAGATATTCTGATTTAATGCATTTAGCCAATTTGGGGATCTAGTTTTTCTTTTCCAAATTTGATGATGGCAACACTTGAGTCATTGTTCAACTCAGACCATGAACACTTCCTCATATTCATGCAGGTCACATAATTTCACAGCAGTTGGTCATTTTGTTGTTATTGTTCCTCATTTTGGAAGAGGGAAGCAGGTGTCTTGCTTGTGCTGAATGTAATACTAATGACACCAACAAAGGAGAGTCCCCTGGGCCAACTGTATTTAGGGGAAAGCTCTTAAATCAAATAATGAAATATAATTTATTTGTTAAAGAATGAAAACTGATGACCTGGTAGGTGGCTGTATCTTTCCACTGCTGAGTGAGTCTGCTGTGTTCAGTTTCCATTCCTGTATTACAATCCTCAAAGCCCATGGGAAAGAGGAAAGACTTAACCCAATGTAAAGGTGGGAAAACAAGCACTAGAGTCATACAGAAAAGTTCCAGCATCCTTGACTTTAATTTTTAGGGGGACTTTCCCATCCTGAGCATTTACCATATGGTTTATCTTTTTTTTTCTACAAATACACTTGTCAACTTTTGTATCTATTCATCTGGGCCCTAGGTAAGAACTTAAAATTAAAAGCTTGTTCTCTAAATGGATTTCCAAGTGCTGTTACAAAGTATGGCAGGTTTAACAAACAAGTTCAATAAAAGCAGTCTCAAATTTGCTTCAATAAATTAAGAGGTTGCTTATACCCTCAGCTAGATAGCAGTTTTCCTATCTTTATCTTTTAGGTTATGCCATTGCTTCATATGTGTTGATAAAGATTTTAATATATACATTTTGAACACTAGCCTTTTAAATCAAAATGCTCCGTCAAAACCCTTTCTCCCTGGATTACAAAGAGATGCTCTTATTTCACTGACAATCTGTATTTCTAGTACTTGCTTATATTTTATTTCATTGCCAATTAGGATTTCTCAATCCTACCTAATAAATTCCTACATAACAGTGCATCTATTCAAACTCTGAGGAAAATGTAGATGTCATTCAGATGTGAAAACTTATTACAAGATTGAAATAGATTTCTAATGCATTTATCATTCATTTTTGTAGCATGTGATTTAAATCAGAAAAAAAATGATGAATGGTTTGACAGTTTCCACTCATATACACCAAACATAATACACTTCGACTAGTTTTTGGCTATTATGGACCTTAACATGCAATGTGACCTTGGTCTGGAAAAGCATGTTTGGTTTGCACAGAAGCTTAATCGTAAGAAGTCATAAGTAGAATTCTTCTTCTTTATTGCCCTTTTCTAGGACTAGGAAATTTACTGCTTGTGGGACAGGTAAGATATGAACAATGGGCCAAAAAGAGTCCAGAGTTATCTCATCCATGTGAAAACTGCTGCTGAAAATCGATGTGACCTCTGCTACACTGTCATCCCAATTCCCACCCTTTGTGTCCTATTTGTCTTTTGGTAGAAGCTTAGATCTGTGTGCTGTCTCTATGTGTCTCTCTTGGGCCAGATTATCAAAATGAATCATTGCCTGCATACCTCTTATATTTCTATTTATTTTCCTGGAGTTGACTAGGTCTGATGAAATATGATTCTTCTTGCATTTGATCCTCACTGCAGCAAGCAGCACCTAATTCAGCTGTGTCTATCTCTTTAAAGAAGAGTAATACTATTTTGAAACTTCAGTCTTCTATATAGCAACATTACAAACCATAGACCATACAACCTGTCTTCATAGTCAATAGTAATCTTACTTTCAGCCAATTTAATGACATTTCATTCATCTCCATATAGAAGACTTCAGATGATTTTAATGTAGTTCCAATTTTGTTTTATGCATACCTAACATATTGCTTTCGTTTTCAGGTATTTTGTTTGTAGAATACCCTGATCACTGAGGTTACATGTGTGTGTAGAGTGATACATGACAAAGAATCCATAATTTTAAGAAGTCTCCCATAATGCAAAATATTTATTCAAGAGAATCATTATATTATCTCGGAATCAGCAAGAAGTCAATGTTCTCACTTTGTGGTGGTTTATTTTGTAAAAATAGATCTTCCAGGCTACATAAATTCATCTTTAAGATTTATAAACATAAATATAAAGATGTTGAACCTCCCCAATTATTATTAATATTGATAGATCAAAATGAAGTCATTCTACCTATCCACTTAATGCACTCATGTGCAGAAGACAAAATACTAGCTAAATACAGACTTCAAGTAACACAAATAAAGCAAAATATTGCTTCGTTAGCTGTTGAGAAATATCCCTTAGAGACATTAGAGCTGCTGCCTAAGACATATTTTAGAACTTATATTTTTAATGAGATATTTCCAAATGTTCAAACCTTGTACTTGAAATAGATCACAGAACATGTACTCACTCCCTCTGGAATACTTTGCCTCTTCCAAAACTACTACTGACAAAGAAGGAAAGGAAGGAAGGAGGGAGGGAGGGAGGAAGGAAGGAAGGAAGGAAGGAAGGAAGGAAGGAAGGAAGGAAGGAAGGAAGGAAGACATGTTCTATAAGAGGTTAGGGTTAATTTTACAAGCAAGTTGCATTTATGATCAAAATATTATTTGTAAGTTGTACTAAAAAACAATTCCTGGGAATACGTTCATTATAGTTTCCTGTGCTAAAAGAAAATTAGCAGGCTATTTTTTGCATACTATTGAATTCTTTAAAACTGATAAACAAATACATTTTGTATTCAAATAAGGTGAAACCATTGATTCTCTAAAATAATCATTAGCATTTTTATCCCTATAGGTTTTAGAAAATTAGAAATTGTAAAGGTGATCTCTATCAAGAGTATTTCATTCAGAGATAATGCTATCCCATTAAGTAATCTCACAGAAGTTCCAGCAATTGTATGCCACAGCTTCCCACAAAAGAAATCCCACAGCAAACCATGATGGCTGTGAAATCAATAGGGCTCAAGACTCTGCTCACTAAATATATAGGCTGCTTGCAATTGAAAAATGAGTTCTAACTGTATGACAAATCCATATTCCTATCCCTACAAAGACTAGACCAATAGCTAGATTTTTGTTTTCAAACCATGTGAAAATTGGTTAGGTCTAGATTCAAGCCTAATTTTTTCCTGAATGAGTCTCAAAATATATGGGGTCGCTGAAAATTTTTATGACCAGAGAGATACATATTTTCAAACATTGCTTGTGCTCAGTTACTGGTGAGTAGAGTAATTTTGTTTGAGGTGCTGTGATCAACTCATTGTGCACTGCTATTGAAGCCATTTAAGAATGCCAGGGTTTGTTTGGCTACATTCCAAGATTACCTCTGTAGCAGTTTATCTTTACATATATCAAAAAGGCCCCAATTCCTAATTACAGAGGAAACTTTGCTATCTGGTTCATAAATCTCACAAAGATTTTCAACCAGAATTCAAGTATATAGCCAAGTAGTTAACTTCTCAAAGTAAGAGGAGATTCCTTTTGTAATTAGATGTATCTGTGCAAAACAAATCTGAAATATCTTATTAGACAAAAATTCTATTGGTGTCTCTTCATATGAAGCTAAGAGGGAATCTCATGAAAGTAATTAGTGTGTGGGAGAAGTTAATATAAAATATAAGGGGAGATAATATACACTTTGTGGTTTTACACATAGATGGTTATTTTTTTCATAAGAAATATTCTTCAAAATAAAAGGTAACACTGGAAACAATCCAGATGCCAAACTAGTGAATGATTAAACAGACAGTCATGTATCCATGCAATAGAAAACTTTTCAGCAATAAAAAGGAAAAAAACACTGATACATGCCACAACATGTATGAACCTCAAAAACATTATGCTAAGTGAAAGAAGACAAACACAAAAGATCACTTACGATATGAATCTATTTATGTAAATATCCAGAAAAGGCAATCCCATAGAGACAAAAAGTAGATTAGTGGTTGCCAGGAGCTGGGAATGGGAAAGGAGATTAATTGTAAATGGGCATGAGGGGTATTTTGGGGGTGATTGAGGTGTTCTAAAATAGATTTTTGGTAATGGTTGTACGATTCTGTAAATTTACTAAAACTCATCGATGCATACAATTAAAATAGATGAATTTTATTATATGTAAGTTATACTTCAATAAAGGTGTTAAAATATGGAGATGATAGATATAGATAGATTTAAAGAGAAAAAATAAAAAGCAATTAGTGTTTTACCAGGAAGTGATCTGATTATTTAATTTATATATATTAATAAGCATGTCAAATTTGTTTCTCCAAATTTTATGCCAATTAGCAGTAAATGTTGGTTCATTTTTCACTGATTCTTTACTGAAACATTTATTTTGAGAAATGAGAGGCAGCTGGGAAATAGGTATAATTTCCAGTTATGAGTTTTCCATCATTTAGCTTTAGAAACAAAATCTTTATAGAGATAAAGGAAACATAGTGAAAATTTTGAGCTGTTAGTTTATGAACCTTCTGATATTAATTTTGTTTCTTGCAGAAGAGGTACCCGTTCAAATTCCAATGATGAAGTCACCCCTGGACAAGATCCAATTGACTCCTGGGCAGGCATTGCCTCCTGGATTCCCTGGACCATTCATTTTTGCTGATAGTCTGTCCTCTGTGGAGACTCTGTTGACCAACATTCAGGTCAACAATATTTCTATAAACAAAATAAATGTAATACAAGACATTAGCACCTACATAAATTATTTCATATTTGAGAAATTAAAACAGATAAGATGAACTGCATGTCATTTGCTGTATTTTGACAGGGCCTACTGAAAGTGGCTTTGGATAATGCTCACATCCAAGAGAAGCAGACTCAACAAGAAAAAAAGGAACTGAGAATGGAGCTCTATAGAGAGAGAGAAATTAGAGAAAACCTTGAAAGACAACTTGCAGTTGAGCTTCAAAGCAGAAGTAAGTTTAACAAGTTCAATATAAGTGAATAAGGTAAGATTGTGTTGGAGATATTTTCAGCAGTAATAGAAATATTCTCAGGGATAGCCAGGAACTGCTGAAAACAAATGACAAGCTAAGAATCAAATACTGTGTGCAATCCACAAGGTAAGAAGTTTACACTATTTCTCTTTGTAATTAAACATAATGAACAAGATCTACA
>NW_020171845.1:49173-112482 GCF_003031525.2 Neophocaena asiaeorientalis asiaeorientalis
TTACTCTTTGCCAAAAAAAATGTTAGATTCTGGTGTTAGAAGATAAAACTCAGTCCCTGTCCTTGAAAGATTTACATTTCAGAGGACTAGCACAACCAACCAGCTAATTATAAGACAAAGTGGAAAGAACAATGATGTACATCATATATGTTTATATAGAGAGGGGGTAGTTAGCTCAGCTTGGTGGGGAATTGATGGTCAAAGAAGGTTTTCTGATGCTGACACTTGAACCTGAGTCTTGAAGAATCAGTAAGGCAAGAAAAGCATGAGAGTAAATGAGTGATCTGATCATTCTAGAACAATGAACATAGGCATGGAGGCAAGAAGACTCAAACATGGTCAAATATATACAGTATATTAATACCATGACTTTGAGTTTTATGAAGTGAATGTTGGGGAATAATGCATAACAAAAGTAGATGGTAAATTATAAAGGCCATTTTCTTTTTTTAACATCTTTATTGGAGAATAATTGTTTAACAATGGTGTTTAGTTTATGTTTATAACAAAGTGAATAAGCTATACATATGCATATATCCCCATATCTCCTCCCTCTTGCATCTTCCTCCCACCCTCCCTATCCCAACCCTCTAGGTGGTCACAAAGCACCAAGCTGATTTCCTTGTGCTATGTAGCTGCTTCCCACTAGCTACCTATTTTACTTTTGGTAGTATATATGTCAGTGCCACTCTCTCACTTTGTCCCAGCTTACCCTTCCCCCTCTCCATGTCCTCAAGTTCATTCTCTACGTCTGCATCTGTATTCCAGTCCTGCACCTAGGTTCTTCAGAACATTTTTTTTAGACTCCATATATATGTGTTAGCATATGGTATTTGTTTTTCTCTTTCTGACTTACTTCACTCTGTATGACAGACTCTAGGTCCATCTGCCTCACTACAAATAACTCAGTTTTGTTTCTTTTTATGGCAGAGTAATACTCCATTGTATATATGTGCCACATCTTCTTTATCCACTCATCTGTCAATGGACACTTAAGTTGCTTCCATGTCCTGGCTATCGTAAATAGAGCTGCAATGAACATAGTGGTACATGATTCTTTTTAAATTATGGTTTTCTCAGGGTATATGCCCAGGACTGGGATTGCTGGGTGGCATGGTAGTTCTATTTTTAGTATTTTAAGAAACTTCCATATTGTTCTCCATAGTGGCTGTATCAATTTACATTCCCACCAATAGTGCAAGAGGGTTCCCTTTTCTTCACACCCTCTCCAGAATTTATTTTTTGTAGACTTTTTGATGATGACCATTCTTATTGGTGTGAGGTGATACCTCATTGTAGTTTTGATTTGCATTTCTCTAATGATTAGTGATGCTGAACATCCTTTCATGTGTTTGTTGGAAATCTGTATATCTTTGGAGAAATGTCTATTTAGGTCTTCTGCCCATTTTTGGATTAGGTTGTTTGTTTTTCTGATATTGAGCTGCATGAGCTGCTTGTAAATTTTGGAGATTAATCCTTTGTCAGTTGCATCTTTTTCAAATATTTTCTCCATTCTGAGCATTGTTGTTTCATCTTGTTTATGGTTTCCCTTGCTGTGAAAAAGCTTGGAAGTTTTGTTAGGTCCCATTTGCTTATTTTTGTTTTTATTTCCGTTTCTCTAGGGGGTGGGTTAAAAAGGATCTTTCTGTGATTTATGTTATAGAGTGTTCTGCCTATGTTTTCCCCTAAGAGTTTTAGTGTCTGGCCTTACATTTAGGTCTTTAATCATTTTGAGATTCTTTTTGTGTACAGTGTTAGGGAGTGTTCTAATTTCATTCTTTTAGATGTAGCTGTCCAGTTTTCCCAGGACAACTTATTTAAGAGGCTCTCTTTCCTCCATTGTATATTCTGCCTCCTTTATCAAAAATAAGGTGACCATATGTGCGTGGATTTATGCCTGGGCTTTCTATCCCGTTCCATTTGTCTATATTTCTGTTTTTGAGCCAGTACCATAATGTCTTGATTACTGTAGCTTTGTAGTATAGTCTGAAGTCAAGGAGCCTGATTACTCAAGCGCCACTTTTTTTCTCAAGATTGCTTTCACTATTCAGTGTCTCTTGTGTTTCCATACAAATTGTGAAATTTTTTGTTCTAGTTTTTTGAAAATGCCATTAGTAGCTTGACAGGGATTGCATTGAATCTATAGATTGCTTTGTGTAGTAGAGTCATTTTCACAATGTTGATTCTTCCAATACAAGAAAATGTATATCTCTCCTTCAGTTTTTATCATCTTTAATTTCTTGTGTCAGTCTCTTATAGTTTCTGCATACAGGTTTTTGTCTCCTTAGGTAGCTTTATTCCTAGGTATTTTATTATTTTTGTTGCAGTATTAAATGGGAGTGTTTCCTTAATTTCTCTTTCAGATTTTTCATCATTAGTGTATAGGAATGCAAGAGATATCTGTGCATTAATTTTGTATCCTGCTACTTTACTAAATTCACTGATTACCTCTAGTAGTTTTCAGGTAGCGTCTTTAGGATTCTTTATGTATAATATATCATCTGCAAACAGTGACAGTTTTACTTATTTTCCAATTTGGATTCCTTTTATCTCTGTTTCTTCTATGATTGCTGTGGCTAAAACTTCAAAAAGTATGTTGAATAACAGTGGTGAGAGTGGGCAACCTTTTCTTGTTCCTGATCTTAGTGGGAATGGTTTCAGTTTTTCACCATTTAGAACGATGTTGGCTGTGGGTTTGTCAACTATGGCCTTTATTATGTTGAGGTAAATTCCCTCCATGTCTACTTTCTGCAGGGTTTTTATAATAAAAGGGTGTTAAATTTTGTTGAAAGCTTTTTCTGCATGTATTGAGATGATCATGTGGCTTTTATCCTTCAATTTGTTACTGTGGTATATCACATTGATTAATGTGCATATATTGATTAATCCTTGCATTCCTGGGATAAAGCCCCCTTGATCATGGTGTATGATCCTTTTAATGTGCTGTTGGATTCTATTTGCTAGTATTTTGTTGAGGATTTTTGCATCTATATTCATCAGTGATATTGGCCTGTAGTGTTCTTTCTTTGCGACATCGTTGTTTGGTTTTGGTATCAGGGTGATGGTGGCCTCATAGAATGAGTTTGGGAGTTTTCTTCCCTCTGCTATATTTGGAAGAGTTTGAGAAGGATAGGTATTAGCTCTTCTCTAAATGTTTGACAGAATTCGCCTGTGAAGCCACCTGGTCCTGGGCTTTTGTTTGTTGGAAGATTTTAGCACAGTCTCAATTTCAGTGCTTGTGATTAGTCTGTTTATATTTTCAATTTCTTCCATGTTCAGTCTCGGAAGGTTGTGCTTTTGTAAGAATTTGTCCATTTCTTCCAGGTTGTCCATTTTTTTGGCATATAGTTGCTTATAGTAATCTCTCATGATCCTTTGTATTTCTGGAGTGTCAGTTGTTACTTCTCCTTTCCCATTTCTAATTCTATTGATTTGAGTCTTCTCCCTTTTTTTTCCTGATGAGTCTGGCTAATGGTTTATCAATAGTTTTAGTCTTCTCAAAGAACCAGCTTTTAGTTTTATTGATCTTTGCTATTGTTTCCTTCATTTCTTTTTCATTTATTTCTGATCTGATCTTTAGGATTTCTTTCCTTCTTCTAACTTTGTTTTGTTTTTGTTTTGTTTTGTTTTGTTCGTTCTCTAATTGCTTTAGGTGTAAGGTTAGCTTTTGCTTGTCTATAAATGTTTTAATTTCTCCATCAAATCTGAATATGATACTTGCTGGGTAGAGTAATCTTGGTTGTAGGTTTTTCCCATTCATCACTTTAAATATGTCCTTCCACTCCCTTTTGGCTTCCAGACTTTCTGATGAAAGATCAGCTCTTAACCTTATGGGGATTCCCTTGTATGTTATTTGTTGCTTTACCCTTGCTGCTTTTAATCTTTTTTCCTTGTATTTAATTTTTGAAAGGTTGATTAATATGCTTCTTGGCATGTTTCTCCTAGGATTTATGCTGTATGAGACTCTCTGTGCTTCTTGGACTTTATTGACTATTTCCTTCCCATATTAGGGAAGTTTTAATCTATAATCTCTTCAAATATTTTCTCAGTCCATTTATTTTTCTCTTCTTCTTCTGGGACCCATGTAATTCAAATGTTGGTGCATGTAACATTGTCCCAGATGACTTTGAGACTGTCTTAAATTCTTTCCATTCTTTTTTCTTTATTCTGCTCTGCAGTAGTTATTTCCAATAGTTTATCTTACAGGTCACTTATCTGTTCTTCTGCCTCAATTCTTCTGCTATTGATTTCTTCTAGAGAATTTTTAATTTCATTTATTCTGTTGTTCATCATTGTTTGCTCTTTAGTTCTTCTAGGTCCTTGTTAAATATTTCTTTTATTTTCTCCATTCTATTTCCAAGACTTTTGATCATCTTTACTATCATTACCCTGAATTCTTTTCCAAGTAGACTGCCTATTTCCTCTTCATTTGTTTGATCTGGTGGGTTTTTACTTTACCCCTTCATCAGCTGTGTGTTTCTGTCTTCTCATTTTGCTTAACTTACTGTGTTTGGGGTCTCCTTTTCACTGACTGCAGGTTTGTAGTTCCCATTGTTTTTGGTGTCTGCCTCCAGTGGCTAAGGTTGGTTCAGCGGGTTGTGCAGGCTTCCTAGTGGAGGGGCTTAGTGCCTGTTTTCTGGTGGATGAGGCTGGATCTTGTCTTTCTGGTGGGCAGGACTGTGTCCGGTGGTGTGTTTTGGGGTGTCTCTGTCCTTATTATGATTTTAGGCAGCCTCTCTGCTAATAGGTGGGGTTGTGTTCCTGTCTTGTTGGTTGTTTGGCATAGGGTGTCCAGCACTGTAGCTTGCTGGTCATTGAGTGGATCTGGGTCTTAGCATTGAGATGTAGATCTCTGGGAGAGCTTCTGCCGTTTGATATTATGTGGAGGTAGGAGGTCTCTGGTGGACCAATGTCCTGATCTTGGCTGTCCCTTTGTGCCCAGAGCACCAAGACCCTGTCAGCCACATGGCTCAGAAGAAAAGTTAAGAAAAAAGAAAGAAAGAAAGAAAAAAGTAACATAAAAAAAATTAAAAAGTAAAAAAAAGAGAAAAAAATAAGAAAAAGAAAGAAAGTAGCAGCCAAACCAAAAAGCAAATCCACCAATGATAAAAAGCACTAAAAACTATACTATAAACAAAAGAAAACAAACAAAAAAAGGGACATACAGATCTCTAGGACAAATGCAAAAGCAAAGTTATACAGACAAAATCACACAAAGAAGCATGCACATACATACTCACAAAAAGTGAAAAAGGAAAACAATATATATATCATTGCTCCCAAAGTCCACTGCATAAATTTTGGGATGATTTATTCTCTATTTAGGTATTCCACTGATGCAGGGTACATCAAGTTGATTGTGGAGATTTAATCCGGTTCTCCTGAGGCTGCTGGGAGAGATTTCCCTTTTCTTCTTTGTTCACACATCTCCTGGGGTTCAGGTTTGGATTTGGCCCCGCCTCTGTGTGTCTGTCACTTAAGGGCATCTGTTTTTTGTTCCATAAGGATGATTTTAAAAGAACAGCTGATTAGGGAGCTCTGGTTCACTCAGGCCAGGGCGAGGGAAGGGTACGGAATGTGGGGCGAGCCTACAGTGGCAGAGGCCAGTGTGATATTGCAACAGCCTGAGGCACACCGTGTGTTCTCCTGGGGAAGTTGTCCCTGGATCACAGGACCCTGGCAGTGGCAGGATGCACAGGCTCCCGGGAGGTGTGGTATGGAGGGTGACCTGTGTTTGTACACAGGTTTCTTGGTGGCTGCAACAGCAGCCTTAGTGTTTCATGCCCATCTCTGTTGTCCATGCTGATAGCTGCGACTTGGGCCCATCTCTGGAGCTTGTTTAGGCAGTGCTCTGAATCCCCTCTCCTCACGCACCCGGAAACAAAGGTCTCTTCCCTCTTAGGCAGTTCCAGACTTTTCCCCAGACTCCCTCCCGGCTAGCCGTGGTGCACTAAACCCCTCCAGGCTGTGTTCATGCCACCAACCCCAGTCATCTCCCTGCGCTCCGACAGAAGTCCGAGCCTCAGCTCCCAGCCCCCGCCCACCCTGGCGTGTAAGCAGACAAACCTCTTGGGCTGGTGAGTGCCAGTCAGCACCGATCCTCTGTGCGGGAATCTCTCTGCTTTGCCCCCCGCACCCCTGTTGCTGCACTCTCCTCTGTGGCTCTGAAGCTTCCCCCCCGCCACGCCTATTCTCCACCAGTGAAGGGGCTTCCTAGTGTGTGGAACCTTTTCCTCCTTCACAGGTCCCTCCCAGTGGTGCAGGTCCCATCTTTATTCTTTTGTCTCTGTTTTTTTCTTTTTTCTTTTGCCCTACCCAGGTACGTGGGGTGTTTCTTGTCTTTTGGGAAGTCTGAGGTCTTCTGCCAGCATTCAGTAGGTGTTCTGTAGGAGTTGTTCCACATGTACATGTATTTCTTATGTATTTTTTGGGAGAAAGGTGATCTCCACATCTTACTCTTCCGCTATCTTGAAGGTCCACCCATAAAGGCCATTTTTAATCATGTAAAAGATTAGCTTAGACTTTGTCCTGTAGGTTATGGGAATTATTAAAAGATAAGCAGTGGAGTGATCTGGTCTGCTTTCAATCAGATAGACCACTCCGGTGTTGGGAATTAGATTAGATGGGACTTGGAGTAAGACTACAAACAAGGAAACTATGTAAAAGTGGATTGCCCTCATCTAGGCCGTGGTGATGAGGGCTGAATAGGGTAGCATAAGTATGGATGGAGACAAAAGTGAGAGAATGGAAAATATTGTCCAGAAATAGAAATAACTTTCTAACAATGGGTAGGCATTTGATAATCTATAGATGTGGATAATGAGACTAGCTTGTATCAAAACCAGAGAAAATTCAAAACTTTAACCAAAAATTTTCACCTCTTCCTTATATTTACCATAAAATACAAAACAGCAGCAAAAGTGACTATTGTGCTTTTCAGCTTCTTTCTCTTCTTAGCTTATTCTTCTGTAGAATGATCACAAAGCAAAAGTCAATTAAAAGAGTTAAAGAGTGGGAATGAGAGGCAAAAAGGGAGAGAAAATTCACAACCCAGATAATGCCTCCCTAAACTAGGAAGAATTACTCTAGTCGAGTGAAATCCACTAACTATATACTATTCTCATATAGCATATTATATTCTGAAATTTGCATCAAGAAATTGAAATTTTACTGTATATTTTCCTTAAGACCTAAGAATTACTAGTTCAGTTCAAAATGGAAATTCAGTCATTACATTTAAAAAGAATTAAACCTCTTCTTATCTTGCCAAAGTCATTAAATACTAGTAAACAGAAGCTAAATTGTCTTTTTAAAGTTTTGAGAAATTAGTTTATTTCTGATATTTGGGATGCAATATATATTATGATTAGGAGTCATAAAAGCACATTTCTTTAGTAGGGAAATTATTTATACGAAAGTACCAAATATGTTAAATATAATAACATTCACAAATTGACTTAGGAAAATCTACTACATATAGTAAAATTGGCTTCTAACTTTTAGGGATCTACTCATACCGATTTCTATTTACTAACTTCTTATAGAGTCTTCAGGTCTATCTTTATAATTGATATCATAACTATTGTCTTTTAAAAAGTCTTAGACATTGTAGATGTAATACTGTATCTATTATCAGATTTACTATGAAGCATTTATATTTAATAAATTTAGCAATTATTATGATATAATAATACCACTAGTAATATTCTATCATCATTACTACTACTGTCATTACTGTCACTACTACTACTACCATCACTACTACTACTACTACTACTACTACTACTACTACTACTATTACCATCACTAGCTAATGCTTATCAATTGTCTGCCATGTGCTAAGCACTGTTTTTAACATTTTACATCTTATGACTAGCATAATGAAAAGAAACTACTCTGTTATCCTCATTGATTTAGAGAAACTATCTGCTTCATCTCTATGAATCTCAGCATCATCATCTATTACAATAGTTGACTGCATGATCACTTAAATTCCTTTCTAGTTGCCTAAATATCTCATACCCAGTAAACCTACTTTTTAGGACAAAGGGTGAACTCTTTATCTAAAGTCATATGATTGAAAAGAAAAATGGAGAAAACTGATATTGTAGTTAAAAAGTAATGTCTCCCCAAGTTTATAGAAAAAATAGTAGCAACATATATACATATATAAAGAACATATGTAAAACTATATATATGTATATAGTAAACTATATATATATAAAACTATGTATATAGTAAGAATCCCTATGAGTATTTTTTTTAACAAAAGCATTGTTTCACACTTATATATTCCTTCTAACTACCTTTTTGTTCCTAGCCAGAATGTGTTACTTGAATTAAACATATGTTATAATATTCTTTGCAGTTTAAACACTTAGAAACAAAGAATGGTAGAGCTACAGGAGAGCTTGGAGCTCATCTGTCTTGGTTCTTGACCAACTATATGTTCCCCAGGCTTTGAAACAACTACCTATAAAATCTTTGGCCCTCAATCTATGAGAACTACTAGTTCTGGGATCTTGAATAAATTTCTTGACCTCTCAAGGACTCAATTCCCTCATCTATAAAATGGAGGTAACAATATCTTCCTTGCTGAGTTGTTGTAAGTTTTAAATGAGATATAGTCCTAGAAAAAATGTTCAGTACATGGTACATCCTAAATAAATTATAGTTTATTTTATATAATTTTTAATGTAATATTCTGTGACATTGTTTATAATATATGGAATCATAAATTTCAAGGGAATCAACATATGGAATGTTTTTGAATAAATAATTTTACTAGAAGCAAAATTTTGTCTTATCAAGGACATTGCTATACATTAATTTGAATAAATCTATGTTTTTGATTTAAATAATTTACTAAATGCTTTATTTGAATGATGATAATTAAGTATAATTATGATAGTAAAAGTTTTTTATGCTTAACCTTATTTAATAGTCTTTTAGCAAAAATAACAGAAACCATATATTCGGTGTCTTTATTCCAAGATTTCCATCTTGTGACTACCTTAGTCCTCTGAATTTTTGTCTTAAATGAACATAAATTTAGATGAGTAAATAACTCTCTTCAAGTTGCTGAAGGTCATTTATATGAAAAGACATTGAACTGTGAGATAAATACAACTGAAACTCAAATTAGCATCATATTCACTTTAGTGCAATCAAAATATTTTAGTTATATTTGAATAATTTTAAGATTTTTTAAATGTCATATAATTTATAATTTTGTTTAATGTTCCTTGAATATTTTTCTATTGTCCTAATATCAATATCTTAAATTTTTACAACTAATTTAGGAAGAATGTGAAGGTCGGTCTGCTTAGAACCCTGCAATGAACCACTGTATTGCTGGAGCCCAGCAATTCTGTTTGAGAAATTATCACAGATTTCAAGGTTTCAGAGAAGAGTAACAATCATACATTAGGGCAGTTAAAGTTTCTAGTTAAGACATAAGGCCTTGAGATTTGAGTTATAATTGTTTTTACCTCTTCATCACCTTTTCTGTTTATGAAAGAAATGTTGTTGTGCCTTTACAGATTGCTTAACATAATCATTGCTGAAAGTTATTCTCTTTAAAATGTAGAGATAGGTTCAAATATAAATATATGGAGAGAGACAGAGTCTGATGATATGTGCATATATTTAAAGAGATAGATATTTGCCCTAAAAACTGGTAACATCTCAAATAAAGAGACCCTTGACACTGTAAGCTTTAAAAGACATACCATGTTTTTTCTTTTTCTTCCATACATCTTTTTTATTTTCATCTTTATTGGCAGATAAATGCTTTACAATGTTGTGTTAGTTTCTGCTGTACAACAAAGTGAATCAGCTATATGTATACATATATCCCCATGTCCCCTTTCTCTTGAGACTCCCTCCCACCCTCCCTATCCCAACCCCTATAAGTCATCACAAACCAGTAAGCTGATCTCCTTGTTCTATGCAGCAGCTTCCCACTACCCATCCATTTTACATTTGGTAGTGTATATATGTCAGTGCTACTCTCTTACTTCATCCCAGCTTCCACTTCTCCCCCTGTGTCCTCAAGTATGTTGCCTACATCTGTGGCTTTATTCCTGCCCTGCCACTAGGTTCATCAGTACTGTTTTTTTAGATTCCATATATATGCGTTAGCATACTGTATTTGTTTTTCTCTTTCTGACTTACCTCACTCTGTATGACAGACTCTACATCAATCCACCTCATTACAAATAACTCAATTTCGTTCCTTTTTATGGCAGAGTAATATTCCACTGTATACATGTGTCACATTTTCTTTATCAGTCATCTGTCGATGGACATTTAGGTTGCTGCCATTTCCTGGCTATTGTAAATAATGCTGTGATGAACATTGTGATGCATGTGTCCTGTATTGGAGAAATGTCTGTTTAGGCCTTCCACCCATTTTTGATTGGGTTGTTTGTTTTCTCAATATTGAGCTGCATGAGCTTCTTGTTTATTTTGGAGATTAATCCATTGTCAGTTGCTTCATTTGCAAATATTTTCTCCCATTCTGAGTTGTCTTTTCATCTTATTTATGTTTTCCTTTGCTGTGCAAAAGCTTTTAAGTTTCATGAGGTCCCATTTGTTTATTTTTGTCTCTTACTCTAGGAGGAGGGTCAGAAAGGATCTTGCTGTGATTTATGTCATAGAGTGTTCTGCCTGCGTTTTCCTCAAAGAGTTTGATAGTGTTTGGCCTTACATTTAGGTCTTTAATCCATTTTGAGTTTATTTTTGTGTATGGTGTTAAGAAGTGTTTTAATTTCATTCTTTTACATGTAGCTGTCCAGTTTTCTCAGCACCACTTATTGAAGAGGCTGTCATTCCTCCATTGTATATTCTTGCCTCTTTTTTTCAAAGATAAGGTGATCATATGTCTGTGGGTTTACCTCTGGGCTTTCTATCCTTTTCCATTGATCTATATTTCTGCTTTTGTGCCAGTACCATACTGTTTTGATTACTGTAGCCTTGTCATATAGTCTGAAGTCAGGGAGCCTGATTCCTCCAGTTCCATTGGCTCCTCAGGGTCTTTTGTGTTTCCATACAAATTGTGAGACTTGTTCTAGTTCTGTGAAAATGCCATTGGTAATTTGATATGGATTGCATTGAATCTGTAGATTGGTTTCAGTACCATAGCCATTTTCACAGTGTTGATTCTTCCAATCCAAGAGCATGGTATATCTCTTCATCTATTTGTATTGTCTTTGATTTCTTTCACCAGTGTTGTACAGTTTTCTGCATACAGGCCTTTTGACTCCTTAGGTAGGTTTATTCCTATGTATTCTATTCTTTGTATTGCAATGGTAAATGGGAATGTTTCCTTAATTTCTATTTCTGATTTTTCATTGTTAGTGTATAGGAATGCAAGAGATTTCTGTGCATTAATTTTGTATCCTGCTACTTTACTAAATTCATTGATTTGCTCTAGTAGTTTTCTGGTAGCAGCTTCAGGATTTTCTATGCATAGTATCATGCCATCTGCAAGCAGTGACAGTTTTACTTCTTCTTTCCACGTTTGGATTCCTTTTATTTCTTTTCCTTCTCTGATTGCGGTGGCTAAAACTTCAAAAACTATGTTGAGTAATAGTGGTGGAGTGAGCACCCTTGTGTTGTTCCTGATCTTAGAGGAAGTGCTTTCAGTTTTTCACCAATGAGAAGGAAGTTGGCTGTGGGTTTGTCATATATTGCTTTTATTATGTTGAGGAAGCTTCCCTCTATGCCCACTTTCTGGAGAGTTTTTATCGTAAATGGGTGCTGAATTTTGTCAAAAATTTTTTCTGCAACTATTGAGATTACCATATGGTTTTTATTCTTCAATTCATTAGTATCACGTTGATTGATTTCCATATACTGAAGAATCCTTGCATTCCTGGAATAAACCCCACTTGATCATGGTGTATGATCCTTTTAATGTGCTGTTGGATCCTGTTTGCTAGTATTTTGTTGAGGACTTTTACATCTATGTTTATCAGTGATATTGGCCTGTTTCTTTTTTGTGACATCTTTTTCTTGTTTTGGTATCAGAGTGATGGTGACCTCATAGAATGTTCGGGAGTGTTTAAAGACATACCATATTTTGAAACTCAATAAATATCTTTAGATATTCTGTGTTTTGAAATATGTATAGGAATAACCTGATGAATAATAAGAATATTTTTCTTAATCAATTTATAAAATATTTCATGCTATCACTAAATTCCTGTAGTCAAAGTAGAAAACAATCTTCCACCACTACTACCACCACCATACAAATACATGTGTATTATAGAGCATACTTACTGGAGATGTGAAAGCAAAAATAAGTTGGTTGCGTGATTGAATACTCTTTGGTTAAGTCTAATGATAATCGTAATCAAAAGAAGCTAATCTTATGTTGACTCATACATTTATATATCTCTCTGAATCTGTATCTATGGTTTATAATTCATCAAAACCGGCAAACTGATTTCAATGACTAAGCCTTTGCAAACTATTTCCCTTTCCATATTTTAGCTACCATGCAAAAGCGCCTGAAGAAGGAGAAAAAAGCAAAGAGAAAACTACAAGAAGCCTTAGAATTTGAATCAAAGCGAAGGGAGCAAGTGGAGCAAGCACTTAAGCAAGCCACTATTAGTGACAGTGGATTGAGGATGTTGAAAGGTATTGTCTGTACTGCACCTTCACACTCAAGGTACATAAAGCAGAGAGAGGGAGAGAGCCAGGGAGGGAGAGGGGGAGAGGGAGAGGGGAAGAGGGAAAGGAAAGAGGGAAGGAGTGAGGGAGGGAGAAGCTTTGTCCAGGAATACAGTAATTAAAAAATCGATTTGAGGCCAAGTGCTTTAGTTCATTAGTTAAATCTGTCAAAATAAGCCCTATTCCGGGAGATATAAATAGTCTAGGAACAGGAAATCCTGCTGCTTTTTGCAGAAGAAGTAATATTGATAACTTCCCTGCACTTAAAATGTAAGTGTTTTAGGTCCATTCGTGTTAAAACATGCTGATGTTTGGTGTACTTTTTTTTAATGAGCTTTAGAATTCTGGTTCCTTTAATGCAGATTGCATCAGTGATGAGGGATTAAAGAGTGCCTGGTCGAAAATGAATGTTCTAAGTAAATTCCTGGAGCTCCTGTGAGAAGAGGTGCTTCTGTCATGAAATCTATTAATTCCAAACTTTTCTGATTCCATTTTAAATTATGAAACCTCACAACGTAATTTCATTTCATAGGCTATTCAAATTTTTCTTTCAGAGCACGTTAACAGCTGGTATATCTAACTGATATGTGTGCATAACAGGGATGAGCCTAAGAATATTATACACGTGAATACACATACTCCATAGCTAATATGACACACACATGAACTAAAAGGGGGTTGCTTCAAGTGTCCCATACTAAGAATGAATAGAGAATACTGTACAATGTTCAATCGTATTTTTACCTTTCCAAAAGTTCAGTTCCCTTTTTACTGTGACTGTCTTGGATCATTGTCCTCACAATCGATAGAAATACAGAGGTAGATTATTAGCTCATGACAGCCATGCCTCATTGAGACTCAGAAGAGAGACGATAAATAATAATACATCAATATCTCATACTGAGGAACATCTTAGACAGTGGGAGCCAGCAATGGGGCCAACATTCTATGCACTCTAATTATTTGAGGCTCTGAACATGTAGTTCTGAGGAGGTTTGTCATTTCTCTTTTTACGTTTTTGAAATCCACCCATATGTGAATTCCACTCTAGCTCCAGTGTTCAATGTTATAAAGGAAAAGCAGCTGTTTCTACAGCATGATGGGTAACTTGTAGTCAAATCATTTCTTTCTCACATCAATCCTTGATGGATGATATATGGGCATCTGTTATCACATTACCCAAGGGTGTCTGAGCAAAGGTATATATATAGAAATGGCCATATTAAGCTATGCTTCATGTACATGAATAACTTTTAGATAACACATTTCATATTTAAAATTGAAAATAAAAAACCCAACTCTTTGTTTCTTTTTCTCAACTTTTTTTGAAACAATTCATGTATCTCTTGGCCCCTAGGACCAGTACTAAATAAAGACCACAAATAATAGCCTGTGTTTTGGTGTTCATGTGCATTTACCATAGAGATAATCTCATCACCTATCACATTTTACAAATGGAAAATATACCATAAGGATGGGGCACTTCTACTTATGCAATTATATTATTTTTTTTTTTAATTCCACAGTCAGGGCATGTTACCTGATAGTCTGAGGGGGTTTTATGGACAGATTATTTTCCTGAGTTTTATCTTTAGAGTGTAAAATGAATAAAGAAGTATTTACTATATACCTGGAAATATATGCCCAATTGTAAAATTCAGCTATAGTTTATAATTCTCCCTCCTACCATTAAAAACATATAGACATACAAAAAACAAAAACAAAATGCCACGCAAAGTCTCATGTTATCTATAGGACCAAAGCAGTGGTGAACAGAGTTTTCACTTTAAATGGAATCAGGAAAAATAGAAATGTACCTTAATATTGAATGTCACTTCTTTCAGATACTGGGATTCCAGATATTGAAATACAAAACAGTGGAACTTCTCATGATAGTACTTCTATGCAAGGTACAGTAAACAGTGTACTTCTTTCTGTAACTGCTTAATATGTGACCCCTGGGGGTGGAAAGGGGATAAGCTCCTATGTTGATACTTTTCATATAAGGAAAATAAATAAATAAGTTTAACTTTCTTACTTCATGATAGAGGAAAAAGTTTGCAGCGTTTATTGAGACTATGTATTTAGAGACTAATAATTTTACATATACAATGTGAGCAAATTTCTTGTATGTTTATCCATTAAAAGGATGTACATTTATATGTTAGGCATATTCTAAAAATGCAAAATGTGAATATAATTTACCTTTCAGAAGTATAAAATAATATGCTTTTTAAATCTTACTACTTTACTGTTTGTAAATGGCACAGGTAGAATAATCGTAACCTATCAATATTTGCAAAGTATTCTAGGCAACATTCTTATCAATATTTAAGTCCTGATGCTAATTTTAGATAATTTTTGAAACCAACTAAATATGAAAATAAGAGCAGGACTTGTAATACATAATTTACAGGATTCTCACAACTGTTTAAATCCTTTATAATATTTTTTAAAGTATTTAGTAGTAAGAAAATAGGGGGGAAAATCAATATAGTCTCATTGGAGCGCAAAGACAGCTAAAAATAAAAATTGAACACTGGAGTTTCTCAGTGTCTTTCTAATGCAGTTTTCTAGCCCTCTGTATGCAGATTACATTTATTTTCACATTCATGTCTCACTCTAATAAAAAAGAAAAGGCATCTCCATGAGAAAACGATTTCCTAACTTTCAAAAAAGAAGACAACCGCAGAAAGGTTGCCTGCTGGATGTTTAACTAATCTGTGTCTTTCCACGGTGTAATGACGGATATCTATGAAGGCAACAGAACTGGATGTGACCAAAAGATCCATGTGGGTTCATCTGTGGGTCACCATTTTGTATGGCAACTTCAGAAAATTTAGAAATCCTGACTCAGGTAGTTTTGCACATCATCTTTGCAAAACCAGGAGTGTTAGAGATCATGGATCTTCTGGTAATGCCTGATTCTGCTGCAGCTGGATAGAACTAACTAATGCATTAACTTTTGTGAAAGCATGTATGTTTAGCTCACTCAATAAAGCTTTTGCTGTTTCTTATCCCTCTTTTGCTTACCTGCTTTCTTCCCTCAACTTAAAAGCTCTGTTTGTGTGAGCAAAGCCAATTTGGATGGGACTCAGTGTTTATCCAATCAGTACACTACAGTGAAACATATAAATAAAGCCCCACTAGTTGTGGTTGCCACCATAGATCTAAGATAGGGTTGAACAAGTCTGAAGCATTTGATCCCTTCTGAATCTGTGACACACACATATAGACCCAGTCTTTAAGGAGCATTGAGCTTGATTGAACCTTTCTTTGTGGGATGTAAGGTCAGCTTTGTAACTGTAAGAGGTAAACCATCACTGGGTTGTATCTTTATTTTCCTTTAATTATCCTTCATTATCCTTTAATCCTATACTCCCAATTTATTGCTGTTTGTTTAATATATATATATAATTATTTTAGTTCACAGTAGTACCATCTTTCTACTAACTTTCTAACTCTGAGATAAATATAAATTTTTGAACTGTCCAAAGTTGTTGCTTCATTTCCATGCAACAAACAACAGATAACTTATCCATGGAAAGTCAGTTAGGCGATATAAGGAAAAGCTAGATTCACTATTTGGCTCAGTTTTTTATTTTAATGGAGTCTCCAAAGAATGGCTTTTGCACATTAATTTGTGATTAGGAGAGGACACATTTAATATTTGTTTTCAGTGAGCATGCTTTTAATAAGCTCTCCTAGTTTTTACTGGGTAAACAGGAGAGAATTAGCTCTACCTTTAAAAGGATTGAGATGGAACATATTTTAAAGCAAGGGGATTAACTTTTATATATATTTTTTCAAATTATAAATCAAATTGTCTAGCATTTGTGGTTAATATTTTCAATATATGGTAAAGTATGGTGGGTTAATAATTCTTACTAAATGTCTGCCTTTTAGGTTATGTTAAATAGTATTCTTGATAAAAGTGGTAAAAATGAAAAAGTACACATTCCCACATCTCTTAGAAGAGCATTTAAGCATGGTAAATGATAAAGTTCCTCTCATCAATTTATGAAAAACTAAAGTAAATGCCTTTTATTAATATGAGAGTAGAGTCACAATTTAATATCCAAAAGAAATTATTTTATGAGCAAAACCAATTTATTCTATTCCAGGGGAATAGGTGCCAGAAAATATTATCAGAGTTAAATATAATTCATCAAATCAATCAATTCAAATAATTACCAAAAAAATCTTAATAATATTACTTTTTTGTTTAAGATGTTCAGAATTAAAAGATTACTTTTATATGTACCTATGAACTAAAGAAAATGTATTATGCTTGGAAAACAAAATGCAAGCTTAACCATTGATTTTCCATTCTGCCTAATAATTTTGCTCTTGTGTGTTATCGTTCCTTTCTTTTGTGACATATTTTGATACTGTTTTCATCTTTTTCACTTCCCTCAGTTACCCATTTTTTAAATTGGAAGATTATTTCCCAGCATTGTTTGTGAGGTTCAATTTATGCATGCCAATCCAATGCCATTTCCACAACTCATCTTCATCACAACAAACAATTCCAGCATCAGTGAAGTCTTTTCCTATTGTCAATAGCTCTGCTGGATAGAAATCTATTATTCCCTTAGTGTTTTTCTCTGAAATTCAGTTAGTCGTTTTGTGACATTTCCTTAAGAGGACTTGGAAGAATGTTGCTTGGCCATGATTAGAAGTAATAAAGTCATATATAGGAGCCTTCGCTGGAGGTCCAGGGGTTAAGACTTCATGTTTCCAATGCAACGGGTGCAGGTTTGATCCCTGGTCAGGGAACAAAGATCCCACATGCCACGTGGTGTGGCCAAATAAGTAAATAAATAGTAAAATAACTAAAAAAAAAAAAAAGACCTTGTATATAGTTTTATGATAATTTCCACAAACTGCCCATGTACTAGGATTCTTATATGTATTCTAAATCTCTTCAGGTTAGTTATTTTATGTCTTTTATGCTTTGAATGTTTGACAGACAAGGTATCATGCACAGATCACTTTCTGATAAAAGGGTTTCTGTATCCCTTATATTTTAGCAGTCTATGATAGCAACTCCTCCTGTATATTTTAAGGTGATTAAAAAATGAATACACACCCACTCTGATAGCGGTGTCCACTATTGCTGGCAGTGAAGGATATACACTAATATCCTCCCACATAGATTCCCATAACTCAGTTAGGGGCCCACAAGACAGAACATCAACCATCTTATCAATCAATCTCCGTTTCACATAAAATAAACATACCGGGTGTCATTAAGTGTACCTTCAGATCAATGATTTTTGCAAATGACATTCAAGTACCATTTGCGTAGTGCATTTTTGCTGATAAAAGCAAATTAAATTAGCACAACAAGTGAGCTGATAAAAACTAAAACCGAACAGCAGTACCACTAGCTAACAAAGTAATATTTTCTCTTTACTGCATTCTGCCATTTAGTTATTATCTTATTGGAAATCTAATTATAATCCTTTTACTCCCTAGTCAAACTTCACAGTTTTTGCAAGCTTAGCACTGACAAGTGATTTCATTACCTTTGATTGCCCGTGCCCGAATTGACTTAACTTCACTTGGAGACCTAAAAGCGCTCTCAGTTTCTCAGATTCCCTGTTTGCACATTACAGCAACAGCTCCTTTAATTAATTAGCATGAACAGCAGTAGCATGAACTGCTGAACAGAAAATAACATCATTTTATGATCACAGGGAGACTTCTCCTTTTGCATGTTTATACCTTAGTTAACTTTTGTATGACTATATTTCATTGTTAGGGACTACTGGTACAGTGCATGTTTCTTTAGTTTTCGAAAATTGATATCATCATCTTAATAATAATAATAGATAAAACAAATCCAGAATATGAAACTTCTATATTTTAGAAAACAGATAACAGCCTTCATGAACTGACTTTCTAGTAACAAAATAAAATAATTTTTTAAAAAGTTCAGAGGAAATAACATCATAAAGTACAAGGGCACACAATGACACATTACTCCCATTTCTGCCACTGCATGTGTTTGGGAAGAAAACAAAACAATACAAAAACACTAGGAGCTGCTTTTGCAAGAGGAATGTCAATATCTTTGAATAATTTTTACATTTGTTTTTTTGCCTACATGCTTGACAATTACACAAAATGGTTTAACACTGGAATATATTTTTCATCTGATATTTTTTCAGATATATGGTGGAATCTTGAATAATTTTCCCTTCTTTTTGATACTAACACACCAGAAGTAGATAAGAAATCCAACCTACATGTCAAAGTTAAGCAAAATTTGATGTAAAAAATAAACGTATTAAACCATTTGTTCCCTCTGAATCATTTTTGTTCAGAAAAAAATGTGGGAGCTTATTCAAAGAGTATAAACTTACCGTTCTGATATGTAAAATCCATGATCTCATCTATGCAGCATTTGGTGAAGATGCCACTGAAGAATTAAAGCAAAGTGACTAAAGTGTTATTTGACTCTAAAAGCAACAGACACAATTTTAACATCTCTATGTTAATAAGAACACATATTTTACAATGTAATTTAATATACATATATTTATAGTATAGAATTTTAAATATATTTATACTATGAAATATATATGAATATGTATATTCTTATCCATTTTTCTCAAAATCAATTTGAACAGTGTTTATCCTTCCTTGACCTTTGACACCTCATTATCGTCTCTCCTTGTTGCTCACTTGGTAACTAAAACTACATTTTTCCAAAGAGCTTAAGATGCCATACCAGTATTTATTGAAAACAATTACCCTTGGGCTAAGATTGTCATTGCAGGATTTGATAAAATAGCAAGGAAAGTGATATTAGGGGCAAGTAAGGGGACTGGAAAAGAGAAATCAACATATGATTTCTTGCCATGTATGCGATATGACAAGAAAAACTAAAAGGAGAACAGATAGAATTTCTCTACAGACTTTTCTCCTAACTTCCACCAGAGTGTGGTTTACATCTTTCTCTAGGGGTTCTATAGACTATTTCCTGCCCTGCCCTCATAACCATTAATTTCCCTCCCCTTTAATGTCTTGTCTTGTGTTGAAAGATATACATAGGCACTATAATATTCCCAGTGTTAAGTAGAAATGTTCTCTTATAAAGTAGAAATGCATAGCATGCCAGCAATTATAAGGATTGTGGGAAGTGGGTCCTCTTTCCTCATAAATATGCCCTTTGAGAGAGGGAGACTTTTACCACCCAAAGAAACTTTACTGCAACTGCCATCATAGAGTGTGAAAAGGCTGTAGCACACACCCCACAGAAAAAATCCTAACATCTTTCTCTAAAGCAGCAACATTTTTTTTTCCTGTAAGATTCATTAGATGGCCTCATTCTTTTTCTTTTCTATTCCAGGAAGTATTTGTCTCTCATTTTCTTCATCCTCCACAGGATCTTTATTTTAACTGATTGTACCTCCCAGCCCATGTCATACCTCTTTGCTGTGAAATACCTGTCAGATTATAGCACACATTATGCTTCTATTTCTTTCTTAGGAGGATATGACAAACATTACTTGATACTTTAGGGCTTGGTTTTCATGGAGTGGCTTGCATCACTTACCACTGCATTGTTAAAAGAATATTTGCAGTGACTAAAAGGCTGTCATGCTAATTATGATGATAACATAAAATCTCATCTACAGATCTAAGACTTACAAGTCTAGCTATATCTCACTCACATAATAGATGAAATTGTAGTTGTAGGGACAGCAAGATAGTGAGACTTGCAAGACAAAATAACAATAGGTTGTTCTGCTACTAAGCATTTTACAGTCTACAGGGGTAATTCATTAATTAACAGGTCTTTCTGACTATAGTATAGGAAGAGTTGTTTAACTCAACTTGTATAACTGTTTAGTCACTTTATGCCTCATCCTCTTTACGTATGCAATACAATTTTTTAAGCTGAAGAGTCACCCTATCCCACTTACCAACCCAGATACACCTAAGGTATATGCAAAAGGAAAGCCTTTCTTGAATTAAAAGTTTAGTTTTATTTTTCACTTTCACATCTCTGTTTTAATTAAGAAAACAGACAGCATTTTCATAGAAGGCTGTAATCATAGGCCACTGTTGTCACATCACTTAAAAATAGAATTATTATATTACTGACATGTTGATGTGAGATGGTTCTATGCCAAGATGTTATCACTCTTGGAATGAGGAATTGATATTCTAAAATTGGAACAGTGAAAAAAGAAAGACAATACCTAATATTTGTATAACTTGGTGAGATTTTTCCATTATTTTTCTTTTTTGGGGGGCTTAATTTTAAAAGGTAATTTATTGGGTGACTTAACTGACACTTCAGAGGATAGATTCAGGCCTGGCTGGATCCAGAAACCAAAATAATAAATCCATTCAAAATGTCTTCCTTCCCAGTTCCTCCCAGTCTCCCTTCACTTTGAAGACTTTGATTTTTTCTTTTTAGATTTGGCTAGGTTTTCTTGTTCCATTCCATAAAATGTTGCAAGTCCAGGCTTACTGCTAGCTCTCTCATTGGTAACATATTCCATCATAAGGAGGAACTTGTCTTTGTGCCATTCTTTTTTTTTTTTTTTTTTTTTTTTTAGGGCCTCTTACTGTTGTGGCCTCTCCCATTGCGGAGCACAGGCTCCGGATGCGCAGGCTCAGCTGCCATGGCCCACGGGCCTAGCCACCCCACAGCATGTGGGATCTTCCCGGACTGGGGCATGAACCCGTGTCCCCTGCATCAGCAGGCGGACTCTCAACCACTGCGCCACCAGGGAAGTCCTGTCCCATTCTTAATCCACACATCCTCTAGCAGGATTATTCCTGTGTGATATTTAAGAAAGGTATAATTAACCCCTATTTTATAAGTAGGAAAATAACCCAAGAGAAGTTAATTGGCTTGCTATTGGTAATGGGTTCTAAAACACAGGAATCTTAACTCCCTTACCCATTGTTTTCACTATCAATCCATATTGGTAATATTATTATCAATCCAAATCTGTAAAAATCTCTCATAGTTAGTAAGCTAGCTAGGATATTTAACTAGACTTTAATATTCTCCCATGCAAAACAATGCAGCAGGGCTGGGGTGGGGAAAGGCTTCTCCAGTTTGTAGTTAATTAACCAAAATAGACTAAAGCCAACTATAATTTAATAATCACTTCTGCCTTAAAACTTTGCATAGATTGGGGTAATACTTACAAAAATTACACAAATGCAATCTCTCTTTTCTATTTAAAGCTATGTAGAGAAGCTGAAGTAGGAGTAGAAAAATACTTTTCTATTTGTGGCTAAACTCACATCACCCTATTGGAATGAGGCCTTAACAGATTTTCAGTTATCTAATTTTAGGCTAGGATTCTTTTCTGTGGGCCATTAGCAGAAAGTTTTATTTGTTGCTCTCAGGAACTTTTTTCTCATTTTTGATGGCCATGTAACATTCAATTTTGGAAATTAAAGTGAATTTAAAGAAAAACATTGTTTAGAATTTTTTACAGACCTCCTTGACATTCCTTAATCTGTTAATCACAAAGTTTATGATTTACTTGTTTAATGTTTAAAGATTAACATCAGTAGTAATCCACATATTTAAGTTGGAATCTACTTTACCTCAGTTATACAAATGGTTATTTGGATAATGCTTTCACCAATTCCTCTATTAGCTTTTAAGAAAGCATCATTTTTTTATAAACATTTCTTCTTTATTTCCCTATTCTCCCATAATTTAAGTGCTCTTATTTTCTTTAAAACAATACAAATGAATGTCATGTTGATCTTAGCATTGGTGAGTAACTACTTAAAATGAGTGAGGCCAGGGAGATCAGCTCTGTCCTTTGTGACCACCTAGAGGAGTGGGACATGGAGGCTGGGAGGGAGGGAGATGCAAGAGGGAAGAGAAATGGGGATATATACATATGTATAACTGATTCACTTTGTTATAAAGCAGAAACTAACACACCATTGTAATGCAATTATACTCCCATACAGATATTTTAAAAATTTAAAAATAAAATGAGTGAGGCAAAACCTGCAACTCAAATCTTACAATCTCTTGGTAACTGCATTTCAACCTTCTATGGGAAATGTTGGATGTGGTCATTTTTAACGTTGTTCAAATTAACATTTAATGTTTTTCCATTACTCTCATTTTCATTTTTCTCCATATTTTGATTCAATTTTATGATTACTTTGAATTGAGAAATTACAGTGTTTTTCTAACATTTCAGCATACAAAAGGAGTAGCTAAAAGTTATAAAAAGAAGAACATAGTTCTACTTTTAAATTACATTAAGAATTTTACTCGCGGTCCAGTGGTTAAGACTCTGTGCTTCCACTGTAGGGGGTGCGGGTTCGATCCCTGGTCAGGTAACTGAGATCCCGCAAGCCGAGTGGTGTAGCCAAAAAAAATAAATAAATAAAAAGCTAAAAAGCAAGAAAACAAACAAAAGCTAAAACTATAAAGCTTCTAGAAGAAAACTTAGAAGAGTATCTTTGCAAACTTTGGTTAGGCAAAGTCTTTTTAGAAAGGACATAAAAAGCACTAACGATGAAAAATTGTTAATTGGGTTTCATAAAAGATTTTAAAATCTGTTCATCCAAAGATGTCAAGAAAATCAAAAGACAAGTCAAAGACTGGGAAGAAATATTTGCATTACATACAGCCAATGAAAGACTTGTGTTACAGCTCAATAATAAAAATAAAAAATAATTATTACATTAAAATACTTCCAATATGCATCCTGTACAAATCTCAAGTAAATTTGACCTTACAAATCCATCTTGTAACTGTACTTATGGAAGGTAGGTGATAACGACCCTAGATTTTTTTACAGCAATGACATAGCACGTAAGTAGCTTACTTCTTTTTACCATGACATCATCTACAACAAGAAGTAGTGAAAGAATATGGCATTCTACATATGACATAAGTGCTTAGAATGACTTAGTATGGCTCCTAACATAGCATTCCATGAATACTAGTTTTTATTTATTCTCCTTTCCCTTTCTTTCTCCTCCCAGCTGGAAAGTAGAGTTCACATATTTCTAGAGTTCTTAGTATAGCTCAAAATTTGCAGGTCTGTGTATTGAACACATGCACTTTTGTTGCTGTTTTATAACTGGTCTATAGGAAGCACAGTGAAGTGGTGGGAAGAAGTCTAGTAGTCAAGGTTGCTCAGTTACTAACTGGCTAACTCAGTTAACTAACACTGAGAAGTCATTCAATTTCTCTCTCCCTTAATTTTAGTAAAATAGTAATATTTGCCTAATCCTCCTCGTCAATAAGTTAGATCCATACTCTTTGACAAGTATAAATACAGTATATTATTATTACTATGCCCTATAAAATACATATGAAGTTAACATTTGTGTTTGTATATGTAGATTTTATTAAAGGTGAAATAATTGACATATAATTAATATATAAAACCATCTCTAAAACATATGTTCTTCTGTGTACAGTTGTGGTAAATATATTTTTATATTTTACCCTCATATGAGAATAGGAAGATAGCCATATCCCTTTCTAGGGTGTTTCTTACAAGAACTAGAGAGTAAATAAAAGAGAAAAGCGTATATTAAAGAATTAATTCACAAAAACAAAGTGAGTTAAATGCAAGTAAGAGAGGTTGATACTCCATTATTATACCATTTACAAAGAAAATCGACTTGTACTGGTCTTTGTTTTTTATTATTATTCTTTTTTACATCTTTATTGGAGTATAATTGCTTACAATGGTGTGTTAGTTTCTGCTTTATGACAAAGTGAATTAATTGCCACTCCCTCGCTTTGTCACAGCTTACCTTTCCCCCTCCCCATATCCTCAAGTCCATTCTCTAGTGGTCTTTGTTTTGATTAAAGTATAAGTCCGAAATTTTTTAAGGCTAATAAGGCTAAGTGGGTTATTATTTTCACTAAACCTCCATTTTTTTTTGAATAAGTGCTACATTATAAAAATAAGCACTAGAGGGCTTCCCTGGTGGCGCAGTGGTTGAGAGTCCGCCTGCCGATGCAGAGGACATGGGTTCGTGCCCCGGTCCGGGAAGATCCCACATGCCGCGGAGCGGCTGGGCCCGTGAGCCATGGCCGCTGAGCCTGCGCGTCCGGAGCCTGTGCTCCACAGCGGGAGAGGCCACAACAGTGAGAGGCCCGTGTACCGCAAAAAAAAAAAAAAAAAAATAAGCACTAGACCTTTCTGAAAAATGACTCTAAAACAATGCTTTTCTCTAGAGAAAGAGGAATAAAATGCTATACTTTTATTTATCTGCCCCTATCTTGCAAAGTTCTACTTTTCCTACTCACAGATTAGAAGCACTGTATTTATATTACTGTACTAATATCTAACTGGACCCCCAACTAACCTCAGTACTGTTGCTTATTTGATTTGAGAATGTCCCATTCTGAACATGTTTGACAATTGAAGTAAACTTCATATAAATAATTGCATATTTAATTTGGATTGAACCTAAGACTAAAGTGGAGCATTAATCAGCATGTTTTTTTTTTTTTTTTCTTTCTCTTAGGTCAGGAAAACATGACTTTTAAATGTGATCTTATTTAGTGCCATATAACATAATGCCCATTTGAAAATTAGAAACATATCACTAATTAGGCAACTTCAAGAAAACAGAAAGCATAATACTTAACAGGAGAAATCATTTATAAAATATTGGCATCTGTTCAAGAATAAGTTAGCTACCCACCAAAATAAAGGTTTGATAGCTCAAAGTATGCCTGTGATGAAGCCTAGTAGTTTTTAAGGAAATCCCTTTGTTTATATAAGTGAATTAGTGGTGACGCAACACTTGGAAGGAAATATGAGCTCTGGGTAGAAAATGTAATTTTTTCTAAACTTAAATTTAAGCCTTCAAAAATGTTATAGACATGTTTCTTGGTAGTTTTCAAAAAATAGTGAGAAGTTACTTTTAAATAATCATCCTGTCAGGGAAGGAAATCTCACCCTGAAAGGAAATTGCAATCATTAACAAAGATTTTGATTCAGAGAAAACGGTGTGGATCTTTACTCATGTTTTAGACTGTGAAGGGGAAAAAAAAACCTTTTTAAATGGCTTGCTTATTAAGCTGGTCATGCATTTCACTGCAGGTTGTAAAGCAGTAGAACATGCACAAGAGGCTCATAAGCATATTTTAGAGTTAGGAAATATCATTTACACCATTTTTATATTGTTAATATCGCACCCAGAGAATTTGCTTAAGCTTCAAATTACTGTAAATCTACAGTTTTGCTCACCTTTGTATAATTTTGTTTTTAATAGAACGAGGCCCACATCAATAAATATATGATTAAGGGATATGTGTAATAAAATAATACATTTATTACACACAGATTTATTCAAATATTGAACATATATAGCACAGCAAAATACTATAAAGCCAATTTGTGGTTTTTAGTGAAGTTCATTAAGTAGATTTTGGATTTTCTTTGTTGGAATGAAATTTTGACCGGTTTTATTGTTTTTTCTGTGCAGCCTGAACACTGATGCCGGAACTCCAACTGATCATAGGCACGAATAGGGTGCTGTAGCAGTTACCTGCTTATCTAGTGCTGTAATTCTTTAAAATTCATACTCAGATTCTTAAAATATGGAACCATCTATTACTATTTGTTCATTACTGATAATTAGAACCTGGCACGTACAGGAAAAATGTGTTAGAGAATGGGCTTCACAAGTGTTTAGGGGATAATCGTAATGATGATTGAACTTGATACTTTACACTTCTATAACCCCTTTCTTCCATGGAGTTCATAGTGCTTCATAAACATTATCACATTAAACCAGAGAGCATCCTAGTGGGGTAAGTAGGCGGAAGAATTTTTAAGACATAGAAAATTCTATTTCTAAATGCTGTGACAGAAATTAAAATGCAGACACACCCACTTTAAGCTGTGATTACTATGAAATAGCTTTATATTTGGCTGACCCGAGATTTAACAGGCATTAACGTGAGGAGGTAATTCATTTGTGCAAATGATCCATATTTGTTAGCCTTGCTTTGGAGATCACCTTTCTGAAAGAAACACGTTGCCTGTACAGTTCTCTAAGGAAATATGGAGAGCTCTAGTTTGTAGGTTTTACCACACTTAGTTCTTCCTTTGATTTGTTGATGGTGGAGCAAGTCATTTAACACCTTTCTACTAGCATATTCCTTACTGTAAAGAAGGCAATGATAAAAACACATACCTAAGCAACTAAAAATACCTCTTTTATTTTTTTCTGCTCTCCTTCCATCTCCAATACTGTTTCCTCTTCATTAAGCTATCAACAAGCAAACAGACTGAAAAATCTATACACCTAAGAATGGAGAAAGGCAGATATGGTGGGTCAGTCACATCATGGATATTTTCTACTGCTCACCCTCTGGTCTAGACATGGCCACATGCCTAAGATGTTCCAGTCGTTAGAACCCAATGGGTCATTTGGCTTGAATTGCCCAGGAAATGGCCTCAAATATTTTTAACTGTTTACTTAATGGAGACCTGGCCAAAGGCTGGTGGCAAATACTTGTCATCATTATTTTCATGCCTCCAATGTGCTAAATGGTAGTCTAGTGATCAAAAAAAGTAACTCCCCTCCTAAAGTGCCCTCTTTACACCAAGCAAAACCTAATCCATTGTGTTATTTTTACATCTGCCCTCGAATTAAATTCTGTGACAGAAGTATCACTCATCCTATGCAAAAGTCCAACTGAGTTTTTATCCATTCTCCAATAATCAGTTCCCTGTGGCAGTACATGCAATTTTTACTGGAATGCCCAGCTTCCCTACACATTTTAAAATATCACATTTATTCATATCAGTGTGACATTCCAGTCATTCCATGCTCTGAAGGAATTTTTTCTACGGCTTCTGGTTCTCTCTACATACTGTAGAAGATCTATCTGTGTAGAGTAGGTATGTTGCTTTAACCTAATTCAGTGAAATAGTGCCAAATCAGAAATCAGTTGTGGAGAAGGACCGAGGCAAATAAAATTTTTTAGAACTTTATTAATATCAAATACCTGAATTGAATAACAAAGAGGTGTGACTTAAAAAATAACATCCAGAAACGTCTCATTATTTGATAGTCAAACAGGATATATTGAGCTATAGGGGAAATTGAACAGCATTTTTAAATTAATTAAGTTACTGAAAAATAAATATCTTTTTAAAAATAGGTATGTTAATTGACTTTGGTTGAACTATAAGGAATCCTCGTTCATTTTCTTCTGGCCTTTTTCTACATACCTGCCTTCTTTGTGATGCCTGATTTTAGCTTTTTTTTTTTTCTTAAGCTTCAGATATATACCACAAAAGGCAAGTCTCACACTTACTTGAGTTTGTAACAACCAGGTGTGACCCTTTAAAGATAACTTATCAGCAGAGGCTCATCTCCTGTATGCAGGAGGACACACCAGACTCCTGTGCCATGGGGTATGCCCATGTCAGGCAGTGCTGTGCTAAGCGAGGGACTGTATGGGCCTTCTATTTTATTTTTTAAATGGTCACATTTGTGTGTATTGAATCCCCCTTTTACTTATCTGATGTATCTTATAGCAATAAACTCTGCCAGCTCTCCTGAAATGTCAGTGTGTGTCACTCCTTGTAAGTTCCCAAGCTCCCTAACATTCCTCTGGAGAGGCTTTGTTCATTGCTCTTCCTGATCTTTAATCTTGTTTACATCCAGAATGCATATTAGATCATCTCTGTTTGGAGCTCAAGTACAAAACCTTTTAAAAACATGAAACATTCAATTACTAATTAGCTGTTTCCTGTTCCTAATGAAGTGAGCATGCCAGGTTTGGATTAAAATTCAACTACTGCTCTGCTCTGTTTATGGTTCCAGATGTTTTTGTTTTATCTAGGAGTTTACTTTGACAGCTACTACTAAATGATAAATCACTCATATTATAGGCGAAATGCATTTTGAAATTGAAATGTGGCAAACTTTGAGATTGCTCCAAGGATCAGTGTCAGTTAGCAGGTCAATATTGGCTCCTTCCATATGATCACAGTATTGGCATATGTAAAAGAGTAACAGAATCTGTGTCAACGTTGTACAGCATGCTATACAAGAATCTATTTTGCTACTATCCTCTAAATTTGGAGAAAAAAGTTTAACTACTTTGAAATCTCAACTTATTGTATTCTAAGTAGAAAAATTGATTCATACTAATACTGTCTTCTGCTGGCCTAGTTTTTCTTTGGATTTTTGAACTGCTGTGGAAACACTTCCTGATAGGCCTTATAAACTGGCACATTTAATGAAGGGTGTGGGCAAATGTTTGTCTTTTTTAACAAAGACAAAAATTAAACATAATAAAGGAGGGCGATTTTTCAGAAACTGCATTTTTCTAAAGGAAGATGGTGATTGCTTTTTGCCATTTGTTACTGTGTTTATGTACTTTTTTTTTTTTTTTCAGGATGTTACTTTTACCATTGTTTTCAAATTTGTAATGTTCTCAATTTGTATTGCATGATTTAAGTTTTAACTATATTGTATAAATTTCAATTCTGGTAAAATGAGTGTCTGCTATTTGATGTTGAAGAGCTTTCTTTTGACATTTAGGCTGTGTATACAGAGGACAAGGTAGACTGGAAAACAAGCAACTATCTGGTGAATTTTATCAGAATAAAAATCTCAGACACCGCAAAGGAGTCTGAGCAATTCTCTGGGGTGACAGACTACTACACAGTTTCCCCAAATTCAAGCTTTGTTTTCTTCTTCCCTGGAAAAGTTCAGGTGAATTCCATGGGCTCTTAGGCAAAATGCCTGGTTGCCCTCTAATGAAGTCTGAACCTCCAGGTGGTCTAACATAGAACCACATTCTTTTATTCTTCTATTACTTTACCACATCTTTATTTTTGGTTCTGAGGTATTATCCAGAAAACTCCACTGACTCGCAATACCTCTGACACAGAAAAAAAATATTTTAAAGATTTTATACATTAAAGGGGTATGTCTTCCTCCTGACAGTGCTAAGCTTTGACTAGACTGAATTAATATTTTAGATGAGGTATATCAGTCCAACAATGATAATGTATCTTCCTTTATATGTGAAGATGATACAAACATAGACTTTAAGTGTTTTTTAAGCCTGGGTGATGGATTTGTACTGATCATCGACACTTTCTTTCCTTGTTCCGCTTTTGTCACCAAAAGCAAATTTTTATGAGGTAGCTGGATAGAGACTGGGGCTATAAGCCATGGCTATGGAAAAGAGGAAAGTTGGACAAAAAGAGGTGGAATTGTTTTTGGAAATTGTTTCCAACTATAACTTTTACCCACACCATCAAATATTTTCTAACTCTAGAATGGTATGGATTCTTTTGATTACCCATATTTAAATAGATACCAGTTTCACTAAACACTGTGTTTAAAATGATATTCAGAACTTGTCTCCCTTCATGCAGTATACATGGACAGTTAACCTGGGGAGAGGAAACGAAATGTTTCATCAAAGCTGTCATCACCTTAGATCATAACCAGACATTCCTTTTTCCTTGTTTTGGTAAACCATATGGATCTCAAACATAACATTCTGTACAAAAGGAAAAGTAATGTAGATAACAATAGTCATCATAGCTTATGAAGAGTCTTCTCAGTCTTTGATGTCTTCAGTGCAGTGGAAAGAAAAAAAGGAGCTGTAGCATGCAACTTGAAGGATCTTTGAAAACTGACACATTAACATATAGAAGTGTTAAGAAATTTTAAATTTTACCAATATTAAATCAAGCCTGTAACATCAGATCATTTAAGTTCGTGAAGATAGATGTTTAGTATTTTAAAGTACGTATTAGAATTATTCCTCGGAAAAACTAACTTGTTTTCTTTTTTTTAAAGGAGGTAACTATTACTATTTAGCAATGGCACAACAGTTTTATTCGTCCTGAAAGGTCTTCGCTGGCTTTACATAAATGAAGATGCTTGTGATTCCAGTTTATCTCTGAAACTATTCAACATGGAGTTAATTCAATTGTGTTTATCAGCAAAGCTTTGTTTACCGAAGCAGTTATTCAATCTATATTACATTTTTTTAAAGAAAGAACGTGTGTACATTTTAAAAGCAATGACGTAAACTCTGTTTTTGCAATTGATTGACCAATTTAAGAATATGAGCTAAATCCTAATGACTAAAGTAACTTGACCATATTTGATGCTTTTCTATGCTCACTTCAGCTTAGCTTTTTGTCTTTAAAGGGAAAAAATGCGGTAGTGTGTTAGAGACTAGAAACATATGTATGGTTTCTCTGTTCTACCATATATTAAGTTAAAGTACACCTTCTTTGTTAAAACTGTACTTGCTAAACTTCAGCAAAATAAAAACATTTTGACTTTGTCAATTGAACTGAGTGTTTATTTTCAAATTGCCAACTGTAATTATTGAAGTAGAGTCAGAGCACAAATCAAAATATAAGAACTAAGAACATGTTTGCAAAGCTTCCTCTGGTTTGATTATTTCTAAACAAATATGAACATGCATCTTATTCCATTTCACCTGTTGAAACAATTGTCTCCAATTGTTCTTATTGAATCGCACATGACATTGCCTTTTTCTGGCTGTGTGTGCTTAGTAAACCTGCTTTCAGGGGGAAGGGTTGTATTGGGAAGCAGGAAAAATGTGGTGAATACAGCTGGAAAATATTTTCGGAATATCTATTATTTCAAAAGAGTTTCTCCCGTTTTCAGTGGTGAATGAAAATATGAAGGGCATGTATCTACTTGGGCCCAAAGAAAATCCAGGTCTCCCTCTACCTCCAAATAGTCATTATAGGATAATGAAAAATGAAAGCAAGTGAACAAAATAGCCTAATGATAAGCCAAAACCAGAGCCCTGCCCTACAGTTTATCTAATCTGTCTTCACCTTCTCCTTGGTTCATTTCCACTAATATCCTGGAGGTCACCCAAATTCTGGTTCACCAAGGAACCCACAGTTTTTCCTGTGCAGTGCCACTTCCACTCCTCACCCTTTCTTATAAAAGTTGTGTTGTATCCCAAAATGCTTCTAGCTGGCCAAAGACTGTAGGCCTTCTGTTTGGAAACTGCTTTCTTCCACAAATATTTCCTCTCACCATCAGCTCATCATCATCCTTGTTTATGGAATTTTTAAGAGTCCTGAAAAGGCTAAAGCTCTTCCTCTGCTCTAGAGGAGAAAGATTCCTAAGGATTTTTGTTGGTTAAACAGGTGTTCTCTGGTAGTGTACCCTGTCCCCACCATAGCACAATAAGCAGGGTACCAAATAGTTAATCATATGATATTCAGGGTTGCATTATCTAAAGCTTAATGCAATGACCAGAGGAGGTCTGTGCCATTAGCTGCCCAACTCTCAGGGGTCCAGGTGCCCAATACTATCTGTGGTTTAGCCACATCTGCTATAACTTATCCACACTGGCTTAACATTGATGGGAGTGATTTGATTCTGGGTTGCATAGATAACTGGGACTTGAGAAGTGGTGCAACTATAGGAATCTCCTGGTTATTTGGAGCCCAGTTAATTACCCCATCTGGAAAGAAAGATCCAGATAATTACCTGGAGTGAAACCTATCCTGCACCACCATGTTTCCTGGGATAGGATTGCTTGCCATTTCAAAGCAAACCCTTGACCACCCTTCCACAGTCTCCTCCTCACTTCTTCCTTCCTCTTCCAACAACATAAGAACCTTAAGAAAAGAAGCTGGGTATAGGATAGGAATTCCTTCATTGCAGGGCAGTGGTTTCACACTATGTCAATTCTTTCTCAGGTATAGACTGTCTTCTAGGGTTGGGAGGATCACTTTTACATCATTGCCCTTGCACTTTCTTTGGAAAACATACAGATTACATTCATCCTGAGACTATGGCTAGATGAGCTGGATCAGTCTCATACAAGCTTAAGGGACTCTGATCTCAAGTTCACTGCTTGTGGAGTAATGGTGGGAGAACACAACTGCTCTCACCTCCACACCTACTCACAGTACCTTCATATATAAATACAATCCTAGGATAAGAGAAGCACCTAACCTTTTAGGGGATCCAACTGTTGTCACTCTTCCCAGATAACTAATACATGTATAAATTCACCCCAAGGGATTTGGTCGTGAAGGCCCCCTCCACCAACAAACACCAACATTGTGCCTTCTTACTCAGGAAAAAGTGTCTCTGCGAATAGCATTGCAAAAATAACTTACAGGGACTTCCCTGGCAGTCAGTGGTTAAGACTCCACGCTTCCAACGCAGGGGATGAGGGTTTGATCCGTGGTTGGGGAACTAAGATCCCACATGCTGTGGGGCATGGCCAAAAAAAAAGAAAGAAAGAAAAAAAGAAAGAATAACTTATAATAGAATGTTAGATTAGGAAATTAGTGGAAGCGTCTTCAAAAGCCATCAATTGCCTGACATCTCAAGGGTAGGCACACAATTACAATTATTTGAACAATTATAATGCCACAGAGCTCGTATTTGTTAGCCAGCTCTCAGTATTAGAAAGGTCAAAACTGATATTGAACCAAAATTTTGCCACTTCAACTTGAACTTGCTGAAGGAAAGCCACCCCCAATTACACACATAGCTAGTCACTCCTTATTTAAAATGATAGAAGTCCATCAGATATTATAGGTATTAGAAAATGCATAAGCATAGTTTCATCCCTCTTTGCATTCATGTGTGTGCATGTGTGCACACACACAGTACATACACACAAAACATGTCTTCTTTTCTTTGTCAATGAATTATTGAAATCGAATTTGGACATTTAAAAAATTTCACCTGATTCAATTCTCCCTTGAAGTATATGAGCAGCTAAATTATTAGATACAAAAGGAAAGTCAAGTATAAAGATAGTTGATTATCATTGGGTAGGGTGGTAGTCATTTCAAACATAAAATGCCTAAATGTTGATGATAATTCTGAATCTCAGCTCTTTAAAGGTTTAAATAAAAAGTCCCCTTTCTCGGCCTCCGCTAGCCATGTAAGATTTCCCCTTTTTATACTTTATCTAAGTATATTGCAATACTTCTCTAAAGTTTCTAGTTTTAAACTAAATAATAATAGAATTGGGAATACAGACCTGGGACCCTGTTTTAAGCCCTGATACGTTAGAAGTACAGGAGGCAGAAATTGCAGAAAGGCAAATGTACTGATTTAGCAATGGTAAGGCTGTCTGGTATATCAGGCATATTTATTAAAATCTTTAAAATAAATCTATCGACAACTTCTCTCACTTACTTTAATCAGAGAGCCATGGTGACCAGTATGCACTACAATAAGCATAGATGAAGTTGAACTCAACTAATGAACTTTTCAGGCCGTGCCATGATAATTCTTTATATTATGATGGAGAAAATATTTCTTTACCTTTGGATGATTCTTTTTAATAAACCGAGTCAAAACCCTTTGGGTAAAATGTATGCTTAAAAATACTGGGGGCTCCCCTGGTGGCGCAGTAGTTGAGAGTCCACCTGCCGATGCAGGGGACACGGGTTCGTGCCCCGGTCTGGGAAGATCCCACATGCCGCGGAGCGGCTAGGCCCGTGAGCCACAGCTGCTGAGCCTACGCGTCTGGAGCCTGCGAGTCCGGAGCCTGTGCTCTGCAACGGGAGAGGCCGCAACAGTGAGAGGCCCACGTACCGCAAAAAAAAAATAAATAAATAAATAAAAATTAAAAATAAAAAAATACATTAGAGCTTGACTCTTGGATTGCCATGGCATCTGAGATTAGCAGAATGTGAATGAAGATCTTTGAAATTCCAAAGCAACATGAACACACACAAAAAAAATCTATCTTAATTAGTCAAAGGGGAGAATGAAAATTAAAAGAAAGTATTTAGGTGCCATTCAATGTCAAACATTGAAAATATAATTTTTATGTAACAAAAAACTCCAATAGAGTTAAAGCAACTTCCAACTGAGTTAAAGGGTTTACATTATAAATAGTCAGAAATCACTATAAATGCTAAATAATTAAATGTCAATATGCATGGTACAAAGGCTAAAGGAGAAAGAACATGTTATATGAAAGGATAATGGGCAGTCATTATGAAACTTGAATAGAGCACTAAAGAACAAGTAGGACTGGGGGTGGGTGAAGATAAGAGATCAGCACCTGCTAAGCCAGAGAGTAAGAAATTGTAGTGGATTGACATATGTACACTAATATGTATAAAATGGATAACTAATAAGAACCTGCTGTATAAAAAAATAAATAAAATAAAAAATTCAAAAACAGTCATGTAAGCTGAATCTTATGCAATGGTTTAAAATAAATACATCCTTATCAAAAAAAAAAGAAAAAAATTGGAGCAGTATGTACTATTCATGAAACAGTGAGGAATCCACTAAGAGGAAGCACAGAATCTTGTCCAACCATAGTGGGAGATAAGGTTTGGTAGTTAAGATGGGACTAAATTACAGAGCACCTTGAATAGGTAGCAATAAGCACATAGTAGGAACCCATTTGAGAGATTAATCTGAGAATAGTGTAAAATGGATTGAATGGATGGATTGAATTAATGGTACAGGAAGAGAGACAGTTACAAGCCATAAAATAATACTTTCATATTTTCCTCTACATATTTTTAATTTGTAAGCAGTATTTTGTAATTAAGGATGACACACTCACTATTAATTTCCATAGATGTTTAAAATCTTAGTTAACTGTGAAAATATCAGGTATCCTGTGGGTCAGTCAATATGAAGAATATGTTCTTGGTAAGATTTAATATTTGGATTTAAGCTTCTACAAACATCAAAAAAATCATAAGCTATAAACTGAGTTTTATTTGAAATAAGACATTTCAGCTGAAGACTCAATTAACCTAATTCTTTCACCTTTACTAATACAAGCAACCCTTGAATTCTAAGTAGCATAACAGTGCATGAAAACAGCTCCACCTTTCCTTCATCTCCTTTCCTACTATTGAAGGTTTCACTGTTTTGCTACTCGTAGATGTAGACTGTTGTACCACCTGAGAAGACAAGCTCCCAATGAACTCTTGCTCATCCCCTACCACCTGTACTTCTGTGTCCCGGCTAACCCCAAAGTCAGGGCCTCTAAAACATTCACAGACCATGAAACTCCTTGCTTCCATCACTCAGTAACCTGAAATGGGAAATAAATAATTCCATACCCTGCTGCTAAAGATACACTGGTTTCTATATACTTTAGGTCTAATATAGAACTCAACATAAGGCTGATTTTTTCCCATGGACAAGACTGCTAGATTTGATAGGTAACTGGGAGTTTTAAATGACTTATTGTTCTATCTACAGATCAGATATCCAATTGGTTTAATTGTATTTTTTGTTGGTTTTAGAAGGTAAACATTGTAAATGACAAGATGGTTAGGGAAAATGTATTTTTCATTAGGAACAACCCAGTCACCAATGAAACTATTGAACACATTCTAGGTGGAAATCAAGGGTTGCCTAACAGTAATACCACACAATTAGACTTTGACAGGGAACAAGCTGTGGTCCATAAATAAATTTTCCCAACAGCTAAAACTGTTACTTTTTATAGTCACTATGTTGTACATTGCATCCCCAGGAATTATTCATCTTATATCTGGAAGTTTTGATATTTTGATCTCCTACCCACATTTCATCTACCTGCCATCCTCCACCTCTGTCAACCACCAATATATTCTCTGTATCTACCAGTTCAAGTTTTCCAGATTCCACGTATAAGTGAGATAATACAGTATTTGTATTTCTCTGTTTGACTTTTATCACTTAACATAATGCTGTCAAGGTCCATCCAAGTTGTCCATCCAGAAGGCAAGATTTCCTTCTTTTCTATGGCTGAATTATATACATATATCATATTTTCTTTTTCCATTAATTCGTTGATGAAGACTTAGGTTGTTTCCATGTCTTGTCTATTGTAAATAATACTGCAATGAACATGGAGGTACAGGTATGTTTTGAAGATGGGTCTTTTGTTTCCCTCAGATAAATACCCAGAAGTGGAATTGCTGAATCATATGGTAGTTCTAATTTTAATTTTTTGAGGAAACTTCATACTGGTTTCCATAGTGGCTGCACCATTATACATTCCCACAAAAAAATGCACAAGTGTTCCCTTTTTATCATATTGTCTCCAACACTTATTTCTTATCTTTTTTTTTTAACATCTTTATTGGGGTATAATTGCTTTACAATGGTGTGTTAGTTTCTGATTTATAACAAAGTGAACCAGTTATACATATACATATGTTCCCATATCTCTTCCCTCTTGCATCTCCCTCCCTCCCACACTCCCTAGCCCACCCCTCCAGGCAGTCACAAAGCACTGAGCCGATATCCCTGTGCCATACGGCTGCTTCCCACTAGCTATCTACCTTACATTTGTAGTGTATATGTGTCCATGCCTCTCTCTCACCCTGTCACAGCTCACCCTTCCCCCTCTCCATATCCTCAAATATTTCTTATCTTTTTGATAATAGCTGTCCTAACAGGTATGAAGTAGATATCTCATTGTGGTTTTGTTTTGCATTTCCCTGATGATTAGTGATGCTGAGCATCTTTTCATGTACCTGTTAGCCATTAGGATATCTTCTTTGGAAAACTGTCTATTCAGTTCCTCTGACCATTTTTTAATCAAATAGTTTGTTTTTTTGTTGTTTTTTGCTGAGTTATATGAGTTCTTTATGTATTTTGGATATTAATCCCGTATCAGATATGTGATTTGCAAATATTTTCTCCCTTTCCATAGGTTGCTTTTCATTTTTTGATGGTTTCCTTTGCTATAAAGAAGCTTTTTAGCTTGATGTAGTCTCACTTTTTTTATTTTTGCTGTTGGTGTCAAATCCAAAAAATCATTACCAAGACAAATATCAAGGAGCTTTCATCATATGTTTTCTTCTAGGAATCTTATAGTTTAAAGTCTTACAGTCAAGTCTTTACTGCATTTTGAGTTGAGTCTTGTGTATGGTGTAAGACAGTGGTCCAGTTTCATTCTTTGTATGTGGCTGTCTAATTTTCCCAACACCTTTTATTGAAAAACCTACCCTTTCCTCATTGTATATTCCTATCACCTTTGTTATAAATTAATTGACCATATAAGTGTGTATTTATTTATGTGCTCTCTATTCTGTTCCATTGATATATGTGGCTCTTTTTATGCCAAACTCTACTGTTTTGATTTACTAAACTCATTATTTTAAACATTAAAATATTGGCGGGAGAACTAATAGAGGAAAAAGCAATCACATATATACCATATATGTCTCACTTCCACATGTTCTAAGGCCTAATTTATATTTTCTTCATGATTCAGGATCGTAATTACTTTTTCTTATGGGTTAACATGCATGGAAGCCAGCATTTCAGTTTGCTTGACTCTTCCTTCTATGTCCAGCAGGCAACTATAACTTTTACTGTTTCTGTGACTGGTTCTAACAATGTCCATTCTCCCCTACCTACCTTTTGGCTGGTTGAAATCTCCTGTCACATTCAGAATCTCCTGGTGTGGGTCTCTAAATGTTTAATATGCCCATTTATGCAAAGACTCAGATTCCTCCAAAATAGACCATATATTCACTCATTTTTTCCATGCATCTATTCAGTCTTTCATACAAATACTTATGGAGCTCTATGCTGTATACTGGGATGTGGTGATGGATAAGGTAGCAATGGACCCTGTCTGCAGGAACCTTACAGTCCTTACAAATAATTGTACGGTTTTGTGTGATATTGGGGTGGCGGGTGGGAATAAATGTTTCTGGGGGAGCACACAGGGGGAACATTTAACTAAGACCTGGAGGTCAAGGAAGGCTTCCCGGAGAAAATGACATCTCACTTGCAACCTGAAGGACAAGCACCATTAACTAGGTGATCAGAGAAAAGATACAATTTATTTTCAGAAAAACTCTACCTCTGTTCCCTAAAATCCTTCCTTTTTTAGTATCTTCATACTCTAAGAAAAAATAAGCCTAAATTGTCCTCACCTCTATTTATCCCTTGATTTTCCCTTCTCTGTGATCCACTATTTCCCCAAAATTAGAGATAGCCCCAAATACAAGATACTCACTCCATAGTCCATAGGGCTTGAGGCTTTCTGAAGCCTCTAAAAGCTTCCAGTGCTTCAAGGCTCAAACATCTTCCCAGATTAAATCACCCTTCCTTATTTCTTATGATATTTGCAACTGTGAGAAGAGAAAATATGTTTTACTCTCTATCCTCAATGGTGAGGGTGACAAGTTTTATCTTACATGACTAAAACCATAGCAGATATTTGTGTAGGCATTTGACAAGTTGTCTTTTCATAAATCATTTCATTTAATGTTAACTATTCAACATGTTTCTAAGGAAATATTACTTCCTTTATTTCCATATATCCCTTCATTATACATCCCTGATGCTTTTCAGAACTTTTCTCTAAGTATGGCATGAGTGACATGGGTCTCGGGGATGTATACTCAAGTTGATTTAATGTTAGTAAGAATAAAACTTTAGATCATATCCTAAAGGAATACATGCTATGGTTTTAGATTCTCAGGCTGATTTTCTTATTTTGGAATTAGAAACTACTTGTGAAGAAGGTGAATGGCCAGAAATCAGAGACAGATAATTCAAAATTTTTGCCAAAGTCACAACATATAGTCTTACTGGAACACAAACATTTCTGGACTCATATTTCCAAGTGTCTGCTGTACTTCTCCATTTGCACATTACACACATATGCTCCTTTTGGTATAATCCTTTTCTTAGTTAAGGCATAACCATCCCTGTATCTCTCAAGTTAGAAACCTCAGAGACATTTTGAATCCTTCCTTTTCTTTATTACCAACATTGATTCAGCCAGCAAATCCGGTCAGTTCTGTCTTAGAAATATCTTTCAAAATCATTTTCTTCCAAATTGCCACTGTATTAGTTCAAACCCCTATTTTCTCCTGCCCAGAGAATTTCAGAGCCTATCTGGTCTTTCAGATTCTAGTCTTTCTCACTCATTTCATCATAAACCCACCTATTAGAGAGATCTTTCCAGGATTTTATTTGGGTCATGTTATTATTAGTCATAAGCTTTCAATGCCTTCTTAATTGGGGATGACATACAAGGCAGTCTTACTTTTTCCATCCTAATTCCTACTACATTCCCTCACATACCAAACATGCACCCACAACCTAAGCAAGATGAAAGATTTAATGCCTCCATTTCCTTATATCTCATGTTCTTTCTGCCTAAAATTATTAGCACCTAAGGCCAGCTACATAATTTGTGAGGTCCAATGATAAATGAAAATGTATGACCTTGTTCAAAAAGCAGGGAAGAAGTGCCATTAAATGTACACATAAAGGGTTTTCCTTTCTACCACGGCCTCTCTCTAATCCTGACATGGTGTTTTTTAGTTGCTATTTAATATCACTCTATGAAAAATACAATTATTAGCATGCATTTTTACATTCAACTTTATTATGTGTGTTGTCAGTTTTCAATACAACAGTTAGCCTTGCCAGTATCTCTTCTCCATCTGGTGAACTCCTACCTCAACTTTTGTAACTCAGCACAATTATTTTCCTCTCTGTAAATTCTTCACAAAACCCATTTTTTATTGACTTCATAACCCTTTACACTTTTCCCTGTTAATGTACACAGGCTTTGGAACCAGACAAATAAGTTTGAGACCTGAAGCTATCTCTGTGACATTAGACAAAATATTTAATTATTCTGAGTTTTAATTTGTCTGAAATGTAGGTAACAGTACACACTTCACAGGATTGGTATGAGGCTTAAAATTATTTAAATAATTTGAACAGTGCCTAACACTTAATATAATGGTAGCTTTTAATGCCGTTACTAACGGGTGACGGTATACTGATTATTTGTATTGTATTCATCTCCTCACTAGACTAGAGATCATCTGTACTCTATAATTACCCCAATATCTACAACAGCTCTCAGAACACTCAATAAAAGTATGCTGAATGAATGAGATAATGCTTTTATTGAGCAGTTAGCACAGCACCTGGCACACAGTACTCATTCTTTTAATGTGTGTTGTATTACCTGTGAAGAAATGATTGAATGTTTTATTTTATTTTTGGGCTGCATTGGGTCTTCATTTCTGTGTGAGGGCTTTCTCCAGTTGTAGCAAGTGGGGACCACTCTTCATCGCAGTGCATGGGCCTCTCACTATCGCGGCCTCTCCTGTTGCGGAGCACAGGCTTCAGACGTGCAGGCTCAGTAGTTGTGGCTCACAGGCCTAGTTGCTCTGCAGCATGTGTGATCCTCCCAGACCAGGGCTGGAACCCATGTCCCCTGCATTAGCAGGCAGACTCTCAACCACTGCTCCACCAGGGAAGCCCATGATTGAATGTTTTAACCACTATGATGTGCTTTCCAGTTGAAGCTGATATTGAGTGCTAAAAATCCACAATAAACTCCAATTGTGGATCCTTCTGTTCAAAACAGATTTTTCTAGAACTCAGAAAAATAGTTATTCATTTACCTCCTAAAGTCACAGTTCTCAGTTGCAGCCAAAATTAAGAAACAAAGGATGTAAGTGGAGGGATATAAAGGAAGAAATGTTCCTTCCTACTCCAAGGAAATGGAGTTATATTTAAAGGAAAATATTGAGGAGAGGAGATTATCAAATGTTTCCAGTCATTCCTGTCTTAGGGGATGCTGGAGTTTTTAAAAGATTTTTGACTTAGGCCAAGATTTTTTTTTTTTCATTTTTAACATTTCTTTTAATACCATAGCACAAGATGCCCAATGGAAGGCTTTGTTTATATTTTCTTGCTGAGACTAGCTCTTAGAATTCCAAAGTAAAATAAATAGAGATTATAAACCATCTTTTCTGAATTCCAAGTTGTCAATGTTCCTGTTATGCTCAAATAGTAAAAGAAAATGTTGATGGAATTACATCTGATGTTCTGTCACAGTGCAGCAAACTTTTCAACACACCTAGAATGTCAGTTCAGGCCCATCTGTATCATTAACCTTCCGTGAACTGTTAGCATGAAGCCTCTGGGTATAAGTTTATCAATTCTCACAGTGCTGATTGAAGGAGAAGTACTGTTTTCTCTTATGACTAAACTCCCAGTGAATTTTCACTGGTATAACCTAAAGATTAAAAATAAAGCTTAATGGTAGGCATTTCATAAAGAACTTCAAGAGCCAACTGCCTGCATTTTCTTTAACTTCCCACAATTTTAATTTTAGTATTTTCCCTCAAACCTTGCTTTACATTTCTCTAAACTACACTGATATTAGCTTGGTGGTATGTCATTGACTTCTAATTTACCCTTCCAAGAAGAATTTTAAACATCAAACTACTGGCAAATGACATTTAGAGAATTATTAGGATTTATAGGAGAAGTCCATAAAGGTCTTATTAACTTGCTACTGATAAAGATTGACAGGCTAGGATACAAAGCACAAATATCTCAGCCTTACCTAATTAAATGGTTTGTAACTAATATTTTGTTTTGCTGAGTTTTTCACAATTCAATATGAGAAAATTAAGATTATCAGTGAGCAACCACTGGTTCCTAAATATGACATTCAAATTAATTAATAAGAACACAAATGTTACCTTTGTGTAACTCCCATGTGAATCAGGCTGCCAGAAAACATCCCTACATGATGAATAATATTTCCATTTCAAGGATGTCAAAGAGCTGCATAATAGTATTGTTTTTCAGTGGGATTGTCTTTCATGGTGAATGTACCCTATATCTGAGGGAGGCCCCAGGGACGAATACAGAAAAGAGTAAACTGTATATCTGTGACTGTAGTCCAGAGAGATCATCTGTAGAGACCCTAAGGCACTGCAGCAACTTTCATGCCATAAAAGCATAACTCCAATAGCCATCTTCACAGAATTACTTATTATGCAATTTAATGTTTAAAATATTTATTTGTAACATGGTCTGTCTCACAATACCTAATGACAAGTTGCAGTAATGGATTGCTGTTGAATGAATTTAGATTTATTTTTCTAGAAAAGAGCAGTTTCTTTGCAGGACAACAATCTCCAGTGAAAAGCTGAAGACAAAGCATATTACTTTTATCCAGTACTAAGTGATTCCAGTTTGAAAATTAAAATGCTTCAGTTATGTACAGATTAAAAGCCACAAGCATCTATTTAATATTAGTTTTCTCTAACTAAATTGCTAAAAGTCATCAGCAGCATCATCATCAGGACAGGCTTATTGGATCTACAATTTATCTAAAATAGTTACTACAGGAAATTTTAGTTGATAATTGGTATAGAAGATGTACGGCAGCTAACAAGAGTACACTTTCCAATTACATGGTCTATTTTGACTGTATGGAATATAACAATACATATAAAAGTGTTACTATGATTTTAAATTAACAGTCCTCAAATGTATGTAAGTGGATTGATGTCATGCTGAATGTGTAAATCCAGCAATGTTTTGAAAAACAGTCACGGTGGAATGTTTTAGGATATAACCATGATGACAAGTGAAAAATTACAACTAAAGCATCAACATGTCATTAACATGTATGTGCACATATCCTTATACTGACAATATAGATGCTTATAAAGGAGAGGAAAAGAAAGTGTTGATTTGCCTACATATATGCAGATATGCATGTATATCTGTATCTATGCAGAATATTATGCTTGTAGCTGTAGTATATTCTAAAAATTATACTAGTCAACATTCTCTTTAAGAATCATAGTCAAAAAAAAAAAGAATCATAGTCATTTGCTTCATTATGAGATGTATTTAAATGTGCCTACCTAAAATTTGCAAATGTAATGACTGCTAACTTTAAAAGTCTCATTTTTTAAAGAAACCATAAAAGTAATTAAACTAATACAGATTAATACCTATATTGTGTTGTGAAGCAGGCCTCTCTAAGCATAACTCCTGAGGCAGAAACCATAAAGGAGAAGACTTACGGATTTGACTCTTGGCAATAAACTATACTTGTATATTAAACATAATATAAAACAAAAGTTAAAGAAAAATAACAGGTAATATATTTGCAAAACATACTGAGAAGGGGTTTATAACTTTAATATATAAAGTTATTGATGATAAATAAGAAAAGTTAAATAAAAAATGGACAGATTCATAAAATTATTAGAATATTCAAATGTGAAACATGCCCAACATCACTTATAATAAAATGCAAATTGAAATGAGAAATCCTCTTTTACATACAATACTAACAAAATGAAATAATAATTATCTCTAGGGTTAATGAAGATGTGTGAAAAAATCATTCAAACATTGCAGTAGATCATGTTTATTGTTAACATTTTGGAGGATAATTTATCAATATGTTTTTAAAGCTTTATAAATGTGCATACACTCTGACTTAGTAATTCTCTTTCATAATTTTTTAGTAAATCCTTGCCATAACTATATGAAAATGAATATGCAATATTGCTCACAGTAGATTTTTTGTATCAAGAGAAAATAGAATCTATGGGTGTCATAGTCACACAGAAACACACACACATGCACATTCACACACACAGACATCTGTAAATCTGTAAGTGCTACACTCTAAGGTTGGAAATGGTATTGTATATAGAGTTAATTTTTTCTTTTTCTCATTTCCTAACGGTGCTACAATGATTATGGAATGTTATTATAGGTATTTATTTATTTTAACATCTTTATTGGAGTATAATTGCTTTACAATGGTGTGTTAGTTTCTGCTGTAAAACAAAGTGAATCAGCTATACATATACATACATCCCCATATCTCCTCCCTCTTGCATCTTCCTCCCACCTTCCCTATCCCACCTCTCTAGGTGGACACAAAGCTACATGTTTATTTTTAAAACTTAAACTAGGTATTAATAAGCTTTCTGCTAAGAAAATCTAGAACTAGGGCCAGCCATGTTTTATTTTTTGACTTGAGTCCTGACATTCATAGGTAACTTTGTCCATAAAAGTTAGACACAAATTTATAAAATGCACAAACATTCCCAATTGCACTGTTACTTTCATAAAATTTACTTTTTCTCATTAGGGAAATAATATCTCATTATAAGTAATTTCCAAAACATGTAAAAGCAAAATTAAAAATTTTAGCCTAGAATTTTACCACTGATATACAATCACCAATAACTTTTGATCTTTTCATCTTGCTTCTATTTATTATCAAGATAAAGTGGGGAAAGGTATGTAAAGCTTTTAAAAAATTAGAATCAGGGCTTCCTTGGTGGCGCAGTGGTTGAGAGTCCATCTGCCGATGCAGGGGACACAGGTTTGTGCCCCGGTCCAGGAGGATAATACTTTTTAATACAAAATATAGTTGTGTCATGATATTCACTTTAACAATTTATTTTAATTGGCATATTTAGACCATTCACATTTAAAGTAATTATTAATATAGTTGGTTTAATCTACTACATTTTTAAATGTGTTCAATCCATTTCCCTTGTTATTTGACACTCATTTTGTGTTCTGGTTTCTTTTGCTTTAATTGAACTTTTTTTTTTTTTTGTGGTACGCGGGCCTCTCACTGTTGTGTCCTCTCCCATTGTGGAGCACAGGCTCCGGATGCACAGGCTCAGCGGCCATGGCTCACGGGCCTAGCCGCTCCGCGGCATGTGGGATCTTCCCAGACCGGGGCACAAACGCGTGTCCCCTGCATCAGCAGGTGGACTCTCAACCACTGCGCTACCAGGTAAACCCTAATTGAGCATTTTCTATGATTTCATTTTTATCTTCTTACTTAGCACTTCAAATAAGCTTATTTTAATAACTTCTAAGTGGATGCCCTAGAGTTTGCTTTATACACTTACAACTAATCTAGGTCAACTTTCAAATAATACTATACCTCTTCATAGGTAGTATAAGTACCTTGTAATAGATTATTCCCAATTCCTCCCTCCCATTTATTATAATATTTTTGTTATTCATTTTTTATCCATAAATTATAATCACCAAATACATGGTTGCTATTATTATTTTGAAATAAATGGCTATTTTATATCTGTTAGATCATTTCTTTTCATTTCAGTTTTGGAAGTTTCTATGGGCACATCTTCAAGCTCACTGATTCTTTCCTTGGCCATGTCTACTCTACTGATGAGCCCATTAAAAACATTCTTCACTTCTTTTTACAGTGTTTTTGATTTATAACGTATCATTTTTTTCTTATTATTTGCATCCGTCTTCTTACATTACCCATGTGCTCTCCCACATTGTCCATTTTCTATTAGAGTTCTTAGCATATTTATCATAATTATTTTATTTTTATTTTTATTTTTTGTGGTAGGCAGGCCTCTCATTGTTGTGGCCTCTCCCGTTGTGGAGCACAGGCTCCAGACACGTAGGCTCAGCGGCCATGGCTCACGAGCCCAGCCGCTCCACAGCATGTGGGATCTTCCCAGATCCGGGCATGAACCCGTGTTCCCTGCATTGGCAGGCAGACTCTCAACCACTGCACCACCAGGGAAGCCCCAGAATTATTTTCAATCCACTTGACAATTCCAAAATCTCTGCCATATCTTAGTCCAGTTCTGATACTTGTTTTGTATTTTCAAACTGTGTTTTTGCTTTTTAGCCTGCCTTGTAATTTTTTGTTAAAACTCAGTTGCAATGTATTGGGTAAAAGGAATAGAGGTAAATAAACTTTAATGCAAGGATTTATATTCATCTGGCTGGAGATAGTCTGTGTTTACTGTTTGCTGAAGCTGCAGTTGGAAGAGGCTACATTTTTCTCTAGTGTCCTTGTTTTCGCTTCTTCTGTTGTCTTTGGGTTTCCCTAGAGACTTCTTTTAAAGAAGGTTTTATCCTTGCAGTATTTTAAGTTGTAATCCACTATTATTATAGAAGATCCAGATCAATATGGTGGTAAGGTGTGAGTGAGAGGAAGCGTGCTATACTACTATAATTAGGTCTCAGTCATATAGGAGCATGTGTCCAGGGGTTGTGACATTCACAGTTGCCTCTTAGACTTTCTCACATTAGGTGAGCCAGGACAAATTAAGGGGGTTGGTGTTGAGTATTTACCTTCTCTGAGGTTTAATACGCTCTGGTAAAAAATAAGTGGATTAGTCTCTGATGATTAGTTTGTGTTTTTGTTGTTGTTTTGTTTTGTTTTAGGAAGGGCCATAGTTAAGGAGAACAGAATGCTCTGGATATTCTTCCAAATGGTTATTTTTCTCCTCCCTGTGCCAGAAGCATGAGAGGATTTTTCTCCAACCTTCACCCTGAGAACTTGTTGGGGCTCCTAGAGATAAAACTTCCAAAGTTTTGGGGGCTGCACTAAGACTAGTCACACCAAGTTTTTAACTCTGAAGCTTGTCCTCCCTGAGCCTCTAGCAATTCACCCATTAGAGTTTAATGTTCTAACTTCTACTGGCTCTAGGGGAAGACTTCTGCTACTGGTAAGCTGTGATTCTCAGCATCCATCTCTCCAGTTTTCCTGGCAGTTGTTCACCCTCCAACCTCAATTCTCTGATGGATATAAGAAAAGGTGTTGATTTTCAGTTCACGTTTTTGCTTATTGTGATGATGATAGTGACAAATTCTAAGCTCTTTACATGCCAGACCAGAAATCAGAAGTCTCCCTGTACATTTAATTTTGGAACCTATTTAATTCACATAACATCACATCATTTTCTACAATACAGAATATTTTTAAATGACTACATTGCATTCCATACTTCAGAGGTATAATAGTTTAAGCTCATATTATTAGATCCTTAGGTTGTGCAAAAAAATAATAATATAATTGCAAGATGGCAATATAGTAAGTTCCCGACTCATATCCTCTGACAATAACAACAATTTTGCAGCCATCCATGGACGAAAGTGCCTTTGTGGGAGCTTTGGGACCCATGAAGGAGGTTGTGAAACATTGATTCAGCCCAAGACTAAACAGGAATCATTAAGACTACTATCATCACTTATATTCCCCAAAAATGGATAACTTAGAAGAAAAGAATAACTTCCTAGAAACATACAACCTATCAAGATTGAATTATGAAGAAATAGAAATCTGAAATGTTCAATAATGAGTAAGGAGTTTGAAGCAGTAATAATAAACCTCTCACCAAAAAGAAGTCCAGGATTAGTTGGCTTCATGTGTGTATTATACCAAAAATTAAGGAAAATTTACACCAATCCTTCACAGACTCTTCCAAAATATTAAAAAGGATGAAACATTTCCAAACTAACTTTATGAGGCCAGCATTATTCTCAAACCAAGGCCATAACGGCATGACATGAAAGAACATTACAGGCCAATATCCCTGATGAACATAGATGCAAAAATCCCTCTCCCCCAAATACTAGTAAACTGAATTCAATAACACATTAAAATATCATAAAGCATGATCAGTTGTAATATCTCTTCTTTCATTTCTAAATGTTACAATATGCTTACCTTTACCAGTGTCGTATATTTGCTTATGTTTTCATTTTACTAATTAGAAACCTTTTGTTTCAGCCTAAAGAACTTCTTTCAGCATTTCTTGTGAAGCAGAAGTAGTGGTGATGAACTCCCTCAGGTTTTGTCTGGGAAAATTTTAACTCACCGTCATTTCTTTTTTTTTTTTTAAACATCTTTATTGGGGTATAATTGCTTTACAATGGTGTGATAGTTTCTGCTTTATAACAAAGTGAATCAGCTATACATATACATATGATCCCATATGTCTTCCCTCTTGCGTCTCCCTCCCTCCCACTCTCCCCATCCCACCCTTCCAGGCTGTCACAAAGCACCGAGCTAATATCCCTGTGCCTTGCGGCTGCTTCCCCCCAGCTATCTACCTTACTACGTTTGTTAGTGTGTATATGTCCATGACTCTCTCTCGCCCTGTCAAAACTCACCCTTCCCCCTCCCCATATCCTCAAGTCCGTTCTCCAGTAGGTCTGCGTCTATGTAGGCTTTCTTTATTCCTTTCCATTCTTTTCTTTTTTTGTTCCTCTGATTGAAAAAGTAAAATGGATCTGCCTTACAGATCACTAAATCTTTCTTCTGCTTGGTCAAGTCTGCTGTTGAGCTCTCTATTGAATTTTTCAGTTCAATCATGTTATTCTTAAGCTCCAAAATTTCTGTATGATTCTCTTGTTTTGTTTTCTATTTCTTTGTTAAGTTCTCATTTTGTTCTTGTATTGTTTTTTTTTTAATTTATTGGAGTATAGCTGCTTTACAATGTTGTGTTAGTTTCTACTGTACAACAAAGTGACTCAGCTATAAGCATACATTTATCCCCTCTTTTTTGTATTTCCTTCCCGTTTAGGTCACCACAGAGCATTGGGTAGAGTTCTCTGTGCTATACAGTAGGTTCTCATTAGTTATCTATTTTATACATAGTATCAATAGTGTTTATATGTCAATACCAATCTCCCAATTCATTCCACCCCCCTTCCTTCTTGTTATACATACGTCTGTTCTCTACATCTGTGTCTCTACTTCTACTTTGTAAATAAGACATCTATACCAATTTTTTCAGATTCCATATATATGAGTTAACATACAATATTTTGTTTTCTCTTTCTGACTTACTTCACTCTGTATGACAGACTTGGTCAAGTCTGCTGTTGAGCTCTCTATTAAAATTTTCAGTTCAATCATGTTATTCTTAAGCTCCAAAATTTCTGTATGATTCTCTTGTTTTGTTTTCTATTTCTTTGTTAAGTTCTCATTTTGTTCTTGTATTGTTTTTTTTTTAATTTATTGGAGTATAGCTGCTTTACAATGTTGTGTTAGTTTCTACTGTACAACAAAGTGACTCAGCTATAAGCATACATTTATCCCCTCTTTTTTGTATTTCCTTCCCGTTTAGGTCACCACAGAGCATTGGGTAGAGTTCTCTGTGCTATACAGTAGGTTCTCATTAGTTATCTATTTTATACATAGTATCAATAGTGTTTATATGTCAATACCAATCTCCCAATTCATTCCACCCCCCTTCCTTCTTGTTATACATACGTCTGTTCTCTACATCTGTGTCTCTACTTCTACTTTGTAAATAAGACATCTATACCAATTTTTTCAGATTCCATATATATGAGTTAACATACAATATTTTGTTTTCTCTTTCTGACTTACTTCACTCTGTATGACAGTCTCTAGTTCTATCTATGTCTCTACAAATGACCCAATTTCATTCTTTTTTATGACTGCATAATATTCCATTGTATATATGTGCTACATCTTCTTTATCCATTCCTCTGTTGATGGACATTTAGGTTGTTTTCATATCCTGGATATTGTAAATAGTGCTGCAATGATCATTGGAGTGCCTGTGTCTTTTTGAATTATGGTTTTTTTTAACTATATACCCAGTAGTGGGATTGCTGGGTCGCATGGTAGTTCTATTCTTAGTTTTTTAAGGAACCTCCATACTGTTCTCCATAGTGGCTATATTAAAGGGTTCCCTTTTCTCCACACCCTCTCCAGCATTTATTTGTAGATTCTGTAATGACGGCCATTCTGACCAGTGCAAGGTGATATCTCATTGTTTTGATTTGCATTTCTCTAATTATCAGTGATGTTGAATGTTTTTTCATGTGTTTCTTGGCCATCTGTATGTCTTCTTTGGAGACATGTTTACTTAGGTATTCTGCCCATTTTTTCACTGGGTTACTTTTTTTTGATATTGAGCTGCATGAGCTGTTTGTATATTTTGGAGATTAATTCTTTGTCTTTTGTTTCTTTTGAAAATATTTTCTCCCATTCTGAGGGTTGTCTTTCTGTCTTGTTTATGGTTTCCTTTGCTGTGCAAAAGCTTTTGAGTTTGATTATGTCCCATTTGTTTATTTTTATTTTAATTACTCTAGGAGGTGGGTCAAAAAAGATCTTGCTGTGATTTATGTCAAAGGGTGTTCTACCTATGTTTTCCTCTAAGAGTTTTATATTGTCTGGCCTTACACTTAGGTCTATAATCCATTTTGAGTTTATTTTTGTGTATGGTGTTATGGAGTGTTCTAACTTCATTCTTTTATACATAGTTCTCCTGTTTTTCCACCACCACTTATTGAAGAGGCTGTCTTATCCATTGTATATTCTGGTTTCCTTTGTCCTGTATTAGGTGACATAGGTGTGTGGGTTTATCTCTGGGTTTTCTATCCTTTTCCATTGATCTATATTTCTGTTTTTGTGCCAGTACGATACTGTCTGGAGCCTGATTCCTCAAGCTCTTTTCTTTTTTTCTAAAGATTGCTTTTGCTATTCGAGGTCTTTTGTGTTTCCATACAAATTGTAAAATTTTTTGTTCATGTTCTTTGAAAAATGCCATTGGTAATTTGATAAGGATTGCATTGAATCTGTTGATTGCTTTGGGTAGTATAGTCATTTTCCCAATATTGATTCTTCCAATCCAAGAACATGGTATATCTCTCCATCTGTTTGTGTCCTCTTCGCTTTCTTTCATCAGTATCTTATAGCTTTCTGGATACAGGTTTTTGCCTCCTTAGGTAGGTTTATTCCTAGGTATTTTATTATTTTTGTTGTAATGGTAAATGGGAGTGTTTCTTTAATTTCTCTTTCTGATTTTTAGTGTTAGTGTATAGGAATGCAAGAGATTTCTGTGTATTAAATTTGCATCCTGTGACTTTACTAAATTCGTTGAATAGCTCTAGTAACTTTCTGGTAACATATTCAACATTTTCTACATAGAATATCATGCCTGCTGTAAACAGTGACTATTTTACTTCTTCTTTTCCAATTTGGATTTCTTTTATTTCTTTTTCTTCTGTGATTGTGGTCAGTTTCTTGATATATTTAAATTGTTTATCTGTGTTCTCTTATAACTCTCTGAGTTTTTTCAGAACATTATTTTGAATTCTTTGTTGGGCATTTCCTGGATCTCCATTTCTTTGGGGCCAGTTACAGGAGGACTACTCTATTACTTTGTTGAAATCATGTTTCCCTGATTCTTCATGATTCGTAAGCTTTGCACAGGTTTCTGTGCATCTGAAGAAGCAGTAATCTCTTCCAGAGTTTAGGGACAGACTTTAGAAAGGAAGATTTTTCACCACAGGTAAAGACATATTGGAGTGTGCTGTGATCCTCTGTCTAACAGTGCAGAGTGTCAAGTGTAAGACAGTGTGGCAGCAGCAGGTCTGGGAGTGTGTGATGTCCCTTTGACTTAGGCCACTGAAGTCCACAGCATCAAGAACTGTGGTCCTTTATGAGCACTATGATGAGTCCGCAGTAGCTGTATGATCTGTTGGGATTCTCAACAGTGCCTCCATAACCAATAGCTAGGAACCAGGGTGGCAGTGGTTGTGGCTGGAGCTGGTGGTGTGCACACACTCCCCTGTGGGGGCCAGTTTCAAGTGTGTGTATGGTGGAAGGAGTAAGTTGCAGACACACACACATAGTGTGGGTGGCAAGACAGACAGCATGGTTGTGGTTCAACTATGGGCTCACTGTCAGCTGTGGGTGTGAAGTAACATGGCTGCTGGGTTTTGCCCTGTGTTCATGGCAGTGGAGGCCAGTGATGGGGGTCATGGCAGATGTGTGTATTTGCACAGCTGGAGGCACTAGATGCTGGTACGCACAATGGCATAGGCCAGTGACATAAGACAAAGCCTGCTGATCTGGACCCATAAGCAACTGTGGAGCCCTGGCTGTTGGCATACTCTGATTGTGGCTGCACAGTCTCCCCTCAGTGGAGGCAAGTCATGCGCATCAGACCAGCAGCATGCAGATGTATTCTTGGAGGGGCTACCCCCAAGCATGTGCATAGCAATAGGGGTCAGCCAGAGAGCTCTAGGTTGGTGTCTTGCATTTGCATAGCTGCAGAGGCCTGGGCTGGCTGTTAGTGTGGTTTCAGGCTCCAGCAGAGATGGGGATGGGTAAGAGAAGCTAGGGACCCAGGCAACTGGCGTCAACAAACAGGTGGGGTGAAAGTTGCTGAAATCTGCTGGCTCTTGGTTTCTTAAGTACTAAAAGCTGCTGGGTTTGTCTGCAGAGCAGGTCACTGTGAGCCATAATTGTTCCTGCTTTGTGGCTACTACTGGAAACCCCTGCTTTTCTTTCTTGTTCCTAGCTGTCTCTATACATCTCAGCTTTGCTGATCACAGTGGGGTGAAACTGAGACAGAACCTTCTTGTGGTTCCCTGACCAGCTGGAGAAGCTGGCCCCTCACTCTGATGTTCCTTTCCTGGTGAAAGAAACTCTTTATAGCTGGGAAGTTCTCTCTTGGCACTGAGTAATGACAGCTTGGGTGATGAGATTATGCAGGCCAAATGAAGCTGTATTCCTTCTCTTCTTGTGAATTTATTCTCAGGTTGTTTTTATTCCCACTGTGTTTCTGAAGTTTCATGAGTAGACTCTAGTGCTCCCCCAGAGATGTTTTTGTTCATGGATTCCTGTCTAATTATTTATCTTTGCAGGGAGATTGCTGGGGTCTCCTATATCGCCATTTTGGTGACATCTGCAACCTTACCACTATTATTCAACATAGTTTTGGAAGTTTTAGCCACAGCAATCAGAGAAGAAAAAGAAATAAAAGGAATCCAAATCAGAAAAGAAGTAAAACTGTCACTGTTTGCAGATGACATGATACTATACATAGAGAATCCTTATACTTTTTTGTTACTTAACTATATTTTATTGTATGTATATACATTTTATTTATTCATTTGCCTGTTAATGGACATTTGTAATGTTTCCTCTTTGTGGCCATTTATAAATAATGCAGCAAAAACATTTGTGTACAACTTTTTATTTTGAACACGTTATAAGTTTTTGGTTATGTGTATAGGAGTGAAGTTGCTGCATCATATGGTAACTCTGTGTTAAACTATTTGGGGAACCTCCAAACTGCTTTCTACAACGGCTGCCTCATTTTATATTCTCATCAGCAATGTATGAAGGTTCCAATTTCTTCACATCTTTGCTAACAATTTTTATCTCCTTTTTAAAATTATAACCATACTAGTGGGTGTGAAGTTGTATCTCACAGTTTTGGTTATCTATAGTAGTGTTGGTTTACTTCTATGCTCTCTAGTCTGTTATATTTGTCTATGTGTCGGTTTTTATGCCAGAAGCCTACTTTTTTGAATACTGTAAATTTTCAGTAAATTTTGAAACCAGGAAATGTGAATCATCACACTTGATTTTTCTTTTCAAGATTGTTTTGGCTATGCAGGGAAACTTGCATTTCCGTATGATTATTAAAATAAATTTTTCCATTTCTGCACAAAAAAACAGCTTTTGGAATTTTGATAGGAACTGCTTTGAATTTGTAAATTAATTGGTAAGTATTGTCATCTTAACAACCTCAAGTCTTTTGATTCAGAAACATGGGATGTCTTTCCATATATTTACATCTTTAATTTCTTTCCACAATGTTTTATAGTTTAGGTATACAAGACTTGAACTTCTTAAATTAAATTTATTCTTAAATATTTTATTCCTTTTGATGCTATTTAAATGTAATTGATTTCCAATTTAATTTTCAGATTGTTTATTGCTAGTGTGTGGAAATACAACAAATTTTTTATATTGATCTTATATATAGAAAAATGTATGAAATCCACAGGGGAAAAACTATTAGAGCTACTAAATGAGTTCATTATAATTGCAGATACAAGATTCACCCAATGACAGAATAATACACCTTCTTCTCAAATGCACATGGAACAGTCTCCAGAATAGACCATGTGATTGGAAAAAAAATGTGTTCCAATAAATTTTACAACAATGATATCATACAAAGTGCCTTCTCAAACCACAATGGAATTAAGCTAGATATCAATAACAGAAGGAAAACTGGAAAATTCACAAATATGTGGAAATTAAACAATACACACTTTAACACATTATCAACTGGGAGATTTTTGCAGAAACGAATTCCTGTGGCCATAATATGTCTCTGGTCAAAACTCTGTTAAAATCAATGGATCAAAGAAGGAATCACAACAAAAACTTGAAAATACATAGAGATGACTGAAAATAAAAACACAGTGTATTGAAACATATGGGATGAAGTGAAGATAGTACTTAGAGTAAAATTTATAGCTGTAAATGGCTAATTATAAAGAAAAAATGAACTCATATTCATGAATAAGGCTGCTTTACAACTAAAGGAACTAGAAAGAGATGAACTAAACCCGAAGTTAGCAGAAAGAAGGAAATAATAAAGCTTGAAGTAGAGATAAATAAAGTAGAGAATTGAAAAACAATAAAAGGAATAAAGGAAACCAAGTTTCTTTTATTACAAAGTTGTTACTTTGGAATCATCAACAAAATCAAACCTTTAGCTAGACTGACAATAAAGAGAGAGAAGATGCAAACAACTAAATTCATAAATGTAAGTATGTACATTTCTGCCACCATTAAAGAAATAAAAAGTGGTCAAAAGGCTATACTGTAAACAATTATGTCAACATATTAGACAAATCATATGAAATAGAAACATTCCTAAATGACGGAAGAAAAAACAGAAAATTCTCAAAAGTACCATAACAAGTAAAGACATTGAATCAGTAATCAAAAATTTTCCAATTAAAAAAGTTCAACACTGACCCTGAGGGCTCAGACAGCTTACCCCAATAAGAACTCTAACAACAGGCCACAGAACCTGTCCCTGCTGACCTGGAAGGGCATGGATAGCTCTAGCCACTAAGATTCCACCAGCCAGTGCCAGGACCTGCCCATTCTGTCCCAGGAGGACACTGAGAGCTTCCATAACTAGGAAATCAATCAGTGCATGCTGGAACCTGCCTGGCTGTTTGAGCAGTACGTGGATAGTGCCCTTCGACTAGGAAATCCATCAGCAGGTGCCAGGACCAGCCCATGCTGTCCCAAGAGGGCATGGATAGTTCCCCAACTAGGAAATCCTCCCAGTAGAGGATCTGAAAGCACAGCTGAGCCACAGGGGGTGTGTGGCTAAGGAAGAAGTGCAGAAATCTATCCTCACGGCAGCATGAAATGCAGAGTCACACCTCCATTGACAGTATCCTAAATTCAACACCTAGGAAACATGTGAAGTGACAACAAGTGCTCCTGCAGCTGGGATGGGTCTGGATTTGGCACCTGTGGGCTTTGAGGGCATGCAAATGCAGGGCTTGGGTCAGGCCAGAATCTGAGCTGCCTCCAGAGCCCCCACAGTGGGTACAGGTGCACAACTACTGCAGTTCTGGGACCTGATCTTAGTGTATCTGTGCCAGTGGCCTGCTGAAAGCAATGCCTGAGAGTCACCAGAGAAAATTACAGGCATACCCACAGTTAAGGCAGGAACAAGAGCAGTGCCAACTATAGTGTACTTTGTGAGCCAGCACAATGGGTAAAAGGGGACACAACAGAACACATTCACAGGTGAACAGCTCCAGAGGAGGAATACTAGGTGACTTCTTTCCCATTGGGAGTGCTCCAATCCCACCTACCTTGCACCACAGATCAGAATATCAGCTAAGAAATAGATCTGGGGGCCTCTACTCCAACAACTAGGAAGCAGAAACTGCCCCTCACAGGGCAGTGACAACCACAGAGCCAAGGGGAGGCCGTGATCAATATCTAGGGCAGACCCTGGTCAACACAACACCAATCAAACCCCTATCGAGTGGATAATGACACAAGCCACTGGACCGACTGTACCCACCAAGAGGCAGACACAGAAGCAAGAGGAACTAGGATCCTGTAGCCTGAGAAAAGGAGACAAAAATATGGTAAGACTGACAAAATGAGGGAACAAAGACATATGCTGAAGATGAAGGAGCAAGACAAAAACCAACAACAACAATTAATGAAGAAGAGATATGCAATCTACCTGAAAAAGAATTCAGAGTAAAGATAGTAAAGATGATCCAAGATCTCAGAAAAGAAATGGAGGCTCAGATTGAGAATATATGAGAAATGATTAAAAAAGACCTAGAAGAACCAAAGAGCAAATAGAGATGGACAACACAATAACTGAAATGAAAAATACACCAGAAGGAATCAATATCAGAATAACTGAGGCAGAAGAATGGATAAGTGATCTGGAAGACAGAATGGTGGAAATCGTTTCCACAGAACAGAATAAAGAAAAAAGAATAAAAAGAAATGAGGAAAGTCTCAGAGACATCTGGGGCAACATTCGATGCACCAACATTCAAACTATAGGCGTCCCAGAAGAGGAAGAAAGAGAAAATACTTAAAGAGATTATAGTTGAAAAGCTCCCTAACATGGCAAATGAAATAGTCACCAAAGTTCCAGGAATCACAGAATCCCATACAGGATAAAGCCAGAGAGGAACACACTGAGAGATATTAACAAACCTAACAAAAATTAAAGACAAAGGAAAAATATTACAAGCAGCAAGGGAAAAGCAACATATAACATACAAGGGAATCCCCATAAAGTTATCAACTGATTTTTCAGCAGAAAGTCTGCAGGTCAGAAGGGTGTAGCAGGATATATTACAAGTGATGAAAGGGAAAAATCTACAACCAAGAATACTCTACCCAGCAAGGCTGTCATTCAGATTAGACTGGAAATTCAAAAACTTTACAGACAGGCAAAATTCAGCACCAACAAACCATCTTTATGACAATTGCTAAAATAATTTTCTAGGCAGGAAACACAAGAGAAGAAAAAAAAAGGAAGAGAAGGAAAAAGACCTACAAAAACAAAAACAAAACAATTAAGGAAATGGAATTAGGAACACACATATCAATAATTGCCTTAAATGTAAAAGGATTAAATGATTCAACCAAAAGACATAGACTGGCTGAATGGATACAAAAACAATCCCATATATATACTGTCTACAAAAGACCCACTTCAGACCTAGGGACACATACAGACTGAAAGTGAGGGTATGGAAAATGATATTCCATGCAAATGGAAATCAAAAGAAAGCTGGAGTAGCAATTCTCATATCAGACAAAATAGACTTTAAAAAAAGAATGTTATAAGAGACAACGAAGGACACTACATAATGATTAAGGGATCAATCCAAGAAGAAGATATAACAATTATAAATATATATGTATCCAAAGTAGGAGCAACTCAATATATAAGGCAAATGCTATCAGACACAAAAGGGGAAATTGAAAGTAACACAATAATAGTCAGGGAACTTAACATCCCACTTACACGAATGGATAGATCATTCAGATAGAAAATTAATAAGGAAACACAAGCATTAAATGACACATTAGACCAGATAGACTTAATTGATACTTATAGGACATTTCATCCAAAAGCAGCAGAACACACTTTCTTCTGAAGGGCACACAGAACATTCTCCAGGATAGATCACATCTTGGGTCACAAATCAAGCCTCAGTAAATTTAAGAAAATTGAAATCATATCAGGCTTCTCCTCCAACCACAGCACTATGAGATTAGAAATCAATTAAAGGAAAAAAGTATAAAAAACACAAACACCTGGAGCCTAAAAATACATTACTAAAAAAACAGTGGATCACTGAAGAAATCAAAGCGGAAATTAAAAAAAAATACCTAGAGACAAATGACAACAAAAACACAATAATCCAAAAGCTATGGGACACAGCAAAAGCAGTTCTAAGAGGGAAGTTCATAGCAATAAAATTCTATGTCAAGAAACAAGAAAAACCTGAAATAAAAAACCTAACCTCACACCTAAAGCAATTAGACAGAGAAGAACAAACAAAGGACAAAGTAAGTAGAAGGAAAGAAATCATAAAGATCAGAGCAGAAATAAATAAAATAGAGACAAAGGAAACAACAGCAAAGATCAATGAAATTAAAACCTGATTCTTTGAGAAAATAAGCAAAAATGATAAACTTTTAGCCAGACTCATCAGAAAAAAAGGGAGAGGGCTCAAATCACTAAGTTCAGAAATGAAACAGGAGAAGTTACAATTGATATCACAGAAATACAAAGGGACATAAGAGACTACTGCAAGCAACTATAAATATATGCCAATAAAATGGACAACCTGAAAGAAATGGATAAATACTTAGAAAGGTACAACCTTCTAAGACTGAACCAGGAAAAAAGAGAAAATATGAACAGACCAATCACAATCACTGAAATTGAGACTGCAATTAAAAATCTTCCAACAAGGGACGAGGGGAAGATGGCAGAAGAGTAAGATGTGGAGATCACCTTCCTCCCAAAAGATACATCAGAAATACATCTACACATGAAACAACTCCTACAGAACACATACTGAATGCTGGCAGAAGACCTCAGACCTCCCAAAAGGCAAGAAACTCTCCACATACTTGAGTAGGGCAAAATGAAAAAAGAAAAAACAGAGGCAAAAGAATAGGGATGGGACCTGCACCAGTGGGAGGGAGCTGTGAAGGAGGAAAGGTTTCCACACACTAGGAAGCCCCTTCGTGGGCAGAGACTGCAGGTGGTGGAGGGGGGTAGCTTCGGAGCTGTGAGGAGAGCACAGCAACAGGGGTGCGGAGGGCAAAGTGGGGAGATTCCCACACACAGGATCGGTGCCGACCGGTACTCACCAGCCCAAGAGGCTTGTCTGCTCACCCACTGGGGCGGGTGGGGCTGCGAGCTGAGGCTCGGGCTTTGGTCCGAGCGCAGGGAGAGGACTGGGGTTGGCAGCGTGACACAGCCTGAAGGGGTTAGTGCACTACGGCTAGCTGGGAGGGAGTCTGGGAAAAGGTCTGGAGCTGCCAAAGAGGCAAGAGACTTTTTCATCCCTCTTTGTTGCCTCGTGCGCGAGGAGAGAGTTTTGAGAATGCTGCTTAAAGGAACTCCAGAGATGGGCGTGAGCTGCAGCTAAAAGCACAGACCCCAGAGATGGGTGGGAGACGCTGAGGCTGCTGCTGCCACCACCAAGGGGCCTGTGTGTGAGCACAGGACACTATCCACACCCCTCTTCCAGGGAGCCTGTGCCGCCCGCCACTGCCAGGGTACCGGGATCCAGGGACAACTTCCCCGGGAGAACACATGGTGGACCTCAGGCTGGTGCAATGTCACGCTGGCCTCTGCCACCGCAGGCTCGCCCCGCACTCCGCGCCCCTCCCTCCCACCAGCATGAGTGAAGTAGAGACCCTGAATCAGCGGCTCCTTTAAACCCGTTCTGTCTGAGCGAAAAACAGACACCCTCCAGCGATCTACACACAGAGGCAGGGCCAAATCCAAAGCTGAGCACCTGTGAGCTGTGAGAACAAAGAAGAGAAAGGGAAATCTCTCCCAGCAGCCTCAGAAGCAGTGGATTAAAACTCCACAATCAACTTAATGTACCGTGCATCTGTGGAATACCTGAATAGACAACAAATCATCCCAAATTGAGGAGGTGGACTTTGAGAGCAAGATTTATGATTTTTTCCCCTTTTCCTATTTTTGTGAGTGCGTATGTGCATGCTTCTGTGGAAGACTTTGTCTGTATAGCTGTGCTTCCACCATTTGTCCTAGGGTTCTATCCATCCATTTTTTTTTCTTTTTTATAATTATTTTTCTTAATAATTAATTTTAATAACCTTATTTCATTTTACTTTATCTTCTTTCTTTCTTCTTTCTTTCTTTCTTTCTTTCTTTCTTTCTTTCTTTCTTTCCTTCCTTCCTTCCTTCCTTCTTTCCTTCCATCCTTTCCTCCTTTAGACAATGAATTATACCAAATTGAGGAGGTGGACTTTGAGAACAAGATTTATGATTTTTTTCCTTGTCCTCTTTTTGTGAGTGTGTATGTGTATGCTTCTGTGTGAGATTTTGTCTGTATAGCTTTGCTTCCACCATTTGTTCTAGGGTTCTATCCGTCCATTATTTTTTTTAATGTTTTTTCTTAATAAGTATTTTTTAATTTAATAACTGTATTATATTTTACTTTATTTCATTTTACTTTATCTTCTTTATTTCTTACTTTTTTCCTTCCCTCACTCCTTCTTTCCTTCCTTCCTTCCTCCTACCATCTCTCCCTCCCTCCCTCCTTTCTTTCTTTCTTTCCTTCTTTCCTTCTTTCTTTCTTCTTTTCTTGCTTCCTTCCTTTCTCTTTCTTAATTTCTTTCTCTGTATCTTTCTTTCTTCCTACTTCTACTAAATCGTTATCTCTACTTTTTCTCCATTTTATTCAAAGCCGTGTGGATGAAAGGCTCTTGGTGCTGCAGCCAGGAGTCAGTGCTGTGCCTCTGAGGTGGGAGAGCCAACTTCAGGACACTGGTCCACAAGAGACCTCCCAGCTCCACATAATATCAAATGGCGAAAATCTCCCAGAGATCTCCATCTCAACACCAGCACCCAGCTTCACTCAACAACCAACCAGCAAGCTACAGCGTTGAACAACCTATGCTAAACAACTAGCAAAACAGGAACACAACACCACCCATTATCAGAGAGGCTGCCTAAAATCATAATAAGTCCACAGACACCCCAAAACACACCAACAGATGTGGACCTGCCCACCAGAGAGATATGATCCAGCCTCATCCACCAGAACACAGGCACTAGTCCCCCCAACCAGGAAGCCTACACAACCCACTGAACCAAACTTAGCCACTGGGGACAGACACCAAAAACAAGGGGAACTATGACACTGCAGCCTGCAAACAGGACACCCCAAACACAGTAAAATAAGCAAAACGAGAAGACAGAAGAACACACCGCAGATGAAGGAGCAAGATAAAAACCCACCAGACCTAACAAATGAAGAGGAAATAGGCAGTCTACCAGAACAACAATTCAGAATAATGATAGTAAACGTGATACAAAATCTTGGAACTAGAATAGACAAAATTCAAGAAACATTTAACAAGGAAGTAGAAGAACTAAAGATGAAACAAACAATGATTAACAACACAATAAATGAAATGAAAAATACTCAAGATGAGATCAATAGCAGAATAACTGAGGCAGAAGAACGGATAAGTGACCTGGAAGATAAAAGTGGAAAAAACTACTGCAGAGCAGAATAAAGAAAAACGAATGAAAAGAACTGAGGACAGTCTCAGAGACCTCCAGGACAACATTAAATGCACCAACATTCGAATTAAGGGGTTCCAGAAGAAGAAGAGAAAAAGAAAGGGAGTGAGGAAATATTTGAAGAGATTATAGTTGAAAACTTCCCTAACATGGGAAAGGAAATAGTTAATCAAGCCCAGGAAGAACAGAGAGTCCCATACAGGATAATTCCAAGGAGAAATACGCAAAGACACATATTAATCAAACTTTCAAAAGTTAAATACAAAGAAAGCATATTAAAAGCTGCAAGGGAAAAACAACAAATAACACACAAGTGAATCCCAATAAGGTTAACAGCTGATCTCTCAGCAGAAGCTCTGCAAGCCGGAAGGGAGTGACAGGACATATTGAAAATGATGGAGGAAAACCTGCAACCAAGATTACTCTACCCAGCAAGAATCTTATTCAGATTTGATGGAGAAATTAAAACCTTTACAGACAAGCAAAAGCTGAGAGAGATCAGCACCTCCAAACCAGCTTTACAACAAATGCTAAAGAAACTTCTCTAGGCAAGAAACAGAAGAGAAGGAAAAGACCTACAATAACGAACCAAAAACAATTAAGAAAATGGGAATAGGAACATACTTATCAATAATTACCTTCAATGTAAATGGACTAAATGCTCCCACCAATAGACACAGATTGGCTGAATGGATACAGAAACAAGACCCATATATATACTGTATACAAGAGACTCACTTCAGACCTAGAGACACATACAGACTGAAAGTAAGGGGATGGAAAAAGATATTCCATGCAAATGGAAACCAAAAGAAAGCTGGAATAACAATTCTCACATCAGACAAAATAGACTTTAAAATAAAGAATATTAGAAGAGACAAAGAAGGACACTACATAACTATCAAGGAATCGATCCAAGAAGAAGATATGACAATTGTAAATATTTATGCACCTAAAATAGGAGAACCTCAATACATAAGGCAAATACTAACAGCCATAAAAGGGGAAATTGACAGAAACATATACATAGTGGGAGTTTAACACCCCACTTTCACCAATAGACAGATCATCCAAAATGAAAATTAATAATGAAACATAAGCTTTAAATAATACATTAAACAAGATGGACTTAATTGGTATTTATAGGACACTCCATCAAAAAACAACAGAATACATATTCTTCTCAAGTTCTCATGGAACATTCTTCAGGATAGATCATATCTTGGGTCACAAATCAAGCCTTGGTAAATATAAGAAAATTGAAATTGTATCAAGTATCTTTTCCAACAACAATGCCATGAGACTAGATATCAATTACAGGAAAAGATCTGTAAAAAATACAAACATATGGAGGCTAAACAACACACTACTTAATAATGAAGTGATCACTGAAGAAATCAAAGAGGAAATTAAAAAAATACCTAGAAACAAATGACAATGGAGACATGATGACCCAAAACCTATGGGATACAGCAAAAGCAGTTCTAAGGGGGAAGTTTATAGCAATAAAAGCCCACCTTAAGAAGCAGGATACATCTTGAATAAACAACCTAACCTTGCACCTCAAGCAATTAGAAAAAGAAGAACAAAAAATACCCAAAGCTAGCAGAAGGAAAGAAATCATAAAAATCAGATCAGAAATAAATGAAGAAGAAATGAAGGACACAATAGCAAACATCAATAAAACGGAAAGCTTGTTCTTTGAGAAGATAAACAAAATAGATAAACCACTAGCGGCACTCATCAAGAAAAAAAGGGAGAAGACTCAAATCAATAGAATTAATCCAGGAATGCAAGTATTATTCAATATACGCAAATCAATCAATGTGATAAACCATATTAACAAACTGAAGGAACAAAAACCATATGATCATCTCCATAGATGCAGAGAAAGGTTTTGACAAAA
>NW_020171846.1:0-6591 GCF_003031525.2 Neophocaena asiaeorientalis asiaeorientalis
TTTAGGTGGCAGAGCACATCGGATTCCTGTTAATTCATCGTTGCTGGAAGCATTATAGTACATAAATTTTTCTTACATTCAAATATTTTAACTGAGAACTATACTTTTAAGATGTATCCACTCTGCTATGCATATGTGTGCCATCCTATTTCTCACCTAAGGCAATAAGAATACATTTAAGCTTTCTCAGCAAGGGGATGTCATACTTGTTTTTAATGGTCAATTTTTAAGAAAGGATTTGTTGGAGACATGTGGAGAGAATAGTAGAGGGGCGAGAAACACCAAGAAACCAGAATGTGTGTCTTTCCATCATCCTGATTAGAAATAATGCTGACTTGTACAAGGGTTACCATGGAGATGGAAATTCTTGTTCCCCATTCATTCCTTGGGGAGTTCTGTTCTAATTGGTCTTACGGTAGTATATGCTGTCCTTTTCTGGGTTTATATCAGAATGACAGTGCTCTTCTGCATTCCTAGGGCTAACAGTGATGCAAAAGCAGGTCTACTGGCAACCAGAATGTCTGTTGATACCATGGCTGGTTAAGGCCTCCCGAATTCCAGTGGTTCCTCTCATCTGTTTCTTCCTCAGGGGTTCATGCACTAACCTCACATAACATGAAGCCAGTGTCAGATTCTTAATCTTGTTCTCACAGTAAGCAGGTTGTCCTCATTCTGGCCTCATTTTATCTCAGTACTTTGACCTTGACATTCAGGATGACCAAATGGGCAAACATCCCTTCACCAACTCACTAGCTTCTGCTATTCCTTAGTTGTATCACTAACAGTTAAAAGTGGCCATTTCAGGTCCTCTACAGTAACTATTTCCACATATCTAACTGTTCTCTTTCACTGCACAGCATATTATTTGATGTACTTCACATTCTACAATTGCTTTGAAATAGACAACACATATCACTACTGTGATTTTTGGAAAAGCTTTCAGCTATTAAATTGCATATTGATAATGTTACGCACTATTCTTTCTGGCTTCTCACCAATCACCACCTTCATCCCTGAAAAAAAAGGATCTGAGGTTGAAAAGCATTTATCCATCAATAACTTTACCTTGATGACCACTCTGAATAAGCCACACAAGTGTGCTGGTTGATCAGCCTCTAGTTTAGGTCTGTGTTAACTGTCGGAGGGCTGCTGTCAACCATTGGGAAACAGATGTTGCACTCCCATAAGCTCTCTCCTGCTTGCTTCTCTCTGTCTTCCCTAAATATCCCATTGAGAGGCCATACCCATGCTGCATACAGCATTACACAAAGGAGTCCAAACTGGGCTCATTGTAAACTTTTAGTCATTATCTCAGGGAAAGGGAGGGAAGATATTACGGTAGAAGTATGATCGGTATGTCACAGTGGAATCAGTGTGGTTAGCCCTTCTGCATTTAGGTCCACGCAAGTCCTCAAGACGTTGCCTGTGATCCTCCATCAGCTTAAGGAAGCAATTCAGGCCCATGGTGAATTACAATAAAATGTAAAATTGGGGAATATTGGCATTTAAATGTCAAAATATGGCTGTTTGTTTCCACTGAGTCTCATTAGTCTAACACCACATGGAAGAATGTCCTTGGGATCAAGTGATCATGGTTACAACCTCTTCATGCTTGTGATATTAACCTCTCTACTTCATTTTAGAGGTTTGATATAATAAGTGCCCAATACCAGCAGCAAGGGCTTCCACCTGGAATGATTGTTTTGCCCCTGGAGGATTCAATTTATTTCCAGTGCCTCACGATGGGGAATTTTCCATGGTATGTAGGCAAAGGACTTGTTATTTCCTTTTTCCTTTCTACAAAACCAATGCATACATCAGTCTATTACCTTCCCTGGATGTCCTTCCCACACAGCCACCTGAATGGAGCTTGCTTCAGAATGAGGAGTGTCTACTTGTCCCTGTCCCTTTCCCTGTAGCCTTATCACTGGTAAAACCTCAGCTACTAGGCTTTCACCAGAAGCAATGAGTGGAGTCAGACCTTTGTTGCCTTGAATTTTTACAAACGGCTCTAAGTTTTCATGGCCAATGTTAAGAGCTGGTGGTGCTAGAAAGAAAAGGAGGGATGTCTGGAATTCATTATTTTGATCACCACCCAGTAACGTGTGTTGCTGGGGAGAGATGCTTCTTTTCTTTCTGCCTGTCCCTGGCTTTCTGCTTGTCACCTTGCAGTCCCACTTGCTGTCTCTCTCCTCCACCTCTCCCTCAGCTCGCCTGCATCCTCCCTCTCTCTTTGCTGCTACCTCTCTGTCTCCCTCTTTCCTATGTCTTTACAGTCTTCTGACTGGTTTTTCTGCTCAGTCTCCCCTTCTCCTTCCATCCTTTATCCCCCATCCACGTCTGTGTAACTTCCATACCCTGGCTCTCCCTGGCATATCCCTGTCTGTTTTCCCATTGCTTCCCACATCGGTGGGAAGACCGTGGATATATACATTCATCCACCGATCCCTCTACCGATTCTTCCATCCTTTCCATTCTGTTTTTTAATTCATTAATTCCTCTGTTCATTTATTCCTCCCACAAATGTACTTGAGAGTCTATAAGGGAACAGGCACTGGACTAGACCCTCAGGATATACAGCAGAGAACAAAACAGACAATGGAAACTTTCACCATGGGGCTTGCACTGGAACGGGGCGGCAGGTGTTTCAAAAGGATCCCTCTAACAAATATATACAAATACATTAGTTATGACAAATACTGATAAGTACTATGGAGGAAGTTTTCAAGGTGCTAAGAGAAAGGAGAAGAGGATAAGTAATTTAAAATGAGGATGAAGTGGTCTGTGGCCAGGAAAGGCCCTCAGGAAGAAGTGATCTAACCTGATTAGATTTAAAGGTGCTAATGACCCTATTTCCTGTGGTAAAGAAGTAGTCCATTGACTTAAGTGGCAATAGAGGTATGCAAAATATTGCGATTGGACTCTCCTAATCATATCATCATGAAAAGCAAGGTTCTGGAGAACTATGTATTTGATAACTTTGAACATTTTAATCAAACTAAGGTGTATAATAATATTGACTGGTTGTTCTAACTGCGCTAAAGAAGGTGAGAAAAGAAAAAAAGATATGAGCTCAGGGCTTCAAGTTTCCAGCTCAAGTTCGACATAAATGACCCAAAGTGTCAATGTCTGCCCTGAAAGAAACCCTTATCTCCTCTACCTGTAGGGCTGAGTTTTCTTTTATTTTTTGTAAGAGGAAAACATTTTATTTTTTACCTATACCAAGTAAAATAAAAAAGCTTTTTCTTATAAGTGTGGTCTTACACAGATGGGTTAGTTATAGACATTGGCTTACAGAAAAGATAATAAACATGAATATTTTCTATATGATTCTTGTAGAAGAGTACAAAAATACAAGAAATACAAGAGGGGTTTGGGAGCTGTAGCAGAGGAGAGATTCCTGAATTTGGGGAAAACCCTTTTGCAACAGGGAAACCCCCTCTCTGATGGGGAAATGGATTGGCACAGAAGGGAAACATTTGAAGCTGTCAGAAGAGGATGAAGTGGCTGATCAGTGGCAGATGGGACAGTGTGAGAAATACACAGATGCTCCATACCTCGGCCCTATGTGCCCCGGACTGGGACGTGTGTTCACAGGTGTGCAAGGGGGCTGGCAGCTAGTACGTGGGGATTGGAGGACAGGCCCAGAGTGAGATATGTTGTTGGCTGTGGGGAGACTGACTGAGGGGACAGGAGGGAGGAAATCAGCAGCAGGGAAAGCCTATGGAGGAAGACCGGACTGCCATGGAAGCAGGGCACTATTGCTGAGTCACACGCAGCGGGAGGAGCCACTATTGTACATTTTCCCAAACACCAGTGCCTGCTTATGACAATAAAAGAAGCCCACACAGGGCTAGCTCTTGCTGCCAAGCAATGAAAAAAAAAAGCCCTCTCAGGGCTGGCCCTCACATGCCTTATGCCGGGCGCCAGAAAAGGCCCTCTATAGGGCCCTATCTCTTGCGCCCATGGCCACTGTTTTCCCTGAGCATTTGGAGCCTCCAGGGCCCCGTGATCCAAAAAGTCATACCACCTCTGTGCAGGGTGGCACGGGGCAGACCCAAGAACTCCAAGACAGCCTCAGGACCAGACTCCTGTGGGTGGACCAACCACAGAGGTGAGGATAAAACGAAAGCTGAACCCCAGGGACGGGGTGACTAAGGAAGAAGATGGAAAATCTTTCCATCAACTGTACAAGCTGCAAATTAAATCCCCGTGATCAACTAGGTAGACCCTGCATCTATGGAATATCTGAGTAGACAATGAGTGTTTCCACAAATGAAAACGGTCTAGCTCTGGGAGCTATGGACTTTGGGGGCGAATACACGCAGGAATTGGGCAAGATCAGAGTCTGAGTGGTCCCCACAGGGTCCACAGCAGGTCCAGAGACCAGCCCAGAGGCAGAGAAGAGCCTACTGGGGAGGCAGAAGTGGGCTGTAGCTCACAGCGTGTGCAAGGACACTTAGAACAGAGACCCCAGGGAAACATAATTATTACTATTAATTTTATTGGTTTTTTTAAACATCTTTATTGGGGTATAATTGCTTTACAATGGTGTGTTAGTTTCTGCTTTATAATAAAGTGAATCAGTTATACATATACATATACGAAGAATCAATATTGAGAAAATGAGTATACTACCCAAAGCAATCTAAAGACTCAATGAAATCCCTATCAAATTACCATTGGCATTTTTTACAGAACTAGGACAAAAATCTTAAAACTTGTATGGAGACACAAAAGACCCCAAATACCCAGTGCAGTCTTGAGGGAAAAAAACGGAGCTGGAGCAATCAGACTCCCTCACTTCAGACTGTACTACAAAGCTACAGTAACCAAGACAATATGGTAGTGGCACAAAAACAGATAAATAGGTAAATGGAACAGGAAAGAAAGCCTAGATTTAAACCCACACACCTATGGTCAACTAATCTATGACAAAGGAGGCAAGGATATATAATGTCGAAAAGACAGTCTCATCAATAAGTGGTGCTGGGAAAACAGGACACCTACATGTAAAAGAATGAAATTAGAACACTCCCTAACACCATACACAAAAATAAACTCAAAATGGGTTATAGACCAAAATGTAAGGCCAGACACTATAAAACTCCTAGAGGAAAACATAGGCAGAAAACTCTATGACATAAATCACAGCAAGATCCTTTTGGGCCCAACTCCTAGAGAAATGGAAATAAAAACAAAAATAAACAAATGGGACCTAATGAAACATAAAAGCTTTTGCACAGCAAAGGAAACCCTAAACAAGATGAAAAGACAACCCTCATAACGGGAGAAAACATTTGCAAATGAAGCAACTGACAAAGGATTAATCTCCAAATTTTAAAAGCAGCTTATGCAGCTCAATATCAAAAAACAAACAACCCAATCCAAAAATGGGCAGAAGACCTAAATAGACATTTCTCCAAAGAATTTATACAAATTGCCAACAAATCCATGAAAGAATGCTCAATATCATTAATCATTAGAGAAATGCAAATCAAAACTACAATGAGGTATCAACTCACACCAGTTAGAATGGGCATCATCAGAAAATCTACAAACAACAAATGCTGGAGAGGGTGTGGAGAAAAGGGGGCCCTCTTCCATGTTGGTAGGAATGTAAATTGGTACAGCCACTATGGAGAACAGTATGGAGGTTCCTTAAAGAACTAAAAATAGAATTACTATATGACCAGCAATCACAGTACTGGGTATATACCCAGAGAAAACCATAATTCAAAAAGACACATGCTACCCAATGTTCATTGCAGCACTATTTACAATAGCCATGTCATGGAAGCAACCTAAGTGTCCATCGAGAGACGAATGGATAAAGAAGATGTGGTACATATATACAATGGCATATTAACCATAAAAAGGGACGAAATTGGGTCATTTGTAGAGACGTGGATGCATCCAGAGACTTTCATACAGAGTGAAGTAAGTCAGAAAGAGAAAAGCAAGTATCATATGTTAACACATATATGTGCAACCTAGAAAATGGTTTGCAGAGCAGAAATTGAGACACAGAAGTAGGGAACAAACATATGGATACCAAGGGGGGAAAGTGGTGGGAGATGGGGGTTGTGGTGTGATGAATTGGGAGATTGGGATTGACATGTGTACACTGATGTGTATAAAATGGCTGACAAAAAAGAAGTTTGGATACATGTATATGTATAACTGATTCACTTTGCAGTACTCTGAAACTAACACGACATTGTAAATCAAGTATACTCCATTAAAAATTAAAAAAAAATCAAACTTATGGTTACCAAAGTGGAGTTGGGGAGAAGGATAAATTAGAAGTTGGGATTAACATATACACACTACTATATGTAAAATAGATAACCAACCAGAACCCACTGTTTAGCATGGGGAACTCTACTCAATATTTTGTAATGTTATAATGGTAGAGAATGTAAAAAAAAATATATATATATATTTATGCAAAATTGAGTCACTTTACTGTACAACTGAAACAAACACAACATTGTAAATCAAGTATATTTCAATAAAAAATTTTAACAAATTAATCAAGGGTTGGAAAAGGGAGTACCTACACTCACTATTACCCCTAGTGATCCACTA
>NW_020171846.1:9031-32549 GCF_003031525.2 Neophocaena asiaeorientalis asiaeorientalis
TGACGTTGCGGCAGAGGCCGGCGTGACGTTGCACCAGCCTGAGGCCCGCCGTGCGTTGTCCCGGGGAAGTTGTCCCTGGATCCCGGGAACCTGGCAGTGGCGGGCTGCACAGGCTCCGCGGAAGAGGGGTGTGGAGAGTGACCTGTGCTCGCACACAGGCCCCTTGGTGGCGGCAGCAGCAGCCTTAGCGTCTCCCGCCCGTCTCTGGGGTCCGCGGTTTTAGCCGCGGCTCGCGCCCGTCTCTGGGGTTTGCGCTTTCAGCCGCGGCTCGCGCCCGTCTCTGGGGTTCGCGCTTTTAGCCGCGACTCGCGCCCGTCTCTGGGGTTCGCGCTTTTAGCCGCGGCTCGCGCCCTTCTCTGGAGATCCTTTAAGCAGCGCTCTTAAACCCCTCTCCTCGCGCACCAGGAAACAAAGAGGGAAGAAAAAGTCTCTTGCCTCTTCGGCAGGTGCAGGCTTTTCCCCGAACTCCCTCCCGGCTAGTCGTGGTGCACTAACCCCTTCAGGCTATGTTCAAGCCGCCAACCCCAGTCCTCTCCCTGTGCTCCGTCCAAAACCAAAACCCGAGCCTCAGCTCGCAGCCCCGCCCGCCCCGGCGGGTGAGCAGACAAGCCTCTCGGGTTGGTGAGTGCTGGTCGGCACCGATCGTCTGTGCAGGAATCTCCCCGCTTTGCCCTCCGCACCCGTCGCTGTGCACTGCTCTGCGGTCCCGAAACGCCCCCCTCTGCCTCCCGCAGTCTCCGCCCGCGGAGGGGCTTCCTAGTGTGTGGAAACTTTTCCTCCTTCACAGCTCCCTCCCACTGGTGCAGGTGCCGTCCTTATTCTTTTGTCTCTGTTTTTTCTTTTGCCCTACCCAGGTACGTGGGGAGTTTCTTGCCTTTTGGGAGGTCTGAGGTCTTCTGCCAGCCTTCAGTAGGTGTTCTGTAGGAGTTGTTCCACGTGTGGATATATTTCTGGTGTATCCGTGGGGAGGAAGGCGATCTCCGCGTCTTACTCTTCCGCCATCTTCAAGGTTCCCCCCTCGAAGAATCAATATTGAGAAAATGAGTATACTACCCAAAGCAATCTAAAGACTCAATGAAATCCCTATCAAATTACCATTGGCATTTTTTACAGAACTAGGACAAAAATCTTAAAACTTGTATGGAGACACAAAAGACCCCAAATACCCAGTGCAGTCTTGAGGGAAAAAAACGGAGCTGGAGCAATCAGACTCCCTCACTTCAGACTGTACTACAAAGCTACAGTAACCAAGACAATATGGTAGTGGCACAAAAACAGATAAATAGGTAAATGGAACAGGAAAGAAAGCCTAGATTTAAACCCACACACCTATGGTCAACTAATCTATGACAAAGGAGGCAAGGATATATAATGTCGAAAAGACAGTCTCATCAATAAGTGGTGCTGGGAAAACAGGACACCTACATGTAAAAGAATGAAATTAGAACACTCCCTAACACCATACACAAAAATAAACTCAAAATGGGTTATAGACCAAAATGTAAGGCCAGACACTATAAAACTCCTAGAGGAAAACATAGGCAGAAAACTCTATGACATAAATCACAGCAAGATCCTTTTGGGCCCAACTCCTAGAGAAATGGAAATAAAAACAAAAATAAACAAATGGGACCTAATGAAACATAAAAGCTTTTGCACAGCAAAGGAAACCCTAAACAAGATGAAAAGACAACCCTCATAACGGGAGAAAACATTTGCAAATGAAGCAACTGACAAAGGATTAATCTCCAAATTTTAAAAGCAGCTTATGCAGCTCAATATCAAAAAACAAACAACCCAATCCAAAAATGGGCAGAAGACCTAAATAGACATTTCTCCAAAGAATTTATACAAATTGCCAACAAATCCATGAAAGAATGCTCAATATCATTAATCATTAGAGAAATGCAAATCAAAACTACAATGAGGTATCAACTCACACCAGTTAGAATGGGCATCATCAGAAAATCTACAAACAACAAATGCTGGAGAGGGTGTGGAGAAAAGGGGGCCCTCTTCCATGTTGGTAGGAATGTAAATTGGTACAGCCACTATGGAGAACAGTATGGAGGTTCCTTAAAGAACTAAAAATAGAATTACTATATGACCAGCAATCACAGTACTGGGTATATACCCAGAGAAAACCATAATTCAAAAAGACACATGCTACCCAATGTTCATTGCAGCACTATTTACAATAGCCATGTCATGGAAGCAACCTAAGTGTCCATCGAGAGACGAATGGATAAAGAAGATGTGGTACATATATACAATGGCATATTAACCATAAAAAGGGACGAAATTGGGTCATTTGTAGAGACGTGGATGCATCCAGAGACTTTCATACAGAGTGAAGTAAGTCAGAAAGAGAAAAGCAAGTATCATATGTTAACACATATATGTGCAACCTAGAAAATGGTTTGCAGAGCAGAAATTGAGACACAGAAGTAGGGAACAAACATATGGATACCAAGGGGGGAAAGTGGTGGGAGATGGGGGTTGTGGTGTGATGAATTGGGAGATTGGGATTGACATGTGTACACTGATGTGTATAAAATGGCTGACAAAAAAGAAGTTTGGATACATGTATATGTATAACTGATTCACTTTGCAGTACTCTGAAACTAACACGACATTGTAAATCAAGTATACTCCATTAAAAATTAAAAAAAAATCAAACTTATGGTTACCAAAGTGGAGTTGGGGAGAAGGATAAATTAGAAGTTGGGATTAACATATACACACTACTATATGTAAAATAGATAACCAACCAGAACCCACTGTTTAGCATGGGGAACTCTACTCAATATTTTGTAATGTTATAATGGTAGAGAATGTAAAAAAAAATATATATATATATTTATGCAAAATTGAGTCACTTTACTGTACAACTGAAACAAACACAACATTGTAAATCAAGTATATTTCAATAAAAAATTTTAACAAATTAATCAAGGGTTGGAAAAGGGAGTACCTACACTCACTATTACCCCTAGTGCTCTACTAGAAAATTTTGCCTCCTGTCCCTGGGGCTTTATGCCACTGGGCCTTATGTAACACTTGTTACAAGAGGTAACAAGTGTCAGTGTGCATGTGGAGAAAAGGGAACACTTGGTGGCAATATAAACTGGTATAGCTACTATGGAAATCAGTATGGAAGTTCCCCCCTAAATTAAAAATACAACTACCATATGATCCAGCAATCCCACTTCTGGTCTCTATCCAAAATAAATGAAAAGAGGATACTGGAGGGATACCCACACTCCCATATTCAATTGCAGCATTATGCACAGTATGCAAGATATGGAAACAATCTATCAACAGATGAATGGATAAAGATGTGATATATATATATATATATATATATATATATACACACATGTGTATACACACACACACAAAATAGAATATTATTCAGCCATTAAAAGGAAGGATGCACTGCCATTTATGACAACATGGATGGACTTGAAGGCATAACGCTAAGTAAAATAAATCAGACAGAGAAAGACAAATGCTGTATGGTATCACTCATATGTGGATTGTAATCAAACTAATTGAAACAGAGAGTAGAATGGTGGTTTTCAGGGGCTAGGGTGTGGGGGAAATATGGAGAGCTTAGTAAAAGGGTATGAAATTTTACCTATAACATAAATGAAGTCTGAGGGTCTGAGGTATAGCATAGTGACTAGAATTGATAACTATTGTATAATTGAAATTTGCTAAGAGAATAGAGCTGAAATGTTCTCACCCACACATAAAGATAAATATGTGAGGTGATTAATGTGTTATTTAACTAGATGAGTGAAATCTTTTCACAATGCAGACATATAACAACTTATTGTGGTCTATAATTTAAATATCTTACAATTTTATTTGCCAGTTATACCTCGATAAAAACAAAAAACAAAAACAAATAAAGTGAGTTCTTTGCAGGAAGCATATATTTGGATCTTGTTATTGTTTAAAATCCATTGTGCTAATCTATACCTTTGGACTGGGGAGTTTAATACACTTACATTTAAAGTAATTACTGACGGAATGACTTTTGCCATTTTGTTAATTTTTTTCTGTATGTCTTATAGCTTTTTGTTCCTTATTTATGCCATTGCTGCCTTCCTTTGTGTTTAGTTGATTTTTGTAGTGATATACTTTGATTCCCTTCTTATACCATTTTGTGTATATTCTATAGATATTTTCCTTGTGGTTACCCTTTGGATTACATATACAATTCTAAAGTTATAAGAATATTTTAAATTAAAGTATTTAACTTCAATCACATATATTTCTACCTCTTTACAGCTCCATGTTCCCCCCACTTTATATTATTGATGTCACATATTGCATCTTTTTTCTGCTTCTTTTTGGTTTTATTCACTAGTTTGTTGTATTTTTTTAGATTCCACATATAAATGATATCATACAGCATTTGTCTTTGTCTGACTTATTTCACTTAGCATAATGTCCTCCAAGTACATCCATATTGCTACAAATGGCAAAATTTCATTCATTTTATGGCCGAGTAGTATTCCATTGTAAATATATACCACATCTTCTTTATCCATTCATCTGTTTATGGACACTTAAGTTGCTTCAATATCTTGGCAATTGTAAATAATGCTGCTATGAACATTGGGATTCACATAAATTTTTTTGACATTTCATTATTTACACATAACTTTTTGAATTAGTGCTTTTGTTTTTTTCCAGATATATACTCAGGAGCAGAATTGCTAAGTCATATGGTAAGTCTAATTTTAGTTTTCTCAGAAACCTCCATATTGTTTTCCACAGTGGCTGACCAATTTACATTCCCACCAACAGTGTATGAGGGTTCTCTTTTCTCCACATCCTTGCCAACATTTGTTATTTGTGTTCCTTTTGATAGCCATTCTGACCAGTGTGAGGTGATATCTCTTTGTGGTTTTGATTTGCATTTCCTTGATGATTAGCGATGTTGAGCAACTTTTCATGTGCCTGTTAGCCATCTGCAGTTCCTTTTTAGAAAAATGTCTATTCAGCTCTTTTGTCCATTTTTTAATCAGGTTGTTTGTGTTTTTTGTTGTTGAGTTGTAAGAGCTGTTTATATATGTTGGATATTAACCTCTTATTGGTCATATGATTTGCAAATATTTTCTCTCATTCAGTAGGTTGTTGTTTCATTTTGTCTATGGTTTCCTTTGCTGTGCAAAACTTTTAAGTTTAATTAGATACCATTGGTTTTATTTCCATTACTCTAGGGGGTGGATCAAAAAAAATACTGCTGTGATTTATGTCAAAGTGTGTTCTGCCTATATTTTCCTCTAGGAATTTTACAGTATCTGGTCTTACATTTACGTATTTAATTTATTTTGAGTCTATTTTTATATATGGTGTTAGAGAATGTTCTAATTTCATTCTTTTACATGTAGCTATCCAGTTTTCCCATCATCAGTTATGACACTGTTCTTTCTCCATTGGACATTCTTGGCTCCTTTGTCATAGATTAACTGACCATAAGTGTGTGGGCTTATTTCTGGCTCTCCATTCTGATCCATTGATCTATGTGTCTGTTTTTGTGTCAGTAACATACGATTTTGATTACTGTAGCTTTGTAGTATAGCCTGAAGTCAGAAAGTGTGATTCCTGGATCTCCCTCCATTCTTCTCTCTCAAGATTGTTTGGGCTGTTCAGAGTCTTTTGTGTTTCAATACAAATTTTAAAATGATTTGTCCTAGTTTTGTGAAAAATGCCATTGGTATTTTGATAAAAATTGCACTTAATCTGTAGATTGCCTTGGGTAGTATGGTCATTTTAATAATATTAATTCTTCCAATCCAAGAACAGGAGATACCTTTCCATGTGTTTGTGTCATCATCAATTTCTTTTATAAGTGTCTTATAGTTTTACAAGTACAGGTCTTTTACCTCCTTACATAGGTTTATTCCTAGGTATTTTATTCTTTTTGATGCAATGGTAAATGGAATTATTTCTTTATTTCTCTTTCTGACAGCTCATTGTTAGGGTATAGAAATGCAACCTATTTCTGTGTATTAATTTTGTATCCCGCATCTTTACCAAATTCATTGATAAGCTGTAGTAGTTTTCTGGTGGTATCTTTAGGATTTTCTATGTATAGTATCATTCCATCCACAAACAGTGGCAGTTTAACTTCTTCCTTTCCAATTTGGATTCCTTCTATTTCTTTTTCTTCTTTGATTGCTGTGGCTAGGACTTCCAAAAATATGTTGAGTAAAAGTAGTGAGAGTGGACATCCTTGTCTTGTTCCTGATCTTAGATGAAATGCTTTCAGCTTTCCACCATTGAGTATAATGTTAGCTGTGGGTTTGTCATATACAGCCTTTATTATGTTGAGGTATACTCCCTCTATGCCCACTTTCTGGCAAATTTTTATCATAAAAGTGTACTGAATTTTATTAAAAGATTTTTCTGCATCTATTGAGATTATCACTTGGTTCTTATTCTTCAATTTCTTAATGTGGTGGACCACATTGCTTGATTTGCAGATATTGAAAAATCCTTGCATCCTTGGGATAAATCCCACTTGATCATGGTATAGATCCTTTCAGTGTATTGTTGGATTTGGTTTGCTAGTATTTTGTTGAGGATTTTTGCATCTATGTTCATCAGTCATATTGGCCTGTATTTTGTTTTTGTGTGATATCTTTGTCTGGTTTTGGCACCAGTGTGACGGCATCCTCCTACAATGAGTTCAGAAGTGTTTCTTCCTCTGCAATTTTTTGGAAGAGTTTCACAAGGATAGGTGTTAACTCTTCTCTAAATGTTTGGTACAATTCGCCTGTGAAGCCATCTAGTCCTGGACTTTTGCTTTGGGGAGTTTAAAAAATTACTGATTCAATTTCAATACTGGTAATTGGTGTGTTATTATTTTCTATCTCTTCTTAGTTCAGTTTTGGGAGATTGTAACTTTCTAAGAATTTGTTCATTTCTTGAACATTGTCCATTTTATTGGCATATAGTTCTTGTAGTAGTCTCTTATGATCCTTTGTATTTCTGTAGTGTTGGTTATAACTTGTCTTTCATTTCTGATTTTATTGATTTGGGTCCTCCCACTTTTTCTTCTTGATTAGTCTGGCTAAATGTTCATCAGTTTAGTTTATCATTTCAAAGAACCAGCTTTTAGTTTCATTCATATTTTCTTTTTTTTTTTTTTAGTCTCCATTTCATCAATTTCTGCTCTGATCTTTATGATTTCTTTCACTCTACTAACTCTGGGTTTTGTTTGTTTTCTCTCTCTAGTTGCTTTAGGTGTAAGGTTAGGTTGTTTACTGGAGATTTTTTTTTTTACATTGAAATAGCTTAATTTTATTCAATTGATATTTTCCTGAAAAGTTGTATGTAAGTTAACACCAGGGTTTCTCAGAATTTGAAAGTATATGGGGGAGAAAAATAAAGTCTTGTTTTGACTTGCAATTCCAAGCACAGGTTTGCTTCTCTTGCATTATGCTTAAATTCACAATATTGCTAATAAAATTATAAAAATATATGGTTCTGCATCTATTTTGTAAAAAACCCTTAGCAATTCTTTTTAAACATCTTTTTTTTTTTTGCGGTACGTGGGCCTCTCACTGTTGTGGCCTCTCCCATTGTGGAGCACAGGCTCTGGATGCGCAGGCTCAGCGGCCATGGCTCACAGGCCTAGCTGCTCCATGGCATGTGGGATCTTCCCAGAGCAGGGCACGAGCCCATGTCCCCTGTATCGGCAGGCAGACTCCCAGCCACTGTGCCACCAGGGAAGCCCTAAACATCTTTATTGGAGTATAACTGCGGTACAATGCTGTATTAGTCTCAGCCGTATAACAAAGTGAATCAGCTATAGATATACATATATCCCCATATCCCCTCTCTCTTACATCTCCCTCTTGCACTCCCTATCCCACCACTCTACGTGGTCACAAAGCACCAAGGTTGTCTCCATGACCTATGTGGCTGCTTTCCACTAGCTATCTATTTTATATTTGGCAGTGTATATATGTCATTGTCACTCTCTCTCTTCGTCCCAGGTTACCCTTGCTCCTCTGCATGTCCTCAAGTCCATTCGCTATGTCTATGCCCTTATTCCTGTGGTGGCCCTAGGATCTTCAGAACTATTTCTCTTTTTTCTAGATTCCATAAATATGTGTTAGCATACAGTATTCATTTTTCTCTTTCTGACTTGCTTCACTCTGTATGACAGACTCTAGGTCCATCCACCTCACTACAAATAACTCAATTTCATTTCCTTTAATGGCTGAGTAATATTCCATTGTATATATGTGCTACATCTTCTTTATCCATTCATCTGTTGATGAATCCATAGGTTGCTTCCATATCCTGGCTGTTGTAAATAGAGCTGCAATGAACATTGTGGTACATGACTCTTTTTGAACTCTGGTTTTCTCAGGGTATAAGCCCAGTAGTGGGATTGCTGGGTCGTATGGTAGTTCTATTTTTAGTTTTGTAAGGAACCTCCATAACATTCTCCATAGCGGCTGTATCAATTTACATTCCCACCAATGGTGCAAGGGAGATCCCTTTTCTCCACACCCTCTCCAGCATTTATTGTTTGTAGATATTTTGATGATAGCCATTTGGACTGGTGTGAGGTGATACCTCACTGTAGTTTTGATCCACATTTCTCTAATGATTAGTGATGTTGAGCATCCTTTCATGTGTTTGTTGGCAATCTGTATATCTTCTTTGGAGAAATGTCTATTTAGGTCTTCTGCCCATTTTTGGATTGGATTGTTTGTTTTTTGATATTGAGTTGCATGAGCTGCTTGTTTACTTTTGAGATTAATCCTTTGTCAGTTGCTTCATTTGCAAATATTCTCTCCTATTCTGATGGATGTCTTTACATCTTGTTTATGGTTTCCTTTGCTGTGCAAAAGCTTTGAAGTTTAATTAGGTCCCATTTCTTTATATTTGTTCTTATTTCCATTTCTCTAGGAGGTGGGGCAAAAAGGATCTTGGTGTGATTTCTATTATACAGTGTTCTGCCTATGTTTCCCTCTAAGAGTTTGATAGCGTCTGGTCTTACATTTCGGTCTTTGATCCATTTTGAGTTTATTTTTGTGTATGGTGTTAGGGAGTGTTCTAATTTCATTCTTTTCCAGATGACTGCCCAGTTTTTCCCAGCACTACTTATTGAAGAGACTCTCTTTTCTCCATTGTATATTCTTGTCTTGTTTATCAAAAATAAGGTGACCATATGTGTGTGGGTTTATCTGGGAGCCCTATCCTGTTCCATTGATTTATATTTCTGTTTTTGTGCCAGTACCATACTGTCTTGCTTACTGCAGCTTTGTAGTATAGTCTGAAGGCTACTATCCTGATTCCTCCTGCTCCCTTTTTCTTTCTCCACATTGCTTTGGTTATTCACGTTCCTTTGTGTTTCCATAAAAATTTAAGAATATTTTACTCTAGTTCTGTGAAAAATGTCATTGGTAGTTTGATAGGGCTTGCATTGAATCTGTAGATTGTTCTCGGTAGTATAGTAATTTTCACAATGTTGATTCTTCCAATCCAAGAATATGGTATATCTCTCCATCTGTTTGTATTGTCTTTAATTTTTTTCATCAGTGTCTTATAGTTTTCTACATACAGGTCTTTTGTCTCCTTAGGTAGGTTTATTCCCAGATATTTTATTCTTTTTGTTGCAATGGTAAACGGGAGTGTTTCCTTAATTTCTCTTTCAGATTTTTCATCACTAGTGTATAAGAATGCAAGAGATTTCTGTGCATTAATTTTGTATCCTGCTACTCTACCAAATTCATTGATTAGCTAGAGCAGTTTCCTCGTAGCATCTTTAGGATTCTCTATGTATAGTATCATGTCATTGGCAAACAGTGACAGTTTTACTGCTCCTTTTCCAATTTAAAATCCTTTAATTTCTTTTCTTCTCTGATTTCTGTGGCTATAATTTCCAAAATTATGTTGAATAACAGTGTTGAGAGTGGGCAACCTTGTCTTCTTCCTGATCTTAGTGGAAATGGTTTCAAATTTTCAGCATTGAGAATGATGTTGGCTGTGGGTTTGCCATATATGGCCTTTATTATGTTGAGGAAAGTTCCCTCTATGCCTACTTCCTGGAGAGTTTTTATCATAAATGAGTTTTGAATTTGTCAAAAGCTTTTTCTGCATCTATTGAGATGATCATATGGTTTTTATCTTTCAATTTGTTAACATGGTGTATCACATTGATTGATTTGTGTATATTGAAGAATCCATGCATTCTTCAGATAAACCCCACCTGATCATGGTGTATGATCCTTTTAATGTGCTGTTGGATTCTGTTTGCTAGTATTTTGTTGTGGGATTGTGCGTCTATATTCATCATTGATGTTGGCCAGTAGTTTTCTTTCTTTGTGACATCTTTGTCTGGTTTTAGTATCAGGATGATGGTGGCCTCATAGAATGAGTTTGGGAGTGTTCCTCCCTCTGCTAAATTTGGAAGAGTTTGAGAAGGATAGGTGCTATCTCTTCTCTAAATGTTTGATAGAATTCACCTGTGAAGCCATCTGGTCCTGGCCTTCTGTTTGTTGGAAGATTTTTAATCACATTCTCAATTTCAGTGCTTGTGATTGGTCTGTTTATATTTTCTATTTCTTCCTGTTTCAGTCTCAGAAGGTTATGTTTTTCTAGAAATTTGTCCATTTCTTCCAGGTTGTCCATTCTATGGGCATATAATTACTTGTAGTAATCTCTCATTATCCTTTGTATTTCTGCAGTGTCAGTTGGTACTTCTCCTTTTTCATTTCTAATTCTATTGATTTGAGTCTTCTCCTTTGTTTTCTTGATGAGTCTGGCTAATGGTTTCTCAATTTTGTTTATCTTCTCAAAGAATCAGCTTTTAGTCCTCTTCATCTTTTCTATTGTTTCCTTCATTTGTTTTTCATTTATTTCTGATCTGATGTTTATGATTTCTTTCCTTCTGCTAAGTTTGGGGCTTTTTTGTTCTTCTTTCTCTAATTGCTTTAGGTGTTAGGTTAAGTTGTTTATTTGATATGTTTTTTGTTTCTTGAGGTAGGATGATATTGCTATAAACTTCCCTCTTAGAACTGCTTTTGCTGCATCCCACAGGTTTTGGGTTGTTGTGTTTTCATTGTCATTTGTTTCTAGGTATTTTTGGATTTCCTCTTGATTTCTTCAGTGATCTCTTGTATATTTAGTAGTGTATTGTTTAGCCTCCATGTGTTTGTATTTTTTACAGACTTCCTGCTCTAATTTATATCTAGCCTCATAGCATTATGGTTAGAAAAGATACTTGATATGATTTCAATTTTTTAAAATTTACCAAGGCTTGATCTGTGACCCAAGATATGAGTTACCCTGGAAAATGTTCCATGAGCACTTGAGAAATTTGTGTATTCTGTTGTTTTTGGATCGAATGTCCTATAAAAATCTGTTAAGTCCATCTTGTTTAATGTATCATTTGAAGCTTGTATTTCCTTATTTATTTTCATTTGGATGATATGTCCATTGATGAAAGTGGGGTGTTAGAGTCCCCTACTATGATTGTGTTATTGTTGATTTCCCCTTTTATGGCTCTCAGCATATGCCTTATATATTGAGGTGCTCCTATATTGGGTGCACAAATATTTACTATTGTTATATCGTCTTCTTAGATTGATCCCTTGATCATTATGTAATGTCCTTCTTTGTCTCTTGTAATAGTCTTTATTTAAACTATTATTTTGTCTGATATGAGAAATGCTACTCCAGCTTTCTTTTGATTTCCATTTGCATGGAATATCTTTTCCATCCTTTCACTTTCAGTCTGTATGTATCCCTGGTCTGAGGTGGGTCTCTTGTAGACAGCTTATATATGGGTTTTCTTTTTGTATCCATTCAGCCAGTCTATGTCTTTTGGTTGGAGCATTTAATCCATTTACATTTCAGGTAGTTATATATGTATGTTCCTATTACCATTTCCTTAATTGTTTGGGGTTTGTTGTTGTAAGTCCTTTCCTTCTCTTTTGTTTCCTGCCTAGAGAAGTTCCTTTAGCATTTGTCGTAAAGCTGGTTTGGTGGTGCTGAATTCTCTTAGCTTTTGCTTGTTTGTAAAGGTTTTAATTTCTCCATCGAATCTGAATGAGATCCTTGCTGGGTAGCATAATCTTGGTCGCATGTTGTTTCCTTTCATCACTTTAAATATGTCCTGCCACTCCCTTCTGGCTCAGCTGTTAACCTTATGGGGATTCCCTCATATTATTTGATGTCTTTCTCTTGCTGTGTTTAATATTTTTTCTTCGTATTTAATTTTGAATAGTTTGGTTCATATGTGTCTTGACGTGTTTCTCCTTCGATTTATCCTGTGTGGGACTCTCTGCACTTCCTGGACTTGATTGACTATTTTCTTTCCCGTATTAGGGACATTTTCAACTATAATCTCTTCAAATATTTTCTCAGTTCCTTTCTGTATCTCTTCCTCTTCTGGGACCCCTATAATTAGAATGTTGGTTCATTTAATGTTGTCCGAGGGGTCTCTGAGACTGTCCTCAATTCTTTTCATTCTTTTTTCTTTATTCTGCTCTGCAGTAGTTATTTCCACTATTTTATCTTCCTGGTCACTTATCAGTTCATCTGCCTCAGCTATTGTGCTATTGATTCCTTCTAGAGAATTTTTAGTTTCATTTATTGTGTTGTTCATCATTGTGTGTTTGCTCTTTAGTTCTTCTAAGTCCTTGTTAAATGTTTCTTTTATTTTCTCCATTCTATTTTCAAGATTTTGGATCTTCTTTTACTATCATTACTCTGAATTCTTTTTCAGGTAGTCTACCTATTTACTCTTCATTTGTTTTGTTTGGTGAGTTTTTACCTTGCTCCTTCATCTTCTGTGTGTTTCTCTGTCTTCTCATTTTGCTTAACTCACTGTGTTTGGGGTCTCTTTTTCGCATGCTGCAGGTTCGTAGTTCCTGTTGTTTTTGGTGTCTGCCCCCAGTGGGTATGTTTGATTCAGTGAGTTGTGTAAGTTTCCTGGTGGAGGGTACTGGTGCCTGTTTTTTGGCAGATGAGGCTGGATATCATCTTTCTGGTGGACAGGAACACGTCCGTTGGTGTGTTTTGGGGTGTCTGTGACCTTATTATGATTTTAGGCAGCCTCTCTGCTAATGGGGTGTGTGTGTGTTACTGTCTTGCTAGTTGTTTGGCAAAGGGTGTCCAGCACTGTAGCTTACTGGTCGTTTAGTGGAGCTGGGGCTTAATATTGAGATGGAGATCTCTTGGAGAGCTTTTTCCATTTGGTATTATGTGGAGCCAGGAGGTCTCTGGTGGTCCAATGTCCTGAACTTGGCTATCCCACCTAAGAGGTACAGGCCTGACATCTGGCTGGAGCACCAAGACCCTTTCAGCCACATGGCTCAGAAGTAAGGGAGAAAAAAAGAAAGAAAAATAAAATAATTATAATAAAGTTATTGAAATAAAAAATTGAAAAATTATTAAAAATACAAATATTAAAGAGTAAGAAAAAGAAAGAAAGAAAGAAAAGGGCAATCAAACCAAGATCGTTATCTATTCAGGTATTCCAGAGATGCAGCATTCATCAAGTTGATTGTGAAGATTTATTCTGCTGTTCCTTAGGCTGCTGGGAGAAATTTCCCTGTCTCTTCTTTGTTTGCACAGCTCCTGGGGTTCAGCTTTTGATTTGGCCCCACCTTTGTGTGTAGGTCTCCTGAGTGCATCTGTTCTTTGCTCAGACAGGACGGGGTTAAAGTAGCAGCTGATTAGGGGGCTCTGGCTAACTCAGGCTGGGGAGGAGGGAGTGGTATAGAATGCGGGCGAGGCCAGCATGAAGTTGCAACAGCCTGAAGAGTACTGTGTGTTCTCCGGAAGAAGTTGTCCCTGGATTGGAGACCCTGGCAGTGGTGGGCCGCACAGACTCTCAGGAGCGGAGGTGTAGATAGTGACCTGTGCTTGTACACAGGCTTCTTGGTGGCTGCAACAGCAGCCTTAGCCTTTCATGCCCATCTCTGGAGTCTGTGCTGATAGTCGCAGCTCGCCCCCATCTCTCAAGCTCGTTTAGGCAGTGCTTGAATTCCCTCTCCTTGTGCACCCCGAAACAATGGTCTCTTGCCTCCTAGGCAGTTCCAGACATTTTTGTAGACTCCCTCACAGCTACCTGTGGTGCACTAGCCCTCTTCAGGCTGTGTTCACAAAGCCAACCCCAGTCCTCTCCCTGGAATCTAACCTCCGAAGCCAGAGCCTAAGCTCCCAGCCCCCACCCACTATGGCGGTGAGCAGACAAGCCTCTCAGGCTGGTGAGTGCCAGTTGGCACTGATCCTCTGTGTGGGAATCTCTCTGCTTTGCCTTCTGCACCCCCATTGCTGTGCTCTCCTCTGTGGTTCCAAAGCATCCCCCCTACCACCTCCTGTCTCTGCCAGTGAAGAGGCTTCCTAGTGTGTGGAAACTTTTCCTCCTTCACAGCTCCCTCCCAGAGGTGCCAGTCCAGTCCGTATTCTTTTGTGTCTGTTTTTTCTTTTTCCCTACCCTGGTACAAGGGTAGTTTCTTGCCTTTTGGTAAGTCTGAGTGCTTCTGCCAGTGTTCAGTAGGTGTTCTGTAGGCGCTGTTCCACATGAAGATGTGTTTTTGATGTATTTGTGGGGAGGAAGGTGATCTCCACATCTTACTCCTCTGCCATCTTGAAGGTCTCTCAGCTCTGTGTGCACCAGATCCCAGGGGCACTGTCCTTGGCCTCTGATCTAGTGTGGCATGGCCACTACCTCTTCCTTGAGGTGTTGGGGAGACTCCATGTAAAGGCATTCTGCAGGCACTGGCTGGGGCAAGCTCATCTGCCTATTGGAGATTTTTTGTTTGTTTGTTTCCTGAGGTAAGCTTGTATCACTATATACTTCCCTCTTAGAACTGCTTTTCCTGCATCCCACAGGTTTTGGATCATTGTGTTTTCATTTTCATTTGCCTCTAGCTACTTTTTTTATATCCTTTTTGATTTTTTCAGTGAGCCATTAGTTATTTAGTAGCATCTTGTTTACCCTTCATGTGTTTGTGTTATTTGCAGGGTTTTTTTCTTGTAGTTGATTTCTAGTCTCATAGTGTTGTGGTTGGAAAAGATGCCTGGTAAGATTTCAATTTTCTTAAATTTACTGAGGCTTGTTTTGTGGCCTATCATATGATCTATCCTGAAGAATGTTCCGTGTGCACTTGAAAAGAAAGTGGATTCTGCTGCTTTCAGGTGGAATGCTCTATATATATCAATTAAATCCATCTCATCTAATGTGTCATTTAAGACAAGTGTTTCCTTATTGATCTTTTGTCTGGATGATCTGTCCAGTGATGTAGTGAGGTGTTAAAGTCCCCTGCTCTTACTGTGTTACTGTTGATTGCTCCCTTTATGTCCACTAATATTTGCCTTATATATTGAGGTGTTCCTATGTTGAGGGCATATATATTTACAAGTGTTATATCTTCTTCTTGGATGGTTCCCTTGATTATTATGTAGTGCCCTTCTTTGTCTCTTGTAACAATCTTTATTTTAAAGCCTATTTCCCCTGACATAAATATTGCTACTTCAGCTTTCTTTTGATTTCTATTTGCCTGAACTACCTTTTTCAATATCCTCACTTTCAGTTTGTGTGTGTTTCTATATCTGAAGTGAGTCTCTTGTAGGCAGTATATATAAGGGTCTTGTTTCTGTAACCACTCAGCCACTCTGTCTTTTGGTTGGAGCATTTAGTACATTTACATTTAAGGTCATTATCAATATGTATGTTCTTATTGCCATGTTGTTAATTGTTTTGGATTTGTTTTTGTAGTTCTTTTTTCCCCTTTCTTCTCCTTTTGCTCTCTTCTCTTGTGATTTCATGCCTATCTTTAGTGTTATGTTTGGATTCCCTTTTCTGTTTTTTGTGTATATATCCATTATATATTTTTGATTTGTGGTTTGTGGTTACCATGAGATTTTTGTATAGCAATATATATATACACTATATATATACACTATATATATATATATAAAACAAACATATCTATATCTATATCTATCTATCTATATACACTTAAGTTGCTGATCTCTTACTTTCAAATGTGTTTTAGATATCCTGCATTTGTGCTCACCTCTCTTCACAATTACTGTTCTTGATTTCATATTTTATCTCTAATTGTTTTGTGTATCCTTAATGGCTCATTGTCGATATAGATGATTTTATTATTTTGTCTTGTAATCTCCTTACTAGCTTTGTCTGTGGATGATTTCATACCTTTACTGTATGTTTGCTTTTACTGGTGATCCTTTCCACTTTGTAATTTTCTTGTTTCTAGTTGTGGTCTTTTCTTCTTTTGCCTAGATAAGTTCCTTTAACATTTGTTGTAATGCTGGTTTGGTGGTGTGAACTCTTTCAGCTTTTGCTTATCTGTAAAGCTTCTGATCTCTCCTTCACATCTGAAGGAAAGCCTTGCTGGACAGAGTATTCTTAATTGTTTTTCCCTTTCATCACTTTGAATATATCATGCCACTCCCTTCTGGCCTGCTGAGTTTCTACTGAAAACAGCTGATAGCCTTATGGGAGTTCCCTTGTACATTATTTGTTGCTTTTCCCTTGTTTCTTTTAATATTCTCTCTTTGTATGTCATTTTTATCATTTTAATTACAATGCATCTTGGTGTGTTCCTATTTGGGTTCATTCTGTGTGGAACTCTGAGCTTCCTGGATTTGGGTGATTGTTTGCTTTCTCAGGTTAGGGAAGTGTTCAACCTATTATGTTTTCAAATATTTTCTAAGGCCCTTTCTCTCTCTCTTCTCCTTCTGGGACCCTTATAATGCAAATATTAGTGTGCTTGATGTAGTCCCAGAGGTCTCTTTTAAACTATCCTCATTTCTTTTCATTCTTATTTCTTTTTTCTGTTCAGTGGTTGTAATTTCCACTACTCTGTCTTTCAGCTCACTGATCTGCTCCTTTGTATCATTTAGCCTACTATTGATTCCTTCTCATGTATTTTTTGTTTTAGTTATTGTACTCTTCATATCTGTTTGGTTGTTCTTTATATTTTCTAAGTTTTTGTTGAAACCTTCTAATTTCTCATTCTGTGCATCTATTCTTCTCCTGAGTTCTTTCATCATCTTTATGATCACTACCTTGAACTCTTTCTCAGGTAGGTTGTCTATCTCCACTTCACTTAGTTCTTCTTCTGGGGTTTTATCTTGTTCCTTCGTCTGGAACTTGTTTCTTTGCTGCCTTATTTTGTCTAAGTTGCTATTGGTATTTTAAAGTATGTAGTAAGTTATTTACATTTCCTGACCTTGGAGCAGTGGCCTTCTGTAGGGGAATTTCTATGTGTCCCTGAAGCACACTGCCCTCTAATAACCCAAGCTACATGCTATAAAGACTCCCCCAAGAGGGCTGTGTAGGTCCTTCTGTTGTCACAGGCTGACTATGTGGGCAGTCTAGTAGGCTTGGTTGGCCCCCTTTGTTGGTAGGTTGCTTGCCAGGCTCTGCTTTCTGTAGATTCTGCTGGCTGCTGGTTAGTGGGGCTTGGCCATGAGGCAGCTGACTGCAAAACCCTGGGAGGGGTCCCCAGGACTACTGCTGACTCACTGGTAGCTGGAATCAGTATATTGAACACTCTGGGTCTGTTGCCGCCCCACTGGTGGGTGAATCCAGGTACTGGGGTTAGTGCTGGGCTACTGGGAGGAAGAACTGGGTCCTAGAGTCTGGCTACAGGGCCCAGGGATCCAAGAGATGGTGTCAGATGGCTGGTGGGAGGTTCAGTTCCTGACACAGTTGGGTATGGTGTCCAGGGAGTCCCAAAATTTGTTTTGGCCTACTAGTGTTCAGGGTTGGGGGTCCAGCTGGACCAAGGGTGTAGTCTGCCCTGCTGTGGGCTGGCTGGGTCTGCAGGCTTTGGGATTGTAGTTTTCTTGAATCTGGTGTCTACCTCCAGGTGGGTGAGGCTGGTCTAAGGCTAGCACAGGCTTTCCGGAGTTCAAGGCCAATGCTCACCCACTGGTGGACAGAGCTGAGTGTTGGCCCTCTGGTGGGCAGATCCATGTGTAGAGGCATGTCTAGAGGTGCTGTGGATTAAGAAGTCTGTAGACAGTCTGTCTGTTGATGAGTCGGGCTGTGTCCCCACTTGGTTAGTTGTTTGGCCTGAGGTGTCCTAAAAGTAGTGCCCATAGTTTTTGGGTGTGGCCAGGTCTTGGCATTAATGAGCTAATGGCACCTACCAGATCTGGCTTCCATGCAGTAGAATGAGCTCCCAAGTATGGCTGCTGCCAGCGTCTATGTCCCCAGGGTGAGTCAGAGCCATCTCCATCTCTCTGGGAGATTCTCCGAGACCAACAGGTATGTCTGGCCCAGGCAGCTATCAAACTACTGCTTTTGCCTGGGTCCCAGTGCACATGAGATTTTGTGTGTGCCCTTTAAGAGTGAAGTCTCTGTTTCCTGCAGTCATTTAGGAGTCCCAAAATTTGGCTCTGCTGACCTTCAAAGCCAAATGATCTGGGGGCTTATCTTCCCAGTGCAGGCCCCCTGGGCTGAAGAACCCAATGTGGGGCTCAGAACTCTCACTTCTGTAGGAGAACCTCTGCACTATAATTATTCTCCAGTTTGTGGGTCACCCACCTGGGGGTATGGGACTTGATTATATAATGAGTCTGCCCCTCCTATCTATCTCATTGTGGTTCCTTCTTTATGTCTTTAGTTGTAGAAGATCTTCTCTGGTAGGTTTCAGTCTTTTTAATAGATGGCTGTTCTGCAGACAGTTGTGGTTTTAGTGGGCTCATGAAAGGAGGTGAGCTCAGGGTCTTTCAACTCCACCATCTTGGCCCAAATTCCTTCTATTTCAAATTACATATTTATATATTTTGTGTGTGTGTGTGTGTGTGTGTATATATATATATATATATATATATATATATATATATATATACACACTTTTGAAAGTGTGATTATATTGAGTTTAGATGTGGATCTCTTTGGGTTTAAGCTATTTGGAGTTTGTTGAATTTCTTGGACTTACACATCCTTGTATTTTATTAAATTTGTGAAGTTTTCAGTCACTATTGCTTCAAAAATAGTCTTCACTTTGTTGTAAAGCGGAAAAATAAAAAAATGTAAAAAAAAAATAATGAGTACATTAAAAAATTGTATTTTATCAGTCCCTTTGGCTCTGTTCATTTTTTTTATTCTTTTTTTTATGGCCGTTCTACTGCAGGTTGTAAAAGGACCTCTTTGCATTATTTGAACTTACAGTGACAGAATGTTAAAACACAACAATAGGTACAAGTTCATGAGCTCCATTGTTCAGGACATTAACAGCTTTGGGTCCCTGGTATCATATCGCTCCTTACCTTTTGCCCTTGCAGTTTTCCCCCAAATTATCCCTTCCAGTGCTTTCCCCTAAAGTGTCCTATGTTAAATTTCTTGTGTGATTGTGGTTGCACAACACTGTAAGTATACTCAATGACCTGACTTATACACTTTAAAAGAGTTAGAAAGCTACATTTTGCTATCTGTATTTTACCACAATAAAATAATTTCATGTGAGAATTCCTAGTGTGATTTTTCCCTGACTGAAGCCTGTTTAATAAATACCCCTCCATGTGTGTAATCCTCTATTTCTGTTCCTCAGTAGTGTTTCATAATTTTATACGTCATTTATAAGTTTGTTATAATTGTAAATGAGGTCCTCATTTACAATTTTTTTTACTTATTAGTATTGTTATATAAAATATTTACTTTTGTATATTTATGCATTAGAGAGGAAAAACCTATTTATTTCTAACCTGTCTTCTAAAGATGGTGGATATTTTAAATTAATTCAATAGCCCTTTTGTTTTTCTGAGGACCATCAAGGATCTAAAATGGTCCTGGTGATAAATTTAAGAGTAGATGTTAGAAAGATGAACTACTCTGTAAAGCAGAATAAGTAGAATTTTTAATTCTGAGGAATAAGCCAAGAAGAATATGCTATAGTGGAAAAAGGGAGAATAGGAAGAGGCGGGTGATAATATTGCTAACTTGATGAGAGAGGTAACATGGGGAAAGAAAAATCCTCAGGTGTGAGATTATTGAATGATTTTCTTGAAAAAAGTTGCTCTTTTTCACATTGCTTGCATTGCTGAAGTTGTTTGCTGCTCTTCAAATCATGACTTATATTACTTTTACCATTCTTTGAGGGAATTGTGGAAGGGGCTGAGTTCATAATTTGGATTGATATTTTGGTGGAATAAGGAAAGCAGACACTCAAAGTCTAATGTGACAATGAGAAAGCAATCTGTCAAGAAATTCACAGAAACCTTAGAGAGAATGTATGATTTTCATATGACTTACAGAATGCAGTTTTAAAACAATATTATCTGAACCTAAAGGAGCATAGAGATCTCAGCTGATGTCTGAGTTCCATACATTTCACAACTGATGAAATGATTGGATTCTCTTATTTAACCTCCTAAAACTTTTTATTCTATTTTTATGGTTTCCAATGAAGTATGTTTCTCAAAATATATATTTAAAGTGCTTTCTAATATTGATATTAGAGTTTTGTGTACCATTGGTATGTATACTTTCTAAATAAGTATGCATAGCATGAAGGAATTTGGGTTAAAATGTGCACATGTGCAATACTACAATACCTGGATAATATCAGGATGAGTGTTTCATCTGAGTTAAAGTGTATAGCATGTGCATAAACATATTTTACCTCTGATTGTGTAATTTTTGAGTGGCTTGTTACTTCTCAGTGTGTGTTTCTATCATCTGTCTCTGTAGTAGGACAGTGAACATGTAGGTGACTTTCAAGTCTGACATTCTACTCTGTAGGTATGATCTAAATGGATGTGTGTGATGTGTGTGACATCTGGATGAATGTAAAAGACAAGGAATCACTGTTTATGACATCTGAGGGACACACACATTTCTGAGAGAGAGAAAGAAATCAAAATTGTAACATCTGATCATGTTTCTGTAATCTTTGGGGATATAGTTTATAATGTGCTAATTGATATATTATAATTAAATTACTATAGTAATATCTGAGACATATTAAGCATGATATGTTAGTGAGTATATAACATCAAGTTGTGTTTATTAAAGGCCTCTTGTATCACCAGCATGTTGTTAGTCATCAGAGAAACAAAGGCAACTAAAAGAGGGTCACTGGCTAGTAGGCCTGTCTTGTCCATAAGAGGAGAGATACCTACACACACAGGAGAAGTGATATGCAGAGACCAGGTCAAGAAGGGCTTTGAAGGCCATGCTAAAAATGTGAACTTTATCCTAAAGGACAATGGGAGGCTATTAATTAATATTATTTATTCAGAGTAATGATGTGGTCAGATTTTTTAATCATAAAGACCATTTGGTTGTAGGGTAGATGATGGATTGGAAGGATGTCAGTGAGAATGTTGGTATGGTGGTCCAAGGGACACTGAAATAAGGCAGTGGTAATTGGGTTGCTAAGGAGGGAATAGTATAGCGACACACAGCAGAGGTTGGCAGAAAAACTCTTGGTGAGTGACAGGGTAGGGAAACCAAAGGCGACTCCAGATTGGCTTGTGGCTTGGGTGACTGGGAGGTTCTGGTGCCTTTTACTAAACTAGAAAATAGGAGAACAGCAGCTTTGAGAGAAAAGTAAGTAGTTTATGCTGGACCCTGAGTGTATGGAAGAAAGGAGGATTTGATGTGGTTTTTATGTCTGAATGAATGTATCTTCATGTGTGCACCATAAGAATAGTCACCAGTGATGTCTGAGTGAATGTGTGACAATGGATGGGCAATGGAGACACCAGAATGGGTGTGTGCATCATCTAAAAGAAACAATAACAAATATTTACTATCATATCTTACATTTTCTCATTCAGATGTCTCAAAATCTCATTTGAACATTAGCCAAACACAAATGTCTCATATGTTTATTCAAATGTCAAAATAAAAATTTACCTGTTACACCCAAATTCTTTTTTTTACACCCAAATTCTGCTGCAAAGCTGACTTATCCATTGACTTCTGCTTTCAGTTCAAAAATGTAGAAAACTTAAAAGTGCACTGTAAACATTATTATGGCAAGTAAAAAGCAGAATAGACTGAAAAATAACAAATTATCTTAAACTCCTCAGAAAACAGGAAAAAAGTAATCCGAAAACAAGGCAAAAAGCCAACTCAAAATTTAGTCAGGCAGGAACCTTTAAGGAGAAAGAGTACCTCATTATCTGCTAACTTGGGAAATATGCCATCAGACACCATAAAAGGTGGTAGGATAGAAAATGCCTTAATATGTAAGAGGAAGGGAGCATCACAACAACACTTTGACAACACTGGAGGAAACCCACAACAAATAAGGTAAGGGAACAGGGGGAAGAGCAAGGCTCTCCCTTGAAGGAAGGAAAGGAATACTTGTTAAGCCTATCATTACATTTGGAGGATGGCAAGAACAATTGTGAAGTCCGCATCCTCAAGATCCAGGTATACAGCCCCTGCCTAACACTGAGACTAAATCAAAAGATCAAATACATGCATCTTACCCACTCACTCTCCAACACTAATCTAACGAGTATACAGTAACAATAACAGTGGGATACAACTGGTGGATCTGTAAGAGACAGACTCACTTTGGGTAGAAGTAAACATCATGAGAGCAAAAAGAAATTACTAGAAGAATACCAAGGCTCTGGTACCCATAGCAACAACAGCAAAAAAAAATCCCCCTTTAACCCTGGTTAAAGCAGCAATGATCTTCAACTCTGGTAACCATAGCAACAACAAATTTCAACTGCAGTGCAATTCCTGACTACATTAAAACACACCTCAATAGTAAAAGCTTAGAAGAGGGAAAAGCTGACTCATAACCAAGCATTAAAAGATTTACCTTCATATCTACTATCCCATACATCATGTCCAGCTTGCAACAAAAAACTTACAAGGCATAAAATAAAGGCAAGAAAAACCCAGTCTGAAGAGACAAAGCAATCATTAAAATTAGACTCAGATATGACACAGGTGTTAGAAATATTAGACAGGGAATTTAAAACAACTATAATTAATAATATGTTAAAGTATCTAATGGAAAAGATAGACAACATGCAATATTAAATAGATAATTTAAGTAGAGAGATTAAACACTATAAGAAAGAATCAAATAAAGTGCTAGAGATAAAATGAAGAATACCTTCATTTTATTTAAGTTTAAGATAATTTGTTATTTTTCAGTCTGTTCTGCTTTTTTTCTTGCCATAATAATGTTTACAGTGTCTTTTTAAGCTAATCAATATTCTCAAAACAGCTATGAAAGAATCAGTAAACTTGAAGATAGGTCAATAGAAATTATACAAATTCAAATACAAAGAAAAGGGCTTCCCTGGTGGTGCAGTGGTTGAGAGTCCACCTGCCAATGGAGGGGACATGGGTTCGTGCCCCAGTCCAGGAAGATCCCACATGCTGCAGAGTGGCTAGGCCCATGAGCCATGGTCGCTGACCCTGCGCATCCGGAGCCTGTATTCCGCAATGGGAGAGGCCCCAACAGTGAGAAGCCCCAACAGTGAGAGGCCCATGTACCGCAAAAAAAAAAAA